>NC_139840.1:19206534-19806534 GCF_963691815.1 Echiichthys vipera | reverse complement strand
CACAAAGTAAATATGTTGTCTTACAATATAATGGTAACACTGTTAAATAAAGTTTATTCTCCCTGCCGTGGTTTTGTGCAGCGGACGCCACCTTGTGGTCGTTTAATTTTCACTTAGGGTTTTAACTTGGCAGTAACATTCGTCCTGAGTGATCCGATCACAAGTTGACAGCTCTTACAGATGTACTTTGTAAGATTTTCATCTATTTAATTATCTTTTAAGTTTCTATCAAACAAAGAGTGAGTTAAAATAATGGTGATTGATCATATGACCCATTAATGAAAGCACTTCTACTTGCCTCTTTGCCGAGTATTTCAATATCCGTGTCTGTGACGACATTCCTGGGCTAGATGTAAATAAGCCGTCGTGTTAGTGACACTGCTGACAGCCGTTGGTCTTCCGGCTTAACTCGTCACTAACGGTTGTGCTGCGTTCACTTGTAATCAGAAATCTGGAACTTCCAACTTGAGTCAGGGCAGAAGTGTTATAGGAACATGTGTGTGTGTGTGGATTTAAGAGGGTAACATATAGGGGAAGGACTGGAAGTAGAGAGGCGAATGTGTAACAATTAAGTTAACTAAAAAAATAAAAAATAAATAGTCAACACACTTTGAACGTGACAAGATGGAGGCTCTGAAAGAACCGGCTCGCCTGCAGTTACCTCTTACCGCCAAAGACGCCTCTAGAAACAACATACTGTATCTCAATTCTTATGGAGTACAAATTTGAGTACAAGTGTGAATGCACCCAGGATGCTTTGAGATCCCATCATTTAGACCACATCCGGAGGCCGCATGTGTCCACATTGTTTTAGCAGCGTGTACAGGAATGTATAAAAGTGTAAAAAGTGAATAAATAAAATGTGCACACACACTTCGGTAAAGTTGTAACTGCCTTTTCTGACTGACTCTTTTAGGAAAGCTTATTTATTTATTTTTTTAAGATTATTTATGTGGTTCTTTAATGCCCCTATTTGTACAAAAGTGAAGGTATACAGGAATGTGATGGCATCTAGGAAACACAAAAATGCAGAAGGCAAGGGTCGTATGGGGCTCCAACACAGCTGGAGTGTGCAGCGTGTGCTTGGTGCTGCTGTTTACAGAGCGCTATCATTCATCATCGTCAGTGCTCACATGGTTATCGTGATAGTTATATTTATAGTTTTAGTTCTTGGTGTGGACACTTTAAAACCAGGTGAGAACGGGCGCTTACACAAAGCTTCAACAAAACAAATCTGCTAACTCTCTTGTTTGTCTTAAGAATATGAATTGTCGGACTCAAGTCCTGTTGAGTTGAGTGCTTCAACCCAATCACTGTCTTTTCTGTCAGGTTTGGGGTGAAGAGGAAGCCCATCTACATAAATGTGATCCGGGACCCCATTGAAAGGCTGGTGTCTTATTATTACTTTCTGCGTTTCGGGGATGACTACCGCCCCGGCTTGAGACGCAGGAAACAGGGAGACAAGAAGGTTAAAATCCATACATTCTGTCATTCTTTTGTTTAAATCATTCCTAATGTTCATATCAACCATATAAAGTCAGTTTGAAAAGTAAGTGTTTTGTTCAAATATGCTCATGCGTTGCGTTTGCGTTTCAGACGTTTGATGAATGTGTATCAGCCGGCGGCTCAGACTGTGCCCCAGAGAAGCTCTGGCTCCAGATCCCCTTTTTCTGCGGTCACTACTCTGAATGCTGGTAAGTGTTCAAGCGCCTGACGCTTTTCCTGTTCAGCTAACAACACTGAGTCAGAAGTACAACCTGATGTTTGACATGACAGAAAGAAAGCTTGATTTACTTCGGTGATGATCTATAATTTTCTTATCGTCCATTAAAAGTATAAAAAAGACATATATATATTTTATCTTCTCAGGGACAGCACATTTTAATAAACATCACTGTAAATATGCCAGAATTAGCCAGGAATCTAGTTCTAATCTGTAGCCTGTAGGCAGGTGGGAAGTTGGCTTCCTAAAGTCAGGAAACAGGTTTAAAACAATCATCTTAATGTAAAACATATCAGGAAAAGTAGAACACAGACGTGGTCATCAATAAAAGCAGAGTAAATGATAGTTCAACAATGTAAAATCAAACATTTACCCAACATCTTAGATTACAGAACAGTTTAAAAAAAAACAAAAAAAACAGACATAAGCAAAGACAGATGTGTGCAACAGGACAGCTGCTGCACTAATGCAAGTCAAGCAGCAGGGAAGTTCAGCAGCATACAAGTTTAGTTTTTAATCAAAACTAACAGAAATTTTGGTCGAAAAGGACGAGGCGTCCAAACTAGTGCTGACAGATGTGGTTTGGATTTAAGCCTTGATTTTTACAGTCTAGAAAAGGAAGTGATGAGTTCCCTGATGAATTTGCTTCTCCTAAGAATTCTGTTATGTAACGGAACTGTGTCACCAGTCGGACAGTTTTTGGCTAAATTCTATGAAACTTTCTGTTTAACCTACGAATATAAATGATGGTGTAATGTTTAGTGTTGATTTAATGGTGTTAAACTAAAGTCTTACTTCTTATCTTTGTTACCATATATCGTGTTAACGGTCTAATTCAACTTTGTGTTTACAAGAGTGGTCAAAAGGACGCTTACACCGGTGAATTAGCCGTGTGCTACTCTCGGCCCTAGTCGGACACCCTGAACCCCTCGCTGTAAACACTGGGAGCTGCTGGTCGTCCACATTAACACCAATGCTGTCAAAACATCCAGGACCATACTTCAGTCCTTCACAGTAAATGACATGCTTTAACAGCTCCAAATTACACTGCAAAGTCTTCTTCATTTCCATTTTTAATGTAAACTGCCACTTGAGCGTCGCCTAATGTTCTCACTGCTTTCTCTCATCGTCACTTTCATATACCAATATGACATTTAAATGGCCATGTACTTGAAACTTCACTTTTAGATACTCAGAAGTGTGTAGATTATTTCTACTTGCACTTCGGTGCAGATCACCCAGTAGCACCAGGAAAGCACCAGGAAAAGACTGGAAACTGCGGCAGACCAAATCTGTCCGGATAGGGATAGTACCAGCGAATTTAGTCCGATTGGTGTGTAACTAAAACCTGTTATATCTTATTCTTCTGAGCCCCATCGTCCAACAGTCCACCACTCTGTTGCATTCATCACTCACCAGCACACCAAATGTGTATAAACGACCACGACTGAAAATAGTCCCCAACATATGCACTGTTTACTTCTGTTTTAGAACCGTTCGCGAAAAACTACAACTGTAGAAACAAGGTGAGCAACATGGAAGAGGATTCGCTCCCTGTGTAGATATGAACGGTTCGTTCTAAGCCTGTAGTTCTTAAACTTGAAAAAGTACCAAGCCACGTACCTCTTGACCAACGCAAAACATTTTTGGTAGGAAAAAAAAAGTCTATACAAAGAGTAACAGTACATTTCTGTCCCATCAGTCATCAACACAGTCCATCTCTAAATTCATGGCAAACCAATGTTGTGTCAGCGCGCAACAACGCTAAGACAGCATAGAAGTTGCATTGAACGACGTCTTTTGAGTGAAGTTTACAATTTAGTGAGAAACGTGTGAGGATCTCTTTCTGATTCAACCACAAATCCATCATATTGATTTTCGTCCGTCATTCAATAACAAAACTGACTTCCCGCTCACAGCGAACAAACGCAATCTAGGATTATGTAGAAAATATTGAATTTATAATGTAGTTTAAGAAACATACATTTATTTATTAAACTTATAATATATACAGTATTTATGCATGACGCACGCTCACTCCCATTGAAAAACACAGTTCTAAGATAACAAAAAAACACAGGTGATTATACGCTAATGAAGACATAACTATGGCTATTATACATTTTACACTCTGCTCCTTTTAGTTTGAATGGTCGGCCTTTAGGTTACGTACCACAGATTGGGTAGAGACACGGACTAACTCATTGTTGTTTTTTTGTCTTTTTCAGTTGAATAAAATATAGAATACAGCCAACCTTGTCTTTTTCTTGCCCGAGGCAGTTCAGATAGTTCAGAGGGGATTCTGTATCAGTTTTGTTTCATACCGCACGACATTAAACCTCAAAGTCATTTTCTATCACTTCTGCTCCTCTCATCTTCACAAGGTCTCTGATAGCTCTCTCAGCCATGATCCATTCTCTCTACATGACGATCAGTATCAATCTCTCTGCCCTCACTTATCCCTCTTACCCTCCTTTAATCTCTCCTTGACTCTGCCTTCCATCTTTTACCCATTTACCCTCCTGAAGCAGGTAACCGACTGAAGGTCAGCGCGTCTAAGATTGAGTTCACTGCCGTGCACCAGCAGCATATTAAAGCAGTGGAAAGTCACATTGGAAACTTTACATAAATAAAGACAAAAAGGTGATGTTGCTGCCAGTCCTCTAATGCTTTTTATCGAGGCTTTGCCAAAAAGTTACTTTATTGGTTTAAACAATTTACTTCCTCCCTTATTATTTAATTTCCTGCAGGACAACGCCTGGCACTGACATCATATTTTTTTCCACATTCCTTCCTGCCTTTCAGCACCGTCCTCTGGTCCTCCTTGTGTCTCATCCCTCTCTGGACTCTGTTCACATCACACTTAATCATTTTTCCTGTCGCTGTCTTTGTACCTTTCAGCTCACTCTCTTCCTCCCCCTCGTTTCTGTCCTTTGCCAATGTTGTGATCGTTTTACATCCAGCGGAACCGTCACCATTTCATCACAGTACAAGGTAAAACAAATCCAGATACAATGAACATGATCCTCTGCGCAGGAACGTGGGCAGCCAGTGGGCTCTGGAGCAGGCGAAATACAACCTAGTGAATGAGTACATGCTGGTCGGAGTAACGGAAGAGCTGGAGGACTTTGTCATGATGCTGGAGGCCGCTCTACCACGCTTCTTCAAAGGAGCCACAGAGCTGTACAAAACAGGTGAAGAATAGTTAGAAACTACACTTAATTTTTTTTTTGTTTCCCTCACCAATATTACAATATACTGAATAACTGACTTAATGGCTCACTCACATTTCGGTGCTAAAGTGTCTTTGTGCTGTGATTGCATATTAGCCGTCTGAATTGCTCCTCTGACAATTGAGTCGTGATCAATATGCACTCATGCCTCTCGCTGGTGTAGTTACAGATTAGTTACGAGTGCAGCCAGCATGAATAATGGAGAGCGCAGAAGAATTAAATCTGACAGTGATATAGATGCACTGTGGCTCAAGTATATGATCTTCATCACTTTAGCAGCAAATATGCACCCAAGTACTCAAGTTAGTCAGGGATTAATTTAACGAATTTAAGTGTCAGAAGTCATGCCGTCTCTTTCCTAACCCCATACAAAAACTTTTAAAAAAGAAAAGAAAAAGATCTCTGTATTCATGCTTTGCTGAGGTATAGCTAATATTACTTAAACCTTGCAAAATTAAAGCAGCCAAAATCGGACAGGATTTAATAATTCCACAATAAACATTTCAGACATTTTGGGAAATACATTTATTTGCTTTCTCACTGAGAGTTAGATGAGTAGATTGATGCAACTCTCGTGCCTTTCAAAAACAAAGACAAAAGAAAAAAACAACATGAATCCCATCATCCCTCCCAATAACCCATGTCAGACACGGTCACAATGACAACCAAGCAGCCGCATAACATATAACATAAGTAGATAGGTCAAGTAAAAAAAAAAATCAAACTAAAACTCATAGGAAAAATAAATAAAGTAATTCAAGAAAGAAGAAAACAAAAACAAAGGGGGGTGTCTCTCTCCTTCCAGCACTAGGAAGTGTCCTCAGCATCATCAGGAGTAACAGTGAGACTGTTACTAATAAGAGCCAGCAGTGGGTCCCAAGTTTTGTGTAATTCTGTCAAAGATCCCCTCTGTGAAAACCTTAACTTCTCTAACTGTAGACATTGTAAAATATCACGTATCCAACTGTTGTGAGTCGGTGGAGAAACATGTTTCCATGTAAGTAGAATGTTACGTCTGGCGAGCAGGGTGGTAAAGGCCACGACCCGTTGTGTAGTAACGGGCAGATTTTAGATGCCGAGAGCCCAAAAAGAGCAGTCAGGGGATTTGGCTCCAAATTTGTGTTAAGAGCCTGTTTGAGGGTTTGAAATATATCGGACCAAAATTCAGCAAGCTTCGGGCACATCCAGAACATGTGTCCGTGGTCGGCTGGGGACTGCTTACAATGGTTACAAGCGTCACTGTGACTAGGGTATATCTTAGCCAGTTTAGCGTTGGTGAAATGTTCTCTATGAAGCACCTTCCACTGTTATAGGCCGTGCCTGGCACAAATAGAGGATGAGTGGACCAGTTTGCCCTCCACTGGACCTCAGTAATGTCTACTCCCAAATCCTTTTCACATGCATCTTGTGGATTTCTAAAGAAAAATATGTATATTTTTTTGGAAGTGTGGGACTATTTCTTGACTGGTTGCCGTAACATCCTGGTGTCTACGTTAGTCTAGCAAGTAACCCCTTGTTAAACAACAACTAGATTTTTATTTTTTTTTACACTTAATGTACAAAATGTTCAACAAATGTTCTTTTCAAATTT
Source organism: Echiichthys vipera (assembly GCF_963691815.1). Taxonomy (NCBI): domain Eukaryota; kingdom Metazoa; phylum Chordata; class Actinopteri; order Perciformes; family Trachinidae; genus Echiichthys; species Echiichthys vipera. The sequence continues at coordinate 19,799,987 of NC_139840.1, read as the reverse complement.
TCATACTAAACTAAGATTATCGTCTCCTGGGTGCAGCTTAATTTACCAAATAGATATGAGAGTCTTATTGATTTGAACCAATAAGCACCCTTCAAAAAAATACCATTGCATTAAATAGATATTTTACTTTTAACTGTGTTTCCCTCCGTTCAACTGCACAGAGCTTGATTCAAATCTGACTACTTTAACATTAAAACTAATAGAATACATGTAATCCTCAATCACTGAGCTACCCAGACCCCTTCAATCCTCCTCTCCTTTCATCACAGGGAAGAAATCCCACCTGAGGAAGACCAGCGAGAAGAAGCCGCCCACGAAGGAGTCGATTGCCAAGCTGCAGCAGTCGGCCATCTGGAAGATGGAGAACGAGTTCTACGAATTTGCGCTGGAGCAGTTCCAGTTCGTCCGGGCACATGCTGTCAGAGAGAAGGACGGAGAGCTCTATCTGCTGGCACAAAACTTCTTCTATGAGAAAATCTACCCCAAAAACTAAAGAGGCACATGTCCGTAGAAGAGTCTGGAGGGGACACTAAAGGCTCAGATGTTAAGTCTGAGACGAAGAAGAGAAAGTGAGACTAATAGACTACAGTTGACATGTTGGCGGCTTTGTAGGTGTGGTTGAGAATGTGTGCTGCAGACAGACCCGTCTCTGGTGACAGCTCAGTTAAACGCGTCTGTGTAAGCCAACCTGACGAGGAGCTTGTGTCGCAGGTCGTGTTCCCAGCAGCCCCTGGGCCTCCACCCCCTTTCACTTCCATGTCAAAGGTCGTCTGCGCAGAGGCACCTGTCTGGAGACGGCCTGCCCAACAGCTGCTCAACGGTCCTCGACTCATGGCTTCGCTGTTCCCTGATCCAGAACAAAACATTTTCATCAGCTCTGTACTGTTTGGTTGTGTTTGGTTGTATTTTAACTCTTTACTATGGTTGTCTTTTGTATGTAAAGACGGTGACATTTTCCATGGTGACACGACATCCCCATGCCTCACCACTACTAACTTAAAGAGATTTTAAGTGTAAAAAACTGACTACTGTGCTGTATTATTGGACTTGAATGAGAACTTTTGAGGTTTTTATGAAATAAAAATCCTGTGACCATGGACTATTTACTGGAACAAGTGCTTGATGTGTTTTCGCTGGATGTAAATGCGCAGCTTTGCCCAAAAGGCTTTTTCCTCCTAATGAAAGAAAACGTGATGTAGTTGTGAAGGTGAAGATGCTGCTGCTGTAAATATTTACTACTTTTTCAGTCTGATTCGTTCAGACAGATTTGCTACGATATAAAATTAATCCATTTATCCTGTTAAAGTCTTTATCAGGTCTGCATCTTCTCATTGTAGAACCAGTTAAACATGGGTGTCTACTAAACTGTTAAATCAGGAGATCGATAACACTTCATAATATCAGTCCCATAAGCTGCATTTCCATCTGACACATTCAGTTTCGAACCGTACAAAACACATACAGACATGAACCTAAAAACAATCTATTTTGTGTTTCAGCCACACACGGAGCTCACAAATGTAGGCGGGGTTATTATCAGATGGTAAGAGTCGTGCACTGAGACACGAGGAACATCTGCACAGATCCACGGACTGCACTGTTTCTACCTTTTAATGTCTGATCAGTGTGCTGTCACCACTGTTGCGGTAAACTTGATTATGGAATGGTTCTATTGGTACCATCTGCAACTTTTGACAATGTAAACGCAAAAATAACCTTTCTTATGTTTAATGATCTGAGCTGTGATGAACCAGACGTCTCTGTGGAGATGAGACTAAAGATTTAAGGCTACAGTGGAGAGCAGGTTAGCATATAGACCTGTTTTTTCACATCAGTTTTTGTACGAATCAAACTAACAACATATAAAGTGTGAATTCACGAGCCTTCAGTGTTTATGCTTAGTTAACATGGCTGCATTACATTTCATGGACTTGAGTTCTTCTGAGTTAACTCATATTTTCACACGAATGTTGAACCATTCCCTATATCTCTGCTGTTTTCTTCACAGTTCTTCCTGTAAAAGAGGCTGGTAATAACTTTGCTAATTCTTCTCTTGTGTAGTGTCATTTTGGTTTTTTTTAAGGTTGGGTTTATTGCGCTTTTATTGGCCGATCAAAGTTCTTGTCTGCCTTTCATAAATTGCTAACTAACAATTGGAAAAGTGTCTTAATGACGCCCCCTCAATTAATTCACCTGGAAGAGATTTTTTTCTACTGGTTCTGCCACATTACAGCATCTAAAGTATTTAAATACTGAATCTAATAATACTGAATCGGTATCATTTTTATCTGAGGAAATACTGTAGTTTTTCTGTGCCTTCTCTGCACCCAGCTCTCCCTGTGCTGCAGCTTTTGTCAGATGAAACATAAAAACATCATCAGCTGTTTTCATCTGTTGATTGGAATATACAGAACATTTTTAGAACCTACTAGAGAAGCGTGTGTGTATGTGTATGTGTGTGTGTGTGTGTGTGTGTTTTAATCTAATAATCATCAGGTACAAGAAAGCTGGTAAAGATGGATGAAGCTGCTGCTGTGAAAATTAAAACTGGATTATTTCAGGGGGCGGTGTCCTGCAGAGGGAGATAAAGAGCTGCTGCTGCTGCCTCGGCTGTGTGTGTGTGTGTGTGTGTGTGTGTGTGTGTGTGTGTGTGTGTGTGTGTGTGTGTGTGTGTGTGTGTGTGTGTGTGTGTGTGTGTGTGTGTGTGTGTGTGTGTGTGTGTGTGTGTGTGTGTGTGTGTGTGTGTGTGTGTGTGTGTGTGTGTGTGTGTGTGTGTGTGTGTGTGTAATCATTTTCACATCCTTTTCATCAAGAGTTTTTTTTCCAGTATTGATATGGTGATTAAAGTTAGTTAAATATGTCGACACCACACAACTAAATTATGCTTCATTAACATCTTAAAAAGGACAGAAAGTTGTCTTGTAAACCTGAATTTGTATATCCAGTATTTCCTCTTGTTGTGGAAGTCGTTATCTTGCTGCTGAAAACAATAAATAAATTGAGAGCACTGAAATAAGAACATGGTACCGTGAAGAGAAGAGGAGTCATCAGAGGCCCGAGAAAGTTTATATGAGCCAGTGCTGCCTCTCAGTGTTACTCACCTCGGCTCTCAGGTAATCCCTGGACAGTAATCAGCTATTGGACTCATCTGCATTAATCTCAGATCATTTTCCAGTTACAGCTTCCTGGTTTTGAACCTGTGACCCAGATAAACATAGAGGCGGTCTCCAGTAAACAAAAAAACAAGCACTAAGATGATTTCAGTGTCTGTGGGGATGTCAGGATTTAGTCAAATGCAACTCATCTGCACATAAGTGGCCCTCCACTCAAGAAAACCTTTTGTAACCTCACGTTTGAGCTTCACTGTGCAGAATGTTGTATGTGCACACTTAATGACATTAACACAGGGTAATATGTGTACTTGGGAGCCTGATTTTGTGATATCACAACTAGCTTTGAGTCACAGGAGGTGATCAATTCTGAAGTGTTTAATGAGGCAGACGGAAAAGACACTTTTTTTTTCGTATCAGTCGAGTATTTTTATATGGCTTAAAACATTTCTGGCCGTTATTATTTTGTAAAATAACCTAGAGCTTCCAAAAACAAGGAGGGAAGGAAGGCCCCTGGACACAACAACTACATGTTCAATGACTTTTTACAACCTTGTGGAACAATCCCTAATACCTGCGTGCTCAATAAAACTTAGCCATCATCCCATTAATCAGAGCATTGAATCATCATTTTTATTGTGGGTAATAATAACACGCCCACGGAGCAGTAGTGTTCATTCAACGGTAAAAGCAGAGCTGGAGTAAGAGCTGCAGAACAACACACATGTATCTTTTTCGATTAAGACAGCTATTAATTAATACGATGCTACAGAAACAGCATTTTCATATTCAAACACTGCACCAATTAAGTGCATATTGATCCACGCATGAAAGACAAAACCATCACGTCCTGTCTGAAGCACCTGTCCTCAGTCGGCCTCTGGAGAGGACGAACTTTAACAAAAGCACATCACTCATAAGTCTACCCAACAAGGCCTCTACCACTTTCATTATGTGGACAAAGCTCAGTTTATGAGTGAGGATCCTGCGTCGTTGTCCACACCAATAAATATTTGAGACATAAACACAGTGCCCAGTCTCTGAGACATATGGCTTGTGATGACTGTGTCCCTGAAGGTTATGTAATGCAGCTGTAAGTCTTCTCACTGAGGTGTGACAAGTCCTGCACCGGCCCTGGTGGAGAAGAGTTCAGTGTTTGTTCTGTGGTTTCTTCACAGCAACTCTTCCTCATCTATCTGGCTTGACAACTCAAAAGTAAACTCTTACAGTATTTAATACGGCACCTCTTGTTTGCACGGCATCCGCACGATGACTCTCAATTTGAATTATAGTTTGATGAGCAATATTAAATAGGTGACTGTCTTCGTTAAGTGCAGTAACTGCGTTTAAGTACTCCAGTACAATTTTTTACTACTACTTCACAACATTTCAGAGAGAAATACTCGTTACCCCGTTACAATTACCTGACAGCAATTAGTTGTTATTTTGCAATTTTTAAAGAACATATTTAATGCATTCTTATACAATAAACTCTCCAACAGTTAGCAGTTAAAGTCATATCCACTTTGACCTACTGTAATTACACGCCTACACAGCATTAAAAATAATAATACAAATATTTATAAATATTAGAGATGCACCGATCTTGATATGACCACACATCCAGTCATGCAAACAACATTACAGTGGCTTTACTATAAGAAGATAAATAACTACAAATGTAAATTAATTTATATTTATATTCCATATCTTATGTCTATTTATCTTTCTGTGCACAAATAAATCTATGTATCACATATTATTTGTGTTTTGGCAATAAATTAATACATAACAGAATAAATAAATGCTGAAATAAATAAATAAATACATAGATAAATACATGAATAAATGTATAAATAAATAACAGAATAAATAAATGAATAAATAATTAAATGCTGAAATAAATGGGACCTCCTACCTCTATGACATACGGATACAGAAATATAGAAATAAATATGTAGGGGAACAAAAATGTATAAATAAATGTGAATCATTTATTTATTCTTAGATTTGTTTATACATTTATTTTAGCAATAATTTATTTATTAATTTATTTATTATTTTTTAAATGTATTTATTACTTTATTTAAGAATTAATTATTTCATTTACTGATTTATTCATGCACTTATTTATTACTCTATGTATTTATATTCATTTATTGATTTACTTATGCATGCATTTATTACTTCATGTATATATTTGTATGTTAATTCATGCATTCATTTATTTATTTCAGCAGTTATTTATTAATTTATTGATGTATTTATATATGTATTTATTACTTTATTTAATTATTTAAATATTTTAGCAGTCATTTATTCATACATTTATTCATGCCTTTATTCAGTTATTCATTTATTAATGCAGTTATTTATTACTTTATGTATTTATATTCATTTATTGATTTACTTATGCATGCATTTATTACTTCATGTATATATTTGTATGTTAATTCATGCATTCATTTATTTAATTCAGCATGTATCCATGCATTTATTTATTCATTCATGTATTGATTTATTTATGCATGTATTTATTACTTTATTGATTAATATATGTATTAATGCATTTATTTACTTATCTATTTCAGCAGTTATTTATATATGTATTTATTAATACATGTATCAATGCATGTATTTAGTTATGCATTTATTTCGTCATTTATTTCTGCATTTATTAATGTGTCTTTATTTATTTATTTATTAATTTCATCTGTTATTTATTCATTTATTTATCTACGCATGTGTTTAGTTATGCATTTTTTTCATAATTTATTTCTGCATTTATTAACGTGTCTTTATTTATTTATTTATTGAGACTTAGGTCATGTTTAGTCCTCCATAATTAGAATATAAGGCCAGCCTATATGAAGTTATGGATCACGTGTGTGTGTGTGTGTGTGTGTGTGTGTGTGTGTGTGTGTGTGTGTGTGTGTGTGTGTGTGTGTGTGTGTGTGTGTGTGTGAGAGTGAGTGTGCGTGTGTGTGTGTGTGTGTTAACTGTCCGGGCTGAGAGAGGAGCAGCCCATCAGCAGCAGCAGCGGCGGCGGCGCTAACAGCTCCTCTGGGCGGACGCTTCAGCTCTAAACCACCGCCTCTTTCTCTCCAACTGCACTGGGACAGATTTGTGCTTTAGGTTTTTTTTTTTTATATATATTTTTTTATTTCTCCTCATCTATGAACACAGGTCAACCGTCCGGGACCGCGTCAGTGATGTGTGAAGACGACATGGGAAGCCCCGTGTACCCGAGATGACCGAGGATTTTGATCCGAATTACGAGGTCTTTTTGAGGGAAAGTTTTAAAACAAGGCTCGGTGACGGAGTCCCTCCTCCTCCTCCTCCTCCTCCTCTCTCCCCGTAGGATCTGATTCAAAGGCGAAAACCAAGATGGCCGCCGACTCCGTGCAGGTAGGAAAAGTTGTCAACTGTTGAGAAAAGTGCGCAAACTTCCTCCAAAAACAAGTTAGGAAACTGTTTAATTTCACTAAAGTTGGGTCGTTTTGAGTCGGTTTTTGTGTTGTACTTTAAATTAAAGGTCTTTTGCTGAATCCCTAAAGGGTTGTGTGGGAATTATCCATGGATTGAGGCCTGGGAAACAGTTTTCCAAAGTAACTTATCCTGAAATATCCCAAAGTTTTAACCTGTTTATTATATTTGGAGGCTGCTGTGTTAATGAATGTTTGTGTAAACGTTTTTTGTAGCTGTAGTTTCTGTTTAACTAACGGTAACAACGGAAGTTTTACTGTTTTAAAAATAAACAGTGCCCTCCGTGTGTTCATTAACCGGTAACACCATATCTTTCAGTTTTAATATGTTATCCGTTATATAAACAGCAGTGTGTGAAGTTACTAAGTTCAGTTACTTTACTACAATTCTGAGGTTTTTGTTATTTACTTGAGTATTTCCATTTTATGCTGCTTTATACTTCTACCCCACTACATTTCAGAGGGAATATTGCACTTTACTACATTTATTTGGCAACTTTAGTGACTTTACAGATGAAGATTATTAATACAAAATAGCATCAACAAATTAAATAACTAATATTGTTATAGATTAAGCCCCACAGCAGAATATAAAGTAAATAAAGGTAGCCCCACCTTTATCATCTGGAACATTAAAGTGATATTTACATTAATCTCTCAATAATTGTAATCTGATATACTAATATTCTTAAATGGGCAATTCTACATAATGAGTACTTTTACTTTTTGTATTTTAAGTTCATTTAGATGCTGATACCTTTGTACTTTTACCTGAGTAACATTTTAAATGCAGGACTTTTACTTATCACAGTGTTTCTACAGTGTGACAAGTAAAAGCTCTGAGTACTTATTAATTAAATTCAGTTTTATTTACACTGTCGAATCATGGCATGTATCTACAGACACTTTACAGAGTAGGTAAAGACCAAACTCTGACTTATTTATGATTTATTACACCCCTGATGAATACGGTTAAAATTGTTCCATCTTTTGCAAAGGGAAAGTGTTCATTATCCAGGTTCAGGGTGTCCGCGCATCCTTAAAAAAAAAAAAATCATGTATCTAAAATAAAGGGCTTAAAATGTCATATACTGGTCTTAAAACATTACTCAAAGGACCTAAATTTGTCAGGGCAGGAATATTTAATGTTATATTTTTTTCTCTGTCTTGCGGGACTTTTTGAGAAGATGTAGAGAGGATACTTTCTTACTAGCTGCTGATTTAAATAGTAATCTGCATACTTGACTATGGGAAAGTGCGAATTTATTGAGAGTTGGCTTGACGACGTACGTTTTCGAAGTTGGCTCACGTCTGTTGCCAACCGAGACAAGGCCACATGCACTCTGTGCAAAAAAACGTTGTAATACAGAGCGATCCCCAAACCATCGCCTGTATTGATAGTGTTTTCGTTCTTAAATTTCATTCAAGGTGGCATTAAAAAGGCGTTAAAAGTCTTAAATATGACTTGCTAAAACCTGCACATACCCCGTGTTTGCTTAACGTAAAGTTTTTTCAGAACCACGTTACCGACCTGGCGAACTTAAATCAAAAAGAAGCACAAAAAAGTGTATTTTAACATGCAAATGCACATTTTTCCTGTTTTTAAAAGGGGAGTTGGCGCGTGTAAGCATCACAGTCACATCTCATTATTCTCTATGAACAGTCATGACTCACTGATTAATGTGGTTTCACTTGAGTGACGTCAGGCCTGAAAGAAGTCTGAAGACCTACAACTCATCCACAACTTTATCTAATCACGTTTGAAGTGCGGTCAAGCATCGGCTTTAGCAATATCCTCCAAAAACTGTGTTCATGTCCAGAGCTAAGACCAGGGCGATTACTCACACTGTTATTCATGTGTACAGGGAGTGACTGATGACAGCAGATAACAAAAAGCTAACTCTTCTGAAAAGTATTAGTTTCTGGGGGCAACAGGTGGTGATGACGACCTGCTGTTATTGCCTTTACTGAAACAGTTTAGAAAATTGCTCATTACACTTTAATGTTAACTTTTATTTTAGTCACTCAGCACAGGTGTTTGCTCAAAAGCTTTATTGGCAACACGCCTGATGAACAATATTTTCTAATGTGGGTTTATAAAACTAAATCCACACAGTCACAGCAGCCCATATCAACCAGCGTCTGAACACAGCTGTAGGCGAGACCACCTGTCGAGTGTGAGGACATATATGGATATAGATGTCCTTTTATGTGGGATTTCATCCCAGTATTGGTAAAGTTTATGACTAAGAAACAATAAAGACACACAAATATCCCTGAAACAAATAGATCTGCACGTCGTTAGAAAGATTTTAATGCCGTGAGTCGGCTCTTCCTCAGACTTCAGAGCCTGGGGCGCGAAACGTGACGGCGTTAAAGTCCCTCTGACGGGAACTTTTTGGTGCATGCATGGATGTATTTGTTTTAATAAAAAGGTTTATAATGAAGCCAATCGTTAAGCAAGGGTAGGGGATATAACCAGCCTTTAAAAATACAGACAGGAACAGTTGCCATGTTACCACTGGCAACCAATTTTGGGCTTTTTAAAAAACATATAACACAATAAATAGGCACAGCAAAACACGCACCTCATAATTAATATATTTTTTGTATTTTTTTTTTTTAGTATTTGTTGCATTAGTGCATGTGCACAGGTGTCTGTTTTAGAGACTATTCAGTAGTTTGACTGTGGGGTGAAAAGTTTGGCCACATCACAAACGTGCAAATTGATCCAACTGACAAAAGAACCAGATTAACCTAAATTAAGGGGGGGAGAGCACTTAAGTACATCTCTGGGTCTTTTGGGTCACATTTTCATTATTAAGACAAAACTGTACAGTACCTTTAATAACTCTGAATATAAGAGGAATAAAATGGCAATACCTGATGCCTGGCTACTACTTAAATAAACAACAATAACACACTTTTAGCTGCAGAAAGGGTTTATTTTTTTATCAGTGTATTTTAAAGTACAGCTATAAATGCAAATATACTTTTCACTGAATAGACTAATATTTCAGCCGTTAGAATTAATACTGCAGTATGAACTGATTTGCCGTGCTTGATGGGATTTTCTTTAGGTTTAAAACTAAATGTGTGTGTATTTAACACTCATACATTTGGACTGGATGCATTAATGTGAAGTTAAACTGACCCGTCTTTTGCAGCCCGCTCAGTGTTTAGACTGTTTAGATGAGATCATAGTACAGTTGTGCATATTAGGACTTTAAAGAATACCATCTTAAAGTCATGCTTTCTCTATTTAAATATCTATGTTAAGCTGAGGATGACCAAGCATGAATAAATCACCATGGTAGTTTATATGGAGTGGAACCAGATCTGCTCAGTGGAGCGACAGGTGCGTCAGTGCAGAATATCGCTCGTTCTCCTGTGTGACATTGCAGCGTCGCGTTGACCTCAAGTGCAAGACGTTACCTACAGTTTGACCTGACATGGGATATGTCTAAGGCTCATGTGAAGGCTGCATTTGTAGGATATGCGTTTATTAGCTTGTGTTGCTATTTCTGGTTGCAGCAGAGTACCAGGCCAGTACTCTGCAGCCAGCAACAGTTGAGACGGCTGGGTGTCAGGTTGTAGGTTGAGATGGGCCTCGTGCAGAAATGGCAGGGGCTTGGCTTTTTAATCATGAGCCTGGATAGTGGCCTCAACTTTTCCATTGTCCTATTGTCTGAATGGAGCTCTTGTTGTTGGACTTGGAGCTTTCGGGCTTAAAGAGCAAGTTAACCTGCTTACACTTGAGGCTCAGACCTAATGTTTGCTTTACTTCACCGTTTCCTTTCATGTCTCAAAGTGAAAATAAAAGAGCCCTTCAGCAAGGTCAGCATGTGTAGGTAACCGTTGCCTTACCTTTTGTAAGAGTAATATCAACAGTGATCATTTCTAATACAGTTTAGAGCTATAGGTTTTATTTATATATTTATACATATATTTTTATCGATCCATTAAATTAAGTGCCTCTTTCATTTCTGATGTTTTGAAAGTTGAAAAGTAGCTAAAAGGTTTTAGGTGCAGCCTTTTGATTTGTCTTGAGCTTAAACATTTCACAGAGCAGCCAGCAGAGCCACACTGTCAAGAACAAGTTCCCTTCATCCATCACAAACTGTAGGCATTGTGCTACGAGTGGAAACATTTGCTTACAATTCCAGCTTCGCTTGCCTTTGAACCTAATAAGTCTTGAGTTCTCTGTGTGGTGTCATTCTCCTGACAAGGCAATTCATATATGCAGCAAGAATACCGTACAGGTAAAAGAGCAACTTTAGGAAGTATTAGTTACAGAGAAACAAGAGGTTAAAGCAATCCCGCAAATGAGCTCCTGTTCTTTATTCTTTGGATATAGTTTCTTTGTTTGATCCCAAATTAAAACGCAGGCCCTTGCTGGTCTACCAGCTGATTTATTTCCACCTTATCTGATCGGCCTTTCATGGGTTTCCTTGCATTGTTGCACCGTAAAATAGGCCCTTTAGGGTGTCCTCATGCTGTCCTCGCACCACGTTGGGCAAACACAGAAACAGTGCAAACATGTTTTGCAGGGCAGTGAGTTGAAGAAGAGAGCTGCCCCCTCTCTCACACTATTCTTCCACCTCCAGGAGTTGTGACCTCCATTTTACCTGAGTCATCAAGGAGCCTCAGGACCAGGAAATATGCAAACTATAGTTTCCTCTGAAGTGAGCACCTATAGAGGAGAGTGGGGGTTTTGAGCACATTGAAACCGCTTAATGTACCAGGCGTGATTTTGAACAGTCAGAGGTAGAGTAGCATTTCCCCCAGGTAACTGTTAAGCTGAGGCACCCAGATTAGAGCTGCCCATTACAACTAACCTCCTGATTTGAATCCCAATTTTGATTTCTGACCCAATTTGATCCAATATGTATTCAATCAGGGATATTTAAGTTACAATACCAACTTTGCTCTGATATGAAATATTCTCAGCCAATGTTGTAAATTGTAGGAACCCTCTAACCTGGTGGATAATTAAGTATCAAAGTTCACATTAGGAATTGACCCCAAAGCAGTTACATTAATGTACGTTTTATTTAACATTAACACACCACAGCAGCCAACACAATAAAGTTCAACTCTGTAGACTCTACAGTCAGTGAGTAATAGTGATTCACCAGAAGTGCAGAGACGGTTTATCCAAAGACAGTTTTCCCACAACAAAATTTTGAGCGCTATTTCCCAACATGCTAACATGACATGCACAAATCGCACACTGCAGTGGGTGTACTGACATTTGTTCACTGTGTGCCCTCTGTACTCACATGATCGGTACAATCAATTCCCCCAGTAAGTGCTGAAAATGACGATTGTATTTCTTCTTCTGTTTATTTTTCCAGAAGCTTTTCAAACAACTCGTCTGACTCAGCACACCGCCAAAAGTCCTTGTGATCCTCTTTTTACATTTATAAAGTAAATCTAATTGTTGCCGCTCCGTTGTGCTGTTGTTCCGCCATTTTCCATTTGGAATTAAGGCAACATGACAGCGATTGAGGGCGCTGAGTAACGATCCACACTCAACAGTTTGGCTGTTTTTGAGTGTATAACCGGTGAAAGCACTTCCACCGTCAAACTGGGAAGTGTGCAATTTTGGAAACAGCAATGGTTGGTACCAATGGTTTCGAATGAATCGATAACCCAGATCCTGACGCAACTTGTCTTATGATGATCAGTTTAGTTAGTAGGTGACGGCCTAAATGATAGCCACAGACACGGATGGCTTTTGCGGTGTGAAGTATGGCCCCTCTTTCCGAAGAGCAGGTGGATCTGGTCTTTGTATAAGGCGAGGTAGCCAGCCTCCTAAAATAAAACATTGAGGGAATCCCCTGTATTTTCTGTGAAACCGTAGCATAGATAAAACCGGCTTGTGTCTTTCCACAACAGCGCCGCAACGCCAGCTTTCTGGTCATTCACAAAGACCAGATCGGACCCAGAATCTGTCAGGTTTATGCGTTATCGTAGCACACGTTTGATTGAAAGAAGGAGAGAAAAGAGAGAGGGGAAGAGACAGTTGACTATTGCACGCAATGTTTCTGTAGGTTATTAATAACGTAGGCTACTCTGAACGCTGCTCTCTCACTTTTTGACCTGCCGGTTGGTCCACTCGCACATCTCTACTGTGTGTCGTTCAACCTGTCCGCCTTTCCCTCTCACAACGGCTCTGTGGCTATCCCCACTGCCGACTTTAGAGGTGTAACCAATCCGTCGATTCTGCCTCCGTGCTTTTCACAAAGACTGCGGCGTGTCGTTTTATAAAGGTACACAGGTAAACAGCCCCACAACAAAAAAGCTAGAGAGAACCTTGCAAAGTTAATTTTTAATGAGCTCTTGTGTGTTTTTTAAAAAAGCGTAGTTTTCCCAGGCGCTTTAAAACTTCACTTTCACTCTTCGGGGGTGTCGTTTCACAGCTTCTCCTCCTTTACCACACAAGTTGCTTTCCAAAGGGGGGAGGCCACAATGAACAGCCAGTGTTTGTGTGTTTTTCATTTGGGTTAATTTTAGACCCAGTCCACTCCCTGGAGTGAGATTAGGTCCCATTCTGGGCTGCTCTGACCTCACAGAGTTAGACGCTAAGAGGGATTTGGCCGTCACTGCTCAGACGGTTTATCTTCCCCGTTGATGTCGTCAGTGGTCTGTGTGAGAATGAGGGAGCTGTTCAGAAAATCCGAGGCCAGCGAGGTGAATGAGTGTGGCGCTGGACGGAGCCCCTGCCAGCTATCGTGTAGCCTAACCTTTGTGGCAGAGGATATAATTTCTCCTAACAGAACTTCAGTGGAGTTTATGTAACGATGGTTAGCGCTGGTCAGCAGAAAATGCGAAGACGAGGCGGTTCAACTGATCTAGAGATGGAGTTGGCTGAAACCGATGAAGTTCAGGTAAAGCAGAAAGATTAGTGAAAGCCTAGAGGTTCTGTCTCACTGACTCTTTTTCTTCCATCCTCTCCTCCAGGCAGTTGTGCCCACAAAATCAAAGCTAATTGCATAAAGCCTTAATGTTATAGAGCGTTTTGTTTGACTGCTTTCTTTTATCGTAAAGTCACGGCGAATGCAACAAGAAGCACATCTCGTGGTAGTCACGGAGAGGTTATTTACTGTTTTTCAATCTCATTATACCCTCATTTTTAGGAATGGAATAAGTTAATTTTGCACACATGTAAACTCTGGCACAGTTTCACAGGCTGTCAGAGGGCAGCCAGTTCCAGTTTCACCTTTACATTGTACGTGTTGAGTTGGTTCTGTTATCTGGAGTTTGTGTGAGTGCACTTTACACTGATCATTTTTCTAACGCATCAAAGGTCACAGATGTTGAATAACAATGTGTATTTACAGCTAATTGAGCAATGGTAATAAGCACCAAAGTGAGGGCAGGGTTTTATATTTTGGTTTGCTATTTGGCCTGTTTGAGCTACAATGACTCATAGGTTGAAATGTTGTGGTTTCATAGTTGTAACCATGTCAATTAAAAGATTAAATCGTCCACAAACAAATTTAAAGTTAGAAGATATTTTCAGAGCTTGTTGAGCTGTGTAATGAAACAGAATAAACTGATTGTTCACAATCTTCAGATAATCCCAGACGTGTTCTGTGATCAACTAGTGGAAAGTATCTGTTTTCATGATGAACTTTAAAGCCAAAGCCATTCAGGAAGCGACGGCTAATCCCTCTTTAGTTAAGGTGGAGGCTTTATGGATGCAAGTAAATAGTGACTGACAGCAGCAGTGAAAACACTGCATACAGAGGTTGCATCAAGTTCAAAACGCACCACTACAGCGGGTCGACCTGAGAATAATCATTTTGGCTGTCAGGGTTAAATCTATGTTTGACCAGAAGATAATGTCACTTAATTTAAGTCATTAGAACGTCATTAATTTTGAAAATATTGTAGAAGTTGCAAACTGGAAATGAGTATCGATCACCTGAGTTGTTAAAAAAAGTTGGATCAGAATTATCCGGATTTCTATCCATGATCAGCTAATCCATTTTACTTTTGTGCTGTTTTTTCCAAGCAACATTGGATTGAATCACCCTGATCCAGATAAAAACTTTACAAGGTGACCAAATCCAGAAAACCATTTGACGAAAAACAGCACGGGGGTTGTTAGAAACTACTTTTGACATTGTAATTAACATAGTGATAAATAAAAGTTCAGATTTAAATATTTTTTTGTTTAATATTGAGAGTGACACAGGAGCGGATTTTCACTCCTGTAAAAAAAAGATGCATTAAAGAACAGTACACTACATTTAACCTACAGTATATTTGATTGTACTTGCATTCTTTCTAACATCATCCTTGATATCGTCTTTTTTCACTGCTGTGTCCATTTTCTTTCAGTTTTTATCCTGGTTTTTTAAATGCTGGGTTACTCTTATGGGCTCTTGTTTTGAAAATCTCATGAGGTTTTGTGTCTTGCAGCGACCTATTGTAAGTGCGTTGCTTTAAATGCTAATTTAAAAGTTTTATTTCATTTTGTTCCTGAAATTCATTCTTCTAGTGGTATATATATATTGGAAGAAGGACCAGCTGGGAGAGACCTAGATCAACAACACCCTTTATTTATATCATGGCCGTATTAAAAAAAAAAAAATTAAAAAAATGTGTTCCCACTCCCGTTGACTTTTACTCCTGATCACAGGATCAGTAGTGAAATTCACTCCTGAATCACAGGACTCCTAGAAAATTGTCCGTCTCTTCTTCACTCCACTGAAAGCCTAATGTCTACTTTATTACCGTAAAAGCCTTTGTCTGAAATGATCTTGTTTAAAATAAGTATGATCTCACTTTGTGTCAGTCACGTTTACACACCGACTCTAACTTTGTCATTAAAGTTTTCAGGAACTTTCTCGGGTTTTTTTTTGCATCCATCTAAAGCCGTGTGACCGTTCACATCCACCGCACATGCAAACGTAATCATCCAAACCATCTGATGAACTGATTCATTCACTGATTGATGACTTATACAGCTTACTTTCAACAAGTCAGATAGAAATATTGAAGTGGTGGATATGATGATGAGGATGATGACGACGAGGAGGGTGACGAAATATTAACCCTTTTTTGTTGCCGCAGTGCCAAATGCAATGCAAGGGCAAAGGGTGCCGACAGCCGGGTGACAGCATTTTGTCTTGCATTATGAATCTTCACAGCAAATAAAATGATAAAATGCATCCTACTCGGTGTGCAAGGTTTCTGTGCGTAATGATTTTTCGCATAGAGGGAACGCAGACAAAAATAGGGACTAGGTGTTTAAAAGCAAGTGTAACAAACAGTATAAATAAATGTGTGTGTATATACTATGTGAAACAAATGTATTATTTGGCTAATTTAAAAGTTTTATTTCATTTTGTTCCTGAAATTAATTCTTCTGCTGGTATATTTTTATCCCAGTATCCCAAACAACACATGCTTAAGGTTTAATCCAGGACAAAACCACAACTGTATTACGTGATCTTATCTGATTTCGGAAACTTTTTTTCTTCATCTTGGGAACGACCCATTTCAAATGCCTTGTGAGACCGTCCATTGTATTTTACTCGCAGATCAGTCAAAATTTGGCGTTGGTTTTGGGGTGGATTTATGTGAGACGAAACAAGAAGCGACTGTTCAGTGTAAACAACATGGCGTTTTCCACGGATGAGTGCAGCTATCAGCAAGCCGCAGGCTAACGCTTTTTTCTCTTGGATCCTTCTGTTGGAATATGAACCGGGCACCTGAAATTGTGCCTTTATCTGTAAATCTGCGACACACAAACGGCAAATATCCTTTACGACATGTTGTTTACTTTCTGAGCTTTGCCTCGATGCTGTTAGTACGTCACAGCTTTGTTGATCTGATGGTTGATTTGGCCTGTATGTTGGTGATGGACAGATGATTTATCTAATCAGCAACCAGTATTTTCGCCCCCTTCCCAAAAGATATCCAAACGAGAGTTCCCAGATGGATATGCAGAGCAAAGATCCATCTGGCGGAGTCAGGTTCCCATTTCACAAGGTTTGATCCAATCTGATAGCTGAAATCCTATCAGATTACTTCTTAACGAGTGAACGACTCTAGATCAGATCACTTGAAAGTATGCTGGTATTGTTTTCACCTTGTGGTCCCGTAGACTAAGACTGAAGTAGGAAATATTTCCTCAGAGGCAGTTTTAAGTATTTTTTCAAGGTGATTCAGGTGTATTCATCGCGGAAGCATCCCAACCTTGCAAGATACAGTCACAAAACGTTTCAGGTGTGTAGTTGTGACCAAAACGAAGTCTGAGTTTGAAAATGGATGTGATCCGAGCAAGGGCACCGGAAGTAGGGGGTTAAGGAGTAGGGAAGGGGCCATAAACCCAACGAAAATACGCCCCTGGCCTCTGATTCCAACACAAGATGGTCTCTAGTTCACAATTTTGGTGGCTATTATGTGAAACTCAGTGACTGCTGGGATGAAGCTGTGTCTCGAGCTTCTCCTGTTTTTATGGCTTTCCTCTTGAACATAAATGCATTTGTTTCTTTGAGCAAAAGCTTCAACAAACACCAGCAAGTTGGCTCTGCTTTGTTTATATTGATAAGTGCTGTTAGTTAAGCGCTGCCCGTCTATTTGTTGATTGAGTCACTGACCTCTCTCTGTCCTCTCTTCCTCTCTCTCTGTTATCCCACTTCTTCCTTCTCCTCCTCCCTTGCTGACCTCCTCTAAATGACATTCCACATCTCTCTCTCTCTCTCTCTCCCTCATCTCCTCTTTTTCCTCCCTTCCTTCAGGGGGATGCCAGGGGCCAGCTGGTGGCGGAGCGATTGGGTCTGGGCCACAACCTGGACCTGTCAGATACGATGGTTCAACAGAAGCTGGACGAGATCAAGGAGCAGATCCGCCGCGAAATCCGCAAGGAGCTGAAGATCAAAGAAGGCGCTGAGAACCTGCGAAAGGTAAACTGAATGAATATGTTCTGGAAAGTCTTTTTCCATCTGTGTAATACTCCCCATGACTAGTAAACTGACATTCACGATTAAAAGTCTCCTCCGCTCTCCTCTGCCCAGGTCACCACAGACAAGAAGAGCCTTGCGTACGTTGACAACATGCTGAAAAAATCTAACAAGAAGGTAGAGGAGCTTCACCAGGAGCTGCAAGAGCTCAACGCCCACATCGTGGTTAAAGATCCCGAAGAACTGCTGGGTAACAACACAATCAATACAGTTGCATTTAAACATTGATCAAGCAGTAAATTCAGTTGACATTAGCTAACGCTGGACTATACTCCATAAATATATATATATATATATATATATATATATCATTGTTGTGCGCTTTTACATCAATTGGAACTTTACTTTCTTTTCTCTATTTATTTTTAATTTTTATTTTGATGTTTTCATGTGAAATGAGTGGGCTGATACAGTTTATTTAAATGACAGTTGTGAATGAATGAATTGTATGAATGAATTGTCTTTATTGTCATTGTACCAGTACAACGAAATATACAGTACAATCCCTTAAAAGTGCAGAAATAATTTAATATTAAAAGCATCAAATAGAATAGACTAGACCTTTAAAAGACACATTTAAAACGACAAGCTTACACACGCGCACACACACACACACACACACACACACACACACACACACACACACACACACACACACACACACACACACACACACACACACACACCGTAGCAGCTTAAGGAGACAAAACAAAAAACAGTAGAGTGCAGAGACCTTGAGCATCATGTACCATCATAGGTAAAGGTATTTGCGGTGTTATGGATAAAAACTGTTCTTAAGTCTGTTAGTCCGAGCATTCAGAGACCTGAAACGTCTGCCCGAGGGCCTGTGATTTGTCTTTGGAGGGTTTTCCTGCAGACATTTCTGTGTGATGACTAAGTTTATCTGGGGTTTTCCCCAGGTGTAATGTCACAAAACAGCAACTTTTCTCAATTATTGTCATTACCTTTTATGTTTGGGCTGCTCGATTATGGCAGAAATCATAATCTAGAATATTTTTGCTCATAATTAAAATCACAAGGATTTACATAATATTGACTGACTTCGGAAACATAATGCACAAATTGAACTTTAAAATAATTACTTTTTTTATATAACCCGAGATTTACACCAAATTTAATTCGACTGAAGAACAAATAAAAAAGAAATACAAAAAAATAAGATGACTTAAATAATAAATAATATATACTATATAATTTAAAAGAATATTAAAAATCATAAAAAAATAAATTTGATTTTGTTAAATAAAGTCAACATGTTGCTACATTGGTGCACTTAATCAACCTACTGAAAATATATAAATATTAAACATAAACATAAAAATAATACATAGAAATAAATTCATGTTGTTGTGCATTGACACAACTTACTGAAATCTCCTAAACATCTATTCAACATCTTGGTAAACTAAAGTTCAAACTAGACAAAACGACGATCATTGAACTGAAATGCGGTGCAATTATCTTTTTTTATCTCGTCGTCATCGTTTGAAGCCAAAACCTTAACTGAAAATAAAATTTGATTGATCGCCCAGCAGCATCTCTCAGTCATTCTCTGATGCCGGTTTATTGTAAATACTGGGTATCACTGAGTAGATAATTTTGTCAGTGTTGTGTCAGAACAACACCTACATGAACACACAGAGCGCACTGAGCGTTTGGAGGTGACTCACTCTCCAGAGGCTGACATTGTTGCACTCCACATTCCACCGACAGTTGCAATGAGCCGTCGATTGTTCCCCTCCGAAGCTGTTGAAAGCCCGCTCCTGTGCGTTTGTCGACAACAATGGAATTTGTAAAGAGTTACCCACAGCATAATGTAGTTTTGTTACAGTCGTTGCCTTATGCAGCATTTGTTGGTGGCGAGTGTCCGGGTGAATTCAGGAAGAGAAGGAATGGTATTTGTCTGCCTGTTGCCATCACATCCCCCCGGTTCAGTTGACATTAGGAAGTAGACGACACAGAGGGGGAGGGAAGGGAGGTCATCTTGGTAAATGGTTATCTTAAGTGGGAACAAATTTAGCCTGACTCAGTGACTCTCCAATCTGATGAACGAAGGCTTTCTTTTTAAGGGATGCCACACCAGCGGAATGTCGCTGGCTATCGCAAAAAAAATGATGGAGACGGACGGAGGGTGGCTCAGCTCAGACCTACAGTCATGAGACGATTTGTTGAAATGCGTTTTAGCTCTCAAACCTGCAAAAGACAGCACTTGTTTCCTGAATTAGTAGGAACGGAGTTGCTCTGCACTCTGCGAGCAGAGTATGTTTTTGTTCCAGGAGAAAGTTGAACGTGTTCTGGTTATTCTCCGTTGCTCAGCCGACGCCAGAAATGGGCCGACTAACTCTCAGGTGGCGTAACCAGGCGAATCATTTAGAACAAATTTTTATTTACAAAGGCGGCCTGGCAAAAGGCTTGAGGGAACATGGTAGGGGCTGAGAATAAAAGTTAAACAGAAAGACATTTCCAACATACTCAGTACTTATATACAGTCACAACAAGCAGCACATAATTGACATGCAGTCCAGCACATGAGCATCATGCAGGTAGCTAGCAGAAAATACAGCAGCACACGAGTAACATACACAAACACCAAGATAAACAGGCACGGCGAAAACAAAAAACTCAATGCATGGGCCAGTAAGGAAACACCTGCACGTATGGGTGAAAAGCTCCATAATAGAGTTCTTAAAAGATTCACTTGGAGATCAAATCGTCCAGTTTTAGGGTTTTTTCCTGAGGAGCTGCTGCTGCTGTGATGCAGGGTAACCAGTCAGTTCCCTCTGTCACACATGATCTCATTCATAAAGACACTTGCCCAACATCAGCAGTTCACTCCCTGAATACAAGTCCAGTCTGTTTTCCTTCCAGTCGTCATCACATCTCTAGTGACAAACCTCCACCCACGCTAGTTTTAGGTCCAGTTCTCCGGATCATGATGCAATTGTTTACAGAGCATTGTTAGCATATTTCTCGTTGCCTTCTCATCAGACACAGATGGGGTTAATCTGAGGGAGGGTTCCCCTTGACAGCTGTCCAGCAGTGACATCAGCCCTGCAGCTATTCAGTAGCTCAGTATCTTGTCAACTGGCCAAGCGTGGGCTGAACCTCGCTGAGAAGGTCCTTGAATACTTGGCTTTGTGTGACCTTAAGCAAACCCCCCACACACACACACACGCACGCACGCACGCACGCACGCACGCACGCACGCACGCACGCACGCACGCACGCACGCACGCACGCAGAGAGGAAAGCCTCAAATGTAGATTGGGTGACTAAGGCAGCGCTTTTGAAAGTGTGTTTCTCAGCGGGCCTTTTTGTCTCTTTCACAAACGGCTTTCTAAAGACGCTGACTTACTGTGATGTTAATGTTGTCACCGTGACACAGACTCTGATTGCGCAATGTGGATGTCAGTTTTGCCCCGAGCCCCTGTTAAATTCTCACCTTGCTCCACAGGCTTTTCTACACATACGTAGTTTGGATGGGAATCTATAAGTGCCCACTTTGTTTTCCTGTCTAGCCCTGTCTCTCTCTCTCTCTCTCTCTCTCTCTCTCTCTCTCTCTCTCTCTCTCTCTCTCTCTCTCTCTCTCTGTCTCTGTCTCTGTCTCTCTCTGTCTCTCGCTCTCTCTCTCTCTCTGTCTGTGTGTGTGTGTACACAAGAGGGTTGCCCTGGGAAGGCTAGCATCCTTCCCTCCTACACAAAAACCTCAGCAGTGATGCTCTCTCAGCCTATTAAGGGTCATTAGATGAATCATTTAGACTTTCAGTTCAAGGCGTCACATGCTTCCTTTTTGCCCATATCCCGCAGGTGTTCAAAGGAATCTTTAGACACTGTTTTGATGAAACTGTTTTTACTCTGTGAGTAAATGACTCGCAGACCCGCCTCTGGTTATTGTTATCTGTGTTTGGCAACGTCTTCCTTCTAACTGTTTTTCCTCACCACTGTTATTTTAAGCTACGCCAGTTGCTTAAAGTTGTCTCAAGACAACTTCAGGCAAATCTTTTTGTTTGTTTGGGAGTATTTATCTGACTTGTTTTTGACATGGGACTTTCTTTTAGATTTGAAATATCAAAGAATAGTATTTAGCTAAAATACTTTTAGTTGTATACATAATAGACTGTGGCACCTCTTTCTACTACATGGTACCTCTCGGCTCTGCACTTTGCTCTTTTCGTTTTCCACTGCCAATAGCACCACCTCAGTGTGTAGTTTAGGTGTTTCTCAGCTGATTGTCATAGCGATGCCGCAAACAAACCGCAGTGACAACATCCTCAACGCAATATTTTTAAATATGGGTTAAGTGAATAAAATTAATTGCGGCCACCATTGACAGTTGCTTGGCTATAAAATGTCTTGTTTGTGCAGGATGTCCTTCCACTGACGCCTCTCTCTGACCAATCAGTGTTCTGTACAAGCCCCCACCACAGCGACTTCCTGGTTGATCCCATAAGGAAGTGCCAAACTGCAGTTCTCTGAGTTTCCACAAGGGGCAGGTTTCTTAATAGAGCAGTTTCTCATTGACCCCCATGTTAAACGGACTGTTTTCCCAGCATCATTTACCTATTTAAGGCCTGGTACAAAAAAAACATTCTAGTCTGTATGTTCATATCTACACAGTGTGAGGGGGTTGCATTTTTTTTGTAAAAGGCTAGTTTTTATTTTATTGGTGGTTAAAGTTTATGAATAATTAGGGGCGTGGTCTCTTGAGTCACAGCTAGCCGCTGGCCCTCACTTCACCCCAGAGGTATAAGTCAGCCAGATGGACGTATCTCCCGACGTCACATACATGCCCTTTTTTGGTAAGAGGAAATGGGGCGGAGTCAAAGTCTGACAAGATGGCGACTCCCGTAGCTGAGTATGATTGGATCAAGTTGAGAGAACGGACCTCGACGGAGATTCTATGTGAATTTTTTTTATTCAGTCGATCGATCTGCAGTGCTTTAACTCCAAGATTTTAGTATCAGCTCAGCTTACTTGGAGCCTTGACTGCATAGACTGTAGATCGATGGTGTGACAGCTCCCTGAAAATGAATCCAAAACATCTGGATCGCCCTGGTGGCTGGCTGCAGTATAGTCATAAGCCCTTGTCTACTCCATGTTAGCAGATGGGACATAAGGCAAACTAAAAAAATCAAGCACTTATCCAATTTATTTTTCCCAGAGATGATTTCTGTCATTTTAGGTAGTTCTTATCAAGATAATATTTGTTCAAGTGTTAATTTCTCTGATAAGTTTAATGAGTTATTTGATGGAAAAACAGGATAAACGTCACGATTGACAGCTGCAATTGGTCAGGCAGGACTTTGATACCAGACGATCACTATTGTGGGAGCGAGTGGAGCCGCACCTGCAGTGGAAGAGCAGCATTAACGCACTCTGTGGGTCCTTTCTCAGAGGAGTTGCTTAATGACACACAGGCGTTGAAACTGAACTTGCGAGTCAGGAGAAGTCAGGCAGGTTTTCTTTGCCCACCCCACCTGTGTGTGAGAATGTTTTCCTCTTTGCTGCAGGGATCAGCCTGGGGAGGGGTTTTCTCTGCTCCTTTCGAGTCCAGGCATGACCAGAAAAACACTACAAAACAGTGAGCTCATCGGCCTGAACTGTGGTCCGGATCAGGGGATAGAAGACACCTTTTCATTTTCACTTTATGTGTCTGAGTGGTGTTTGTATGAATGCACGAGGAACTCAAATGCCTACATAGATATGGGCCAAGTAGCACATGCGCTTTTGTCAGCTGCTTTTAGGGTCTGGGCAAAAAGATATGTAAAAAATGAATGAATGAAATTGAAATTGTTGTGGATATGTCCTTGTCATAAGTGTTTACACCACATTTGCATATGCAGTAATGTCACTGTAGTAATGGTGGTTGTTTGCAAGTTCACACATGTTTTTTGTTTCCATTGGCACAGATAGAGATGGCCGCAGGGTTTCCCTCTGCTGTTTTAAGTTTAAGCAAACTTCAGGAGAGAGCCAATGAGATGACAGGAAATTCATTTGAATAAGCAGTGATTGTCTTTTGTAATGTATAGTTCCTGAATATCAGAGTAACCCTAACCCTAACCCTAACAAAGCAGACTGAATATTGATGTAATCTCTCTTTTTTCTGGGTCTGCATAAAAGAGCAAAGTAAATTGTACAAAAGACACATCCAATCCAATTGATGGTCTCCCTCTGGCACCATTTATTTATCTGAAATTCTACTTTAAGACAGACTCTTGGTCTGGATCTTATTGCTGTTGACTTGTGTGGTTACTTTTGTGTTGAGAGAGTCAATTGGAGTCTTGTGTTAACAAACCTCATCAAAGTATAAACAGCAGACCTTTTCTGGATGCATTATGTGACTGCTTAAGTTGCTACCCCGCGTGTTTTTGTTGGCAAAGGTAGTGCTGCAGGACTGTTCAGCTAACTTCAAAATGGCCAGCAGCCAAAAATAGCATATGCAAGCTGAGTTACTATTTACAGTGAGTTTGTCACAGTATATTTGTGAGTCACGTATCTGTTTCCAAAGTGCTATAAGGTTATAACGTACTTTTTTTTGTCTGTCTTTACCCAGAATGCCCTTTGACCCCAGACACCCCTAACAGCGAGGCGAGAATGTGCACCAGCAGCAGTCGCCTAGCTGCTCTGAAAAGACAGAATGACATCGAGCTCAAGGTCAAACAGGGCGCTGAGAACATGATTCTGATGTACTCCAACGGGCCCTCCAAGGTAAGATTCAGGAGAAGAGGGGAACCTGACATTCAGGTTCAAGCTGGTTCATGTCTGGCACCCAAACTGACATAATTTATATTGTGACATCTCCAAACAAAAAGTCAAACACGAGCAGTCAGACAGTCATAGAGGTTTTTTAACAATCACTCATGCTTGCCAAATGTATTTGGGGGCGAAAATGATGAACAGTAAACAACTCTGTCGTAAAAAATCCACCAGTTTACAAATCAGCTTCCT
This sequence comes from Echiichthys vipera, assembly GCF_963691815.1. NCBI lineage: Eukaryota > Metazoa > Chordata > Actinopteri > Perciformes > Trachinidae > Echiichthys > Echiichthys vipera. Next base: position 19,775,441 of record NC_139840.1, on the reverse strand, counting down.
CTTCCAACTTTGAATTATTGTAGTTGTGTGCAGACAGTTTTTTCCTGCGCAACGAGGGATTACTGCTAAAATTTGTGCTCACTTTCTGTTTTACCTCCCCAATAAAGTGGGTTAGCTCAGTGTTTCCCACCTGGTGGGGGGTGTAACAAACCATTAGCCTTTATACCAGGCAGTTTAATACACAGGTTTCTTAGCTGGTCACTTGCATTTTCTACCCTTTTATTCAATACAAATTCGACTCTTTTATTGACTTTTGATAGATGTGTTATGATTATGTTGTTGTTGCTGGTCCAAATTAATTTTCCCTGTTAAAACAAGCCCTTTTCACTTGATTTGAATTGTTTCTGCAGTCTGGGTATTTTGTTCTGTATTACTTGCAGCTAATTGAATTGGTGTCAGTTGTGTTGTAATTGTTTTCTGTGTTAGGATGATACATTTACTACATGTCTGATATCTCAGGAGAGGATCCTTGGCTGAAAAACAATTGAGAACCACGCCAATGAGGGAACAATTACAAGGAGAAAAAAAACAGATTGAGGGAAAAACTGCTTCCCTGTCTCGTTAATCATCTCCTGACCTGCTAGATAACTCTTGCGATCCCTTGTGGGGGTCTGGACCCCCAGGTTGGGAAGCACAGATTTAGATAATCTGGGTTAAGTGTTGTCTTGTTCACAAACTGTCTGAATGTCTGAGTGCTTGTTGTGTTCCCGGATCTCAGTTATTACTTACAACGGTTTCCAGACTTGCAATCACAATGCTCATTATGTATTTTAAAAAAATCTTTTTTAGAAAGGCACCGTGGTCGTTCCCAGTTTGAAAACCAGTCTGCAGGCGGTGGAGTGATACATGTTGGGTTTTCTTTTACAGCCTCCCTGTAGGGGAGGAGGAAACATGAGAAGGCGCTGACACATACTGTGTGTCATAGGCACTGCTGTTTGTTCACAAAGCTCTTTGTTGCTCCTCTAATGCTCAGAGTGAAGAAAACTATCATTTAGTTGGGAGGGGTGTGTGTGTTTTACCAGAACTGATAGCTGGAGCACTGCAAGCTCCTGCTCATCTTGGTCAGTAGTAATTGAAGCCACTTTGTAGTAGACAGTTTAGTCTCGTGTAGAGTTTAAGTTTTGAGTCTCTAATGTGCCAGTGATATAATTCTGCTCTTCATCATATGTTTCTGTGGATAACATGTCAGTTGTTATTTAATGTAGCATGGATCCATTACATCTCCCATGCTTAATAATCCTTTTAAAGAAATAGTTTGACAGTTTAGGAGATACGCATATTTGCTTTCTTGGCACGAGTTCGATGAGAAGATTGATACCACTCTTATGCCTATGGGCTAAATATGAAGCTACAGCTAGCATTAGCATAGCATAAAGATTGGAAACAACTAGACTTGCTCTTTCTTAAGGTAACAAAATCTGCATCTTGCTAAATTGTGCTGATATGAGTTTTAAATTGTTTTTTAATTAAAATGATTAAACAAATATGTCTAGACACTGTCAGTATTACATTTTGAATGTCTTAGTTTGGTTAATATCTAATTTTAAGTCAGAGAACGTTTTTGGTGTGGAAACGAGAGGTACCTGCAGAGCTGCAGTGTGTAACTGTAGTACATGAAAAACATGATCCCCTCTCTCTGACCGGGGGAGGTCACAGTGTTTTGTAAGCGACCTCCCTGTGTCAGAAAGACAGACAGACGGACTGAGGCACCTTCCAGTTGGAAATAGTCCTGTCCTGATGTCAGAGGAAATGCCTGCTGGACAGCGGCCTTTCCTGCGTGCAGCGGCGCCAACAACCAGGATTTAAACTTCAGAGGAATTCTGGGTGGAGTTTGCTTACTCCGCTCTGTGTGTATGTGTGTATGTGTGTGTGTGTCTAGTTGCTTTTTCGATGAATAAGATTTTCCATGTGGTCACTCGTTCTTTGGCTCCAATTAAGGGCATAAACTGGCGTCCTGGCTGTTTCTGTTACATGCTCACAACAATAAAACACAATAGGTGAAGGATGGAGTGCATGGTCATCTAAGAAGTCCTGACGTCCAGTTATTCTGCTCAGGAGACGCAACATAAACTTGATTCAAACACTAATGTGTATTGACAGCGATATTTTCCCACCAAAAGAAGTGTTATTATGTATTTATTTATTTATTTAGAAGGGACAGTGCACATAAATCAATATTTCAGTTTCCACTTTAATTCATTTCTATTAATTTCTAATTTTGTTTATAGGATCGTAAGTTGCTAGCGACTGCCCAGCAGATGCTTCAAGACAGCAAGACGAAGATAGAGTTCATCAGGATGCAGATTCTCAAGGCCAGCCAGGCCAGCGAGCTGAGCTTCGAGAATAACGACGTGATGGGTGAGCCTTCACTTGCTCCTCTACATCGATTCAGCCAGAGTGCCTTTTGAGGAGAAATGCCTCCACAAGTGCACACAAGTTCTTATGAACAATTAACATCTTAATTAAAGAATCGTGTCCTTGTTTGTCCTCTCCAGACAAGCCCATCATCAGCCCGCTGGACCTTCGGGTGGAGGAGCTGTGTCACCACGCCAAGATAGAGTCAGCGGTGGCAGAAGGAGCCAAGAACGTCATGAAACTGCTGGGCTCGGGAAAAGTCACAGAAAAGAGAGCACATTCAGAGGTGTGTGAGTTACTGTCAGGGCTCCCACGGTCAAGGAAAACCTGGAAAAGTCATGAAATTAGTAGATTTTGTATAGTAATCTGTTAGACGTTCCTGTCTGTTAAGGGGAAGGCTTTTGTTGCCACTGTGCACAAGATTACTGGATTAATACTATTTATAATAATTACTACTACTTTTATTAAAGATAGTGCGACTTATTGCTCCTCATGGGGGAATTGTTGGGTCTCTGTAACTCATACAGAGAACCAACCCATACGTCAGTTTGTGGTCTTTACCTATTCTAAATGTAAAGTGTCTTAAGATAACTTTTGTTATGATTTGGCACTGTAAATAAAATTTAAATAATATGAATCATACATAAAATAGGGCTCAGCACTAAATTTATAACAGCTTTTGGTTGCCAATACTGAAAACGTGGATGCCATTTTTTGTCGCCTTATATTTTGAGTAATTAAGGTACTATGAGGTTATACTGAAGAGGAAGTCTTGACCCGATATCCACTGGCTTGACAGCCTGAAATATACGCCGTTGACCCCAGAGGCTTAATCGTGTTCGGACAGATAGTTGATACATACTTTTGTTGCGCATTATTTGTTAGTTATCCAGAAATGAGTTCATAATGAAATGCGTCCAGGATACACCGATAGTAGTCTGTTCTGTTTTCCCTCATGTTTGAAAACAGGACTGATCTATGTGCTTGTTAAGCTTCTCTTTTTTTTTTAAAGGAAAATATCTATATAGACTGTGCCTATAGTTATAAGTGAATCTAAGCATATCCAACTATTAGAAATTGAAAAAGATTGCTGTTTATTTTCAAACAATAATTAACATTTGGAGTAAAGTAAACTTTATCCGGCTCTAAAGTCATTACGTAACGCCCTTTTCAAAATATGATTTCCGGGTCCAAGCCTCGTATTTCTACAACGCCACACTGCAGTATTCCCCGTTGTTTGAACAGATCTGAGTTTTAAAAAAAACAACATAATTGTCACAGTATCTTTTTCTTATGGATGAAAAAGGTGTCTGACTGAGGTTAGAGGGGATCCTAATTGTTCACATGTTCGGCTGTTGTGTCTGTTTTATTTCAACAGAGCGTTTGGACCCGGTAATTGTATTTTGAAGGGTGTTACGTCGGACTGAACAGCCGGATAGTTCTGTTTGAGTTATACCTTTTGAATGATCATGGACATTTTATTATGGGTCCTTCGTGGAAAAGTTTTGAATTTTGTCAATGAAAATGTGTGGGAACCCTGTAATGTCCATGTAACATTCACATCTTCCCCCCTCTGTGTGCGCCGCAGGGATTTAAAAAGAGCAGTAACCAGATTCTCATCACTTGAGGCCTAATGCAGTTTCATGGACTTTAAATGAAACTGATCTCTGCACAGCTGTTGTGCTCTATTAGAGAAAAATGGGCTGTGTAATTTATGTTTTTTTTTCTCTTTCTATCCTTCTCCGACTACTATTTCCTTTCCTCCAACCCTCTTTTGCTTCCTCTGTACTTCCTTACTCCTTCCTCTCTCTCCAGGCCCAGGCTCGTTTTAACGAGTCCAGTCAAAAGCTCGACCTGCTGCGATATTCCTTGGAGCAACGCCTCAGCGAGTTGCCTAAAAACCACCCTCGCAGCAGCAGCATCGTGGAAGAGTTGTCCCTGCTGGCCTCACCGGTCCTCAGTCCTAGATCCAGCATCATCTCCACACAGAACCAGTACAGCACCGTGACGAAGCCCGCTGCACTCACAGGTAACAACAGACACAGCGATGGTAATTTATAGATGATGTATACGCCCAGCATCATCCTATTCTTCCTAACCATCAAACAATCATTAAATTATCTAAGTGTGGGTTTTGGAACATGCCATGTGCATTAGTTTTGGTCTTAATATTATTTTTCTGTACATCGGTTCCTCCATCTTTCATAGGATAGGGATAACTATAATAATAATAATAATAATAGCTTTGAACAAGACAGATTGTGTGATTGTATGGATTTGTATTGTCCCACCACACTTCCAGGAACGCTAGACGTCAGGCTCATGGGCTGTCAGGACCTTCTGGAAAATGTCCCGGGTCGTTCCAAGGCTGCATCTGTCCCGTTGCCCGGGTGGAGCCCCAGTGAGACGCGCTCGTCCTTCATCAGCCGAGCGAACCGAAACCGCGGCGTGAGCGCACGGAACCTGACAAAGAGCGAGGAGCTCTCCAGTGAGTAGAATCAACGTCATACACTGTCTGGGGAAAAAAAAAAAAAATGATATCATTGAAATCACAACTGGACCTTGATGGGTCTGTAAGACTGCCCAGAGAAACGACCTTGTCTGTAAAACAACTGATATCAAATTACAATCATGCATAGTTCATACATCCGCCTAATAAATAACGTGTGTGTGTTTCCTTAGATGAGATCAGCGCAGTGTTGAAGCTGGACAACACAGTAGTTGGCCAAACAAGCTGGAAGTCGGTCAGTAACCAGGCCTGGGACCAGAAGTTTACATTGGAGCTGGACCGGGTAACTAACACACACACCCACACACACACACATGCATTTCTGCCCTTGACCTACATCTGTGCTATTGACTCAGTGTTGTATGAGTAACCCAGTCAGTGTGTTTTGTGTGTGTGTGTGTGTCCTGTAGTCTCGTGAGCTGGAGATCTCAGTGTACTGGCGTGATTGGCGTTCGCTCTGCGCGGTCAAGTTCCTGCGCCTGGAGGATTTCCTGGACAACCAGCGTCATGGGATGTGTCTGTACTTAGAGCCACAGGGGATGCTGTTTGCTGAGGTACACACACACACACACACACAAACACACAAACACACAAACACACACACACACACACACACACACACACACACACACACACACACACACAAACACTATTATTGACCTCCTCAGCTCTTCGTAGCTATAGTGGACAAAACGAAAAAAACAATAATTAAGTTTGAAAACCAACAGAAATGTCTGTTGATATTTTTTGTCATGTTTGAGTACATCCTAATGTTTGGAAGTGTTTCCTGCCTTACATACAGTTTACAGTTTACAGTACCAGCTGTTTTCTGTGTTTAAATTTATAATTTTTCCCGTTCAGGTAACATTTTTCAATCCTGTCATTGAGAGACGACCAAAGCTGCAAAGACAAAAGAAGATTTTCTCGAAGCAGCAAGGTGAGTCACCATTATTCAGACCCTTTCACACGTGCACTGCAAACCTGAAATTATCTGGTCATCATCCGGCGGGGCTGTATGTGCGAACGCAAACGTCCGATTTAGTCAGCAGGGCATCAAAGAGAGTTTTCCCTCTCAGCTCACAAGTTCAAAGATAGTTTAATCTCAAAGTGAGAATACAGTCGCTCATTCTCCGGTGTATTCACCGGGAGCAAAAGGGTGTGTTGAAGATGTTTTTATCACGCTGCGGTCAACATCGGAGGGACGGCAAAAGTCTGAACTTCTTGCGGTAAGGACCAACGTCAAAATCATCAGACAAATTCAAAGAATCACCTATTTTGCCAAGTATGTAATCAGATTGCACACTAGGAATTTGACCTGGTGTTTTGTGCAGAGCGGAATCAGAAATATGCACATAGAATACACAGAAAGAATACAATTAATGTTAAGTTACACACAATAAATTAGGACAATACAAATATATATATAAGAAGAATTTACAAGTTATAAATATGGAATATAAAATAGAGATCAGTTGCTCGAGAGATCAGTGGCTGAAGAAAATTAGAGATTATTTTGTAATATCTACATGTTTTCCTGATTTTTTTCCTTCTCTGACTGTTTCTCACTGTCGTTTATCATCACCATTTTGTGTCGTTCGCTTCTTCTATATCAGGCAAAACCTTCTTGCGAGCCCCTCAGATGAACATCAACATCGCCACCTGGGGCCGCCTGGTGAGAAGAGCCATACCGACCGTCAGCACCAACTCCTTCAGTCCGCAGGCGGCGGAGATTGGGCACAGCAGCCTGCCTGGTTCACCCACGCCCAGCAGGTAACCAAGCACAACTCATACGTACATGGATTAAAGATATTCCATAATAATCAACAACTCGTTTTTTAAAAACACCCTTTGCGTACCTCTGCTGATACACAGTGACCCACTGGTGACCAAGCTGGACTTTGACAAAGAGCCCACCCCAGGACCCAAACATTACCCAGCACCTGACGACATCCGAGAACCACTGGTGCAGGAACAGATGCCCGACAAGGAGGAAGTACAGGTACAACGATAGAGGAATTACTGTTATTGATGACTAATGTGTGAGTCATGCTGAAGTCACTTCATGTTAGAGAAAATGCCTGTCTTTTAAAAACAGTAAAAAATAATGCCTAAAAGCTCGTCCCTAATCATTTGTAGTTGGCCAAAACCCCAACAATTTCCCCGTTTCACATTTATTCACTGCTTTCTGTTTGTCTCTGCAGGATGCACTCGCCTCATTTGACTTCTTGAACAAGAGGAACAGCATGGCGGTGAAGCCAGACCTGGACAGAGTGGTGGAGCAGGAGATGCAGCATCCCAGCCTGGAGCTCATTACCATCCAGAAAGACACAGAGATAAGGTAAGAGAGCTTGTTTGTGTTAAGCCCAGTTCAGACCAAAGATTCACTATGAGATGAGTTGTAACTACTACAACTACTTGCAACATGCAGGTCTGCAACGTTCTGAAACCTGACCGTTCACACCAGTGAGACTGTGCATCATCCCCATAGCAACGCCTCTCTGTACTTTCGGATTAACCTCCGACTGTTCAGGCTTTTTTTCTTAGTTGGATATAATTTGTAGCGTTATAAAATATAAATGAGGACAGAGACGGTGAGATACTTGCTGCATTTCTAGTTGTGATTAAACTGCAAAAATACAGTTTTATTTCCCTGGTTCACTGCTTTGTTCTGGATTACGGCGCTCACGCTCTCCTTTTTCATTGTATTGCTCACTCGACCCTTTCCCCCTCTCTCTCTCTCACACACACACTCACTCACTCACTCGCTCGTTGAGCCTCAGTCCATAACAGCCTTTTCAACCAGCTGACAGATTGTCAGTGACTTGACCAGCTGACTTTGCCAAGACTAAATTGGCTGTTGAAACAGGTGACGTGTTCTAAAACCAGCTGCTGTCGATTTGACAAGTTGAATCGCCGGCGACAACATCAGCTGGTTTGAGTCCAGACGAGGCGGATCAGTTCACAGTGCTGCAACTTTCACCTGCAACGTTCTAAAACAGTTTTGTCGTGTTGCAAATCATTGGTCTGGGACTGGGCTTTACCTTTTTAAAGCTTCAGTCAAGAGACGAAAATCTTCATGTTCTATTTGAGAAGAGGAGCTGGAAGAGTAAAATGAATTGTGGTCACATTTTGCTGCCAACCTGCCGCCATCACTGCTTTTGTTCTTACAGCTCTTGACATCTTTGTAATGTTCTGACTTGCAGGTGTCCAGTGGAGCTGAAAGTGTAAACACTGCCCCCTGGCTTTGAATCTTCATGCTTTTGGGTTCAACTGCCACAAAAATGAAGATGTTTGTCTGAAGGCTGGTTCTGTGTTCAAACCTCAGGTCTCCCTACATGTCATTCATATTGGATACTAATGTAAACACTTATCTGTGTCCAGGGAAGAAGAGCAGTTCCACTTCAGTCTCAAAGACTTCAAATGTGTGGCGGTCCTTGGACGTGGTCACTTTGGAAAGGTACGTTCACACAACACTGGGCTGCAACTCATTTCCATTATCAAATTAGTCTGTCTCTTATTTTCCTCGCTGTATTGTTTTGTCTCCAAACTGCCAGAAAGTATTCAAAACAACATTATAATTTCCCAGAGCAGAAGCTGACATCTTTAAATTGCTTCTTTTGTGACCAACAGTCCAAAGCCCAAATGTATTAAGTTTACTATCAAATATGACAACAAACAGCATCTAATCCTTTTTCCAAAGCTGCAACTGGGAAATGTTTTACTTTAAATATTACTTAAACGATTCGTACATTCTAAAAATAGTTTCCAATTCATTTTCTGTCGGTTGTTAAAAGAACAAAGCAGGCAGAAAGCTGAAATGTATTTTCTTTTGAAGTGTCTCTCTCCTCTGCTCCCCCTCCTCAGGTGTTGTTAGCAGAATATAAAAGCACAGGAGAGATGTTTGCTATCAAAGCGCTGAAGAAAGGAGACATTGTGGCTCGTGATGAGGTGGACAGGTAAACATTTAAAGTTTCTGCTCAGACTAGTGCCTTAAATGCTGCAGGGCTCCAGTTGGAAATGTAAAGAAAATAGAAATGTGCTTTTGTGTGTTAGAGGATAGTCAGAGAGAAGAGTTATCAGTTATCCGTGCTGCTGTTACTCACACTGTTGCCTTCTCTCTTTGCCAGTCTGATGTGCGAGAAGAGGATTTTCGAAACGGTCAACAGCGTCCGCCACCCGTTCCTTGTCAACCTGTTTGCGTGTTTCCAGACGCAGGAGCATGTTTGTTTTGTCATGGAGTACGCAGCGGGAGGCGACCTGATGATGCACATCCACGCTGATGTTTTCTCCGAGCCCAGGGCCATGTGAGTGTCTAAGACCTCGTTTACACCACGGCATTAAAATGTAATTCCAGCGTATTGCCATTCCACTGTCTTTTTCAGCAGAATATAAATCAAATACGTTCTTTTTTGTTGATCACCTATTTACAGAGAAATTCCAGAGATTCGCTAGCAGCCAGACATGTCTTACACTGAGTAGCACGGGGCGGAGCTCTGAACGCATCCAAAACAGCTTTTTTAATCACTAATACTGCTCAGAATAGCATCAAACCTCTACAGTAGCATGATAATAGTCCCTATACATAAAATGAAGCACCAACAACGTAGTTGGCGAACCCTGAGTTTATTAAAAACATGTTTTACAATACTACAAGCCTTAGCCGCCGGCTCTGTTCATATTGAGAGGCAGCCCAAAAAAGACGATTACTGAATGCACTGCATTTCAGTTCAAGGAGGAAAGTATTGAACATATCTCCAGTGCATGTGCTAATCGACTTGGGGCTTATTCAATGGCTTATTTGATGTATATTCATCCCGAAAAGACCATGGAATGCAACTACACCAAAATTACACTTTAAAATGTGTTGTTGTTGAGCCCATTGCAGTCGGATAGTGCTTCTTCACGTGAAAGTACAGGTGTAAATGCAACCAAAACGTATTGAGGATTGATTGTAATTGAAGCGGCTTCAAACAGGTCTGGATTTCATGGAACATTCAGCCCAGACTGGAAGGATCAACAGGAGAAGGGTCCCGTTAGAGAAAAGAACAAAATATAAAGAATCACAGTGCAGCTCAGCGATAGTGTCCGGTGCTGGTCGGCGTTCCACCTCTAAAATGTCCCGAAACTACATTTGAAACGACTCGACCTCTGCAGCAGCAGATGGTAAAGAAAAGAGTGACGTTCTGATGTTTGAGCTGGAACAAAGATCAATGCGAACACTGGAGACGCATATTAACACCAGGCGTAAATGTAATTGCGTTAAATCACATGTAGATACAATCTGGATACGAGGCACGTTTTAATGCCAGTGACCACACATCTCACTGTCACTGAATTGAGGGCTGTTTGGACTTCGTGGTTCTCTCTGCTGGTCAGACTCATTATGTGTCTTGTTTCTGATTGGCTCATGGGTGCCTTCATCATTCATATTTTCACATTGTAAACTGAATTGCAGAGAGTTTACTGAGTTTATTTACAGACGCGTCAATAGGAATTCTGAAAAAACTGTCTTTTACGTATTCTACACAAATCTTTTATTCCTCTAAATCCTTTCTGTTTTCTTCATATGCAGTGGAAGTGATCTAACCTAATCCCTTGGATGTTTTTTCAGATTTTACGCAGCCTGCGTCGTATTGGGGCTACAGTTCTTACATGATCATAAAATTGTGTACAGGTAAGCAGTTTGAGAAATGTATAAAACAAGTAATTCGGCTCAGTCCCACGTGTGTCTGGAGCGTGAAATCTTTAAAAACCTTTTTTGAATTTGCAGAGATTTGAAGCTGGATAACCTGCTCCTGGATACAGAGGGTTATGTAAAGATTGCTGACTTTGGGCTTTGCAAAGAAGGTGAATAGAAAAAGCACACATTAACAAGAGTTTATCATGTAATTTCAAAATGTTTTACCTGAATATTCCTGACACATCAGTTATTGATGTGCCCAAACAAGGATTAAGAGGGAGATTGTGATAGACTTGGAAAGAAGAACTGGTCCTTTTATTAAACTGTCTCTGTGTTGCTTTCAGGAATGGGTTTCAGGGACCGCACCAGCACGTTTTGTGGCACGCCAGAGTTTTTAGCTCCTGAGGTTTTGACTGAAACGTCGTACACTCGCGCTGTGGACTGGTGGGGGCTGGGCGTCCTCATCTTTGAGATGCTGGTTGGGGAGGTGAGCTCTCGTTTCCTCCAAGTTCTTCAGCGTCATCAATGCTCCATGATTGATTTCACAAACGTGTAGTCATCTTTACATCGTTGCAGTGATTCATATTCAGCAGCAGTTGTCACATCTACATCTTCTTCTTCGTCTCTTTTCAGTCGCCCTTCCCCGGTGACGATGAGGAGGAGGTGTTCGACAGCATCGTCAACGATGAAGTCCGCTACCCACGGTTCCTCTCGACCGAGGCCATCTCCATCATGAGGAGGGTGAGTACAGATTCATGCTCACAGTGAACAAAAGCAGAATTTACATGAGTAAAAATAGAAATATACCTTCACATGATTGGACATCATAAAACTATACATTTATCTGTATTAAACATATCTACTCATACATACAGAAAATACAACCACACACTTGAATACAATCATGAATAGCCATCAAATAAAATAAACAGAACAACTGCGGTTACATAACGTCACGGTTTTATAATCATAAGAATTGTAGAAGCTACGATATCGATGGTGTACAGGTTTCACACTGTGCGGTGAAATCTCTCACAAGTCATGTAACACGTGTGCACACCCATTTGTTTTGTGTGTTTGAGTCGTGTCGCTCACCTGGAGCGTTAAAAAGAGGAGCTGAACACACATTCAAGCCCAGTATCCGCCAAAAAATACCTTAAATCGGCAGTGAGGTATTTTGGATATGATGACCCCCTTCATCTCTCTCTCTCTCTCTCTCTCTCTCTCTCTCTCTCCCCCTCTCTCTCTCTCTTTCTCTCTCTCTATCTCTATCTCTCATTTTCTCTAATTTCCAGGTCTAGATAAGTCTGGAAAATGGAAAAGAGTTTGGAAAAATGTTTGTGTTGAATATTATCTCACTTTCTAAAATCAAATATATTAATATGTAAAAATCTAAACAAGCTTACTAACGGACCATAGCCGACCTGTAGATGATATGAAACTAATCAAGGTGGCTGTAGAATGGTGTCGGGTAACCATGGTTACTGTTTGTCGTGCGACTCCTATTCTCATTTATTGAATTTATTTCCAAACGTGTCGTCTACATTTAATTCATGATTTATTTATTTTTTGTTACTATTTTATTTATTTACACGTATGTTCACTCCATCTAAAGCTACTGAAGCAAAGACTTGTAGTTCCTGGTCCCTACTGTCACTGTCTGTAGTGTTGCAGGTTCACAGTTATTATTGCACTCTTAAGCATCTCAATGCATCTCAAAGAGTGCAATAATAACTTGAGTAAAATGCTGTGAATTGAACATGTCCCGGTTTAGAGTTCATTCACTTTTATGAGCTACAATACGTATGTAAAAGTAATTACTTGGCAACATAATGGTATACATGGTCAGGATTTAACAAACGTGTTAAAAGTTGGATTTTAAACCATTTATTGACATAATAAGCATTGGTCTCTCTCTCTCTCTCTCTCTCTCTCTCTCTCTCTCTCTCTCTCTCTCTCTCTCTCTCTCTCTCTCTCTCTCTCTCTCTCTCTCTCTCTCTCTCTCTCTCTCTCTCTCTCTCTCTCTCTCTCTCTCTCTCTCTCTCTCTCTCTCTCTCTCTCTCTCTCTCTCTCTCTCTCTCTCTCTCTCTCTCTCTCTCTCTCTCTCTCTCTCTCTCTCTCTCTCTCTCTCTCTCTCTCTCTCTCTCTCTCTCTCTCTCTCTCTCTCTCTCTCTCATGAGTTAAGTCAAACTGTAACCAGCCAGACGTCGCATCTACCTATTGATGAATGGTATATTATTTACGATGTGTTTGTCATGGAAAACGTCACTTTTTCAATTAGGCTCCAGCAATCTGAATTAAATGAATCTGGAAGCGATGGAAAATGTACATTTCCCTGAAATGCCCTTCTTTTAAGTTTTTCTTTTTTATATTAATTTACTTGATTGGAAAAGTATTTGGCTGTAATATTATGACAGAAAATACCCCATGTTCACGTTGTGATTCTTTATAAAATGCTTTGTAAAAGAAAAACAAAATTAAATAAACTGTAACTAGTGAATGTGACGTTACTTAGCTGGAACAAAACCGTTTAAACTCGGCCGGAGTAGTTCACGACGTCTAACTTTAATTTCTGAATCTTGCGGTGATGTGTAAAAGTTACTTGGATGTAACTCCAGTTCTGAGTGCGGGCTGAAGCTTTTGCTATTGGCAATAAAAAGTCGGCTGACAGGTTTTATGTGTGTTCTGATTTAAAAATCGTGATATCGAGATCTCAAATTGTGACGTCCCTATGTATGAGTTTAATATTTACTGTGTTTTATGTTTCTCCTTGTGCTCAGCTTTTGAGGAGGAGTCCAGAACGACGGCTGGGAGCAGGAGAACGGGACGCAGAGGAGGTTAAGAAGCATCTATTCTTCAGGGTACGGAACGAAAACAACTTGCATGTTCATACGCATGTTCATACATGTTCAGAACGACTGATGTGACACCCCCCCTTCTCTCTCTGTTTCTCGGCAGAACATGGACTGGAACGGACTGTTGGCTAAAAAGGTGAAGCCGCCGTTTGTGCCAACTATTCAGGGCGCCAACGACGTCAGCAATTTCGACGATGAATTTACCTCAGAGGCTCCGATCTTAACCCCGCCCCGGGAACCCCGAGCGCTGAACTTGGACGAGCAGAACATGTTCTCTGACTTTGATTACATCGCCGACTGGTGTTAGCTTCACCTGACCCCCGTCTACACGCACACACACACATGCACACACACACTGTGAACCAACCAACGCAGCGATGACTGTAGCTCACATCACTTTTTTAAACTTTTCCTCTTCGTTGCCCAAAACGTTGAGGAGGAGCAGCGAGCCCTCGGGCAAAAACAAAAATAAAAAAACTCTGTGCCATTAAGAAGAAAGTCCAGAAGCCTCCAGAGGACCCCCGCTTATTTTTTAATCCACATGAAGAACGTGTTTTTTTTATTATTATTATTATTAAGAAAAAAGAAAACAAATGAAACTCTGTTGTTGGGGAGGGAAGGAGGAGGGAAGCTTCGTCCTCCTGCGCACGTCGTCGTCGTCGTGTCCATTGTCTGACCACTGAGAATGTTTTTCATATGAACTCCTGAGAAGACGGCAACATCACAATCATGTTATCCAGTGTCACTGTCTTTTGTTTTGTTTTTGGATCTGTACAGATTATATTCAGTCGTATATTTTATTGTTGTTGTTTTTTTTTTGTCTTTATTCGCCCTCGCCATAGCTTAAGGACATTTTTATCTCACTGTAAAGTTTGACATTTCTGCCCGGCGTTCAGTGAATTTAAAGTGCTCAAAGCATTTTCACTCGGCGCTCAACGACAACAAACATCTTGACTACTACTGCTACTGCTGCTGCTTCTTGACTTGAACTCAGAAGTCTTCTCTTTACATTTCCTTATGTCGAGGAGCCGGACTTTGTCCACAATCTTGTTTTAACGCCTTTTTCTCTCACTTTGCTTTCAAGTCTGCAAACACAAAATAATAATACTCTTCCTCTTTAGTTTAAAAAAGCAGTCCAGTCGGTGTTAAGTGCTACATCAGCTGTTAAATTAACTACTTTAGTTTCATTTGGAAATGATAAAACAGAAGAAATAATGCAAAATATTTAATAATCTTTTCTGTCTGCTGCCCTCTAGTGGCTACGGAGCTGAAGTGCTGCTTGGATTTGCAGTATTTTTATAGCAATAAAATCAAACGTTAAATTAATTATTCTTTCAGAGCGGAGTTCAGTCGGATTGAAGTTTTTTTTTTTTTTATTCCTCAATGAGTTCTTGTTACCTCGGTCAAAGTGAAAACACTAAAGTGAGTCGCACAGTTAAAAGCTACCAAAACCAAACTCATCCTTTCCCTCTTGAAGCAGCAGACGAACGACTCCTCATGGTTTAAAAACAAAAACACTCTCGATAGATGGACCGACGTGAACCCAGTGACAGATGAAGCAAACGTGTGTTGTGCAGGAATCCATCAGACATGCTGTGTTTTTTGGGGGGGGGAAGACACTTATTGCAGGTTTCTGTCAAAACGCCATTTAAACGCTTCTGTTCTGTGATCAGTTCACGCGCCAGTCTGGCACAGTGGGACCAGCCGACGTGACTCTGTCAACTTGCATGTTCTTTATAAACTGACTCAAATGTTGGAGACCTGTTGATATGAATCACTACAGGGGAGGGCAGGGTATATTATATATACATACTGTATGTACACAATTAAGCTGAAAGCACTAATTTTATCAATAGTTTTTAATTATCTACGTTTCTTAATGATGAAAATAGATTGTACAAAGTTGTTTTTTTTATTCTTTGCTTGTGCATGTTGTTGCCAGAACAGACAAAAACTTTATGGATGGTACACCAACACTCAACGTCAGTCTCAACTATTGCAGTTCACCCCGGTGTAAAAAAAACAAATAGAAACAGAAAAGGCATGTCTGCAGTCGTTGTTGCTCATCATGAATTCACAAATTAAACATTTGTAATAGTGGCTTTGCTTTTATTTGTACCCCTGACACTGAAACGTCCTAATGGTTTCCTCTGGGTATTTAGAGTTTTACCTTTTGTTCCAGAAACTAACGAAGGACGAAGAGGCTGCAGAGTTCTAAGACATTCAACCGATAAATGAGGAAGAGTGAAACAGGTTTTATGTAAACAAATGTTTAATGTTATTCAAACTGAGCTGATTACCATGCTGTAATGAAAATCTTTTAATTTTTAAATTACTTAATACAATTCAAACTAACAAAATAGAACCAGGTCATTTTTCTACAAAAACAAAGTTTTATGTATACAGTATGAAACCAGCCTAAAGTTGCAAGCGTGGATTACATTTTCCCACTTGGACATATATACATGATACAGTATATACACTCAAATGAAATACTGTAAGTACAGTCTGCAAGCTGTTTATTCAAGCACTGGAATGTGTCCGTTTGATTCCTGTGAGGGCGCCTCCACAAAAGGCCAGAAGTCTCAGGAGGGACAAGAGAAATCTTCCAAATCCAACACAAATATGATTTCTAAGAAATAATATCCTGTAAGTACAGCAGAAAAATATCGTCACTGTGTCGGGAGCGTCATCTTCACAGTTGGGGCAGCTTGTCGACCGGTGTGTCGAATTTGAAGTCCGGAGGGAAGAGTTCTGCGGCGCGTGGGTAGATGAGTCGGTATGACTGTCTGATCGTAACGTCTGCAACGCCGGCGATATCCCCGATTTCTGTGGAATTATCAAACACAGAATCTGAAACATGCGTCTTCAGAGCGTTTCTGAAGCTGAGACGTGCGAACAAACAAAGAAATAAAATGAGTTTGACACCACGGTTTTGCTCAAGGACACTTCAACAGGGCGGACGACTGATGAGACATTTTTATCAGATGAAATGTTGACTCTCAGCTTTACCCATTTCCATTTAATTGTGTGTGTGTGTGTGTGTGTGTGTGTGTGTGTGTGTGTGTGTGTGTGTGTGTGTGTGTGTGTGTGTGTGTGTGTGTGTGTGTGTGTGTGTGTGTGTGTGTGTGTGTGTGTGTGTGTGTGTGTGTGTGTGTGTGTGTGTGTGTGTGTGTGTGTCTCGCAGAAAAGGGCCACTGCCAAGGACTCAGCCCACATGCGGCACACGCTCCAACAGGTGAGAAAGAAGTCGCCCCAGGCACAGTTAAGCCGAAGGATTCACTGTGCTTTCCAAATGTATGTTTAACATTAGAACATGATGTATTAATACGTTCATAAATATTGTTTTAATAGCAAAGAGCTCCTCAGCCAAAAAACTTTTAAGACCGCCAATCTAATGGCTTTAATTACTTGATGCTCTGCGGACGAAGGTAATGCGCACGATACATCCAAGTGTCACAAACTCTAATGTTGTTGTTGTTACACGAGCAGGGGTTTATGGGTATTCAAAGCATCAACAATAATACTGACAATTATAGATTTGACTGTTTAACACTGGTTTTACGATCATTTCAAAACTGCAATACTAATACAACTTCACTACATGTATATGACACGTTCTCAAGTGAACTGATAATGCGTTGGTGTTTTAATTTGAAAGTTTCCACTGGCTGCTTTTATATTATGTCTATATTTGATCAATTAATGTTTGCACAGCAGGTTTGGGAAGGTTTTTTTTCCAGCTCGGACTGGATCCAAAACCAGTATATGTGAATATAACTCATTTATGACGTACATATTTTTCCATTAGTCTATCAACAGGATTATTACTCACCTTTCTGGGTCTTCTTCTCCGCAGAGGCCTGGGAGGCCATGTAGATGGCTGCCGCAGCCACGGAGATGGGGCTCCTGCCGGGCACCAGGTCAAGTTCCACGGCCTTCCTGGCGATGTAGGTGGCCGCCATCTGCACCTGTTTGGGCAAACCCAGGTTTGAGCAGAAGCGGGACATGAAGTCTCCGGTGGTGATGAGGTCCACGCTCGTCTCCAGCGCCTTCAGGATCAGCTTGAAGCACCTGCCGATCTCCTTCTTGGAGATCCGAGAGACGGCACAGATCTCTGCGGAGGGAAGGAGAGATCAGGGGAAGAAACTTGTCTAAATGGAGCGATGTCAAAGAAACGTGTCTCTTCAGGTATTTTTGGCTCTGTTGTTTCTCCACTTTCGCTTCCACAGTAAAATTAGAGAAGAGAAAGTTCACCAATCATCTATAAATACGGTGTCAAATTCAAAGTCAAATTGCTTTTTTGTAATGGTGACAAACATGAGAACACACCACAGATTTATTCCCAGTGCGAAACACTTTTGGGATTTTGTGTTTGAAAGTTTACCAGAAAAAGACAAGAGCAATTTTTAAAGAACATATATCAATGAACCACTATCATATATCCGTAACTTACTTCTGTACTGGTTAATGTTTTTTTCCTCGAGATGCGGTCGTGACGAAAATAAAATGGCAGATTTCTTAAAATCTAAAACGGTTTGTTCTGACCTTTGAATGTTCGTGGTACACCTTCTTGTCTGCAGGCGATGTAGAGACAGGCTGAAGCGATGGCATCATTGGCTCGCCCCTTCAGGCTCTTCTGTTCATAAACCTGCTTGAATAAGTTGTTTGTTCTGTCCTGCAGAGCAAAAACATTTACAGAAAACTCATTTTCTGCATCCCGTTAATAAAAAAGGTCACCTTTATTCTCTTTTCTTTAGCGACTAAATAGCGTTTGCCAGCACAAACCAAAGATCTTTTTTAAAGTTAATTATGAACATCTCTGTAAAACAGTGTAAAACATTGTCCTTAACCTAATGCATATGTGGCTCTGCTATTTACGTGTTCACTCTATTTCTGTTTTTGTCTTTTTCCTTTGATTAAATGAAACTTTCATCATCATCATGTACATATTGAGGCAATGTCTGGAGCTAAAGGAACAAAACTGCAGTTGTTTTATACAGGAAACAGGCATGCGAAGCATCTTTAACCCGCGTGTGTGTGTGTGTGTGTGAACTTCCCAGAGTCACCACAAAAAGTTCAGTTTCATTTCTCTTGTTCCCTTGCTCATTACGCGTTAGACGTGTTTTCATTCATCTCTGCTGTCGTTCGTGCGTGTGTGTGTGTGTGTAGATACACTTACTATGATGTTCCTTGGCAGGTTGATGCGATCTGCCATGGTGCTGATTTCTTTAAAGGCGTTGAGCATGGCCCTGTCAGAGCTGCTCATGGTCCGTCGGTTCTGGTACTTGGAGTTACCGAATTCATCAAAACTAGCTGCGCCAGTTCCCTGAGGTGGAAACAGTGGATGTTTATCAGTAAATACTGTCGTATTTCAAGAGACGCCATGATAACTTTTGAGGCTGAGGTTTGCATGACTCTGGTGCACTGATAGAGGTTTAAAATAACAAGGGTACTGGTAGCCGACGACTTTTTTTTTTGTTGTTGTTTATTTAGTTCTTGCTGTTACTTGTTCCCAATTTTGTGCGGTTTTAAGGTCATTCAGCCCTTTTTTTACGCCGTCTTTGAAAGAGCACAAATTCAATCATGCTAACAACCTTTAATTTAACCTTCTTTCACATTAATCTTTTTTTAAATAACTGCATCAAAAGCATTTTTAACCTTTTAATATTAAGCCAACGTGAAACTGACAACAAAGCAGATGAACATCAGCCACTGCAGTTGGTAAATATCATCTTATTGGGCAAACTTCAATACTAAAATGAAAACGATGATCAATACCACGGCAAAAAGTCCTTGGCACACAAAATAGAATACGTTCCTTTTATTTTATTAACAATCTGCCCAGTGCTGAACAGTCACTGGTGTCATACCGACACACTGTTTTTTAATAGCTTTGATACTTTCGACACTACCGAATGTGAATATCGTATATAGATTTGAAACACGTGATAATGAAAAGTATAAAAGTATTTAAACTTTTGACAACCTTCACTGGTAAACTGATGTTTCTGGACCAAGCGCACTACAGAAGTCTGTACCAGTTAATAGAAACGCTGCAAATGCCGACATAATTATCAAAACTTTCAATACCGTGAGTGTTTCAGCAATTACAGCACATCTGAACATAATCATCATAATATTCACACCACTGTATGTATGAAGTATGAGTTGCTTAAATATCTTTTGACCTTTCAATCATTTAAACCGCAAACAAACGTGTTTGAACTGTAACTTTGAACCAGATGCACACGAGGCTCATGTAAACAATGCACACAACCGTCTCTCACCTTGCTGATCATGGTGGTTAGGTCGCCCCCGTTGAGCAGCGGGTTCTGGGCGTCTCCCACTCTGGATGGATCTTTGAGGGCTTTCTCATTGGAGAACGTCCTCCACTCCGAGCCGACATCGATGACACGGTCGCCTGAGGAAAGAATGAACAACTTAAAATAAATAAGATATTCAAGAAGAAGAATTCCTTTATTAATCCCGCAAGGGGAAATTCAATGTTTTCACTCTGTTATTATATTCAGGTTGCACACACACATGACCCATATACATGCAATTAATGGAGAGATGTCAGAGCGAGGGGGCTGCCAAATGAATCGGCGCCCCGAGCAGTTGGGGGTTCGGTGCCTTGCTCAACAGCACCTGAGTTAATAGAATATTTTAATCCCTGAGATTCATGCACCAACACAAGAAACCAAAATGTTGTTAATGTTAAATGCTTCACTTTGGATTCAGATATGCCGCCAAGATTTAAAATATTTTTCAGACTGAACTAGACCTTCAGTCCAAATTCAAGTGATAAACATTTCAAGCTACATTCTTCCTGTTTCTGTTTTTTGATGTCAGAGTTTTAATCTTGTGCACTGATGGCTACACTTGATCTTAAACCGGTTTCTTTTTCTTCCTTCATTGATAGAGACATGAAGTAAAAAAGAAAAACGCACACCGAAGAGTACATTTCAGAAATGGGACATGGTGGTTTGATAAACGTGACATTTTGTGAAAAGTTCTTTGAACCACCTGCAAATACAAACAATAAGTACGCTGATAAAATACATTGACTATGTTCTTCTGTCCGTATTTCATCCCTGTGGAATAATTAACCAGGAGATGGTGCAATATTCAACACAATTCCCTCATGCAATCATACTTTCCGAGACTCAAATACTGTAAATATTGTCTTATCCTTCTGCCCCGTGTGTTTCGCCCTCTTTAAGTTTGATTGTAGTCTGATTCTAGCTCAAACATTTCACACATCATCCCTTCCACTTAGTCTTTCTCATTTTCTTATCATGGCGCGTTGTGAGACAGAAATACGAAATAAAATATGAGCAAAACATATGTTCAGTCCTCAATTGTATTAAATCAGGGATGTACAAAGGATAAAAGGCGTGACAAAGTCAGGGCATAATGCTCGTTATCATGACTGTCAGTTCTTGGGACTGTGAAGCCGGGTCCAGGATTAGATTTCTGATATTTTAATCCTGTTAGTTTTGCCATCCATGAGACTTTCTAACATCTCGAGGCAGAGTGACATTCATCTCCTTAGAGGACAGCCAAAGCTATGGGAGCAGGAACAGAGGGCACTTTAGCTTGCATCAGAAAGCGGCTGGCGTCTTTTGTCTCCCACCTGACCTCGGTTTGTGCTCAGGGGGCTCATTAGTGGAGAACTGTGTGTTCCCTACAGCTCTGTCTTACAGCCTATATCACATGTTAAAATGATTTCAGCTTCATGCAATTTATATTTGTGCCTTTCGTGCTTGTTTGATGATAAACGACAGACTGATTAAAACACTCTGCTAAAATTGCACAAATAACTGTTAACAGTTTGTTCAAAAGCTTCCCTTATGTTAATTTATTTTCAAATCATCTTTATTCATTGCACTTGTATTGGGGTGTTGAAAGCGCAGCAGCAGAGATGCCAAAACCTCAGTTTCTGCATGACAAAGTGCAAATATATGCTTTTGTGATGTGGCCGAATACAACATAAACCAAGATTTTCAGTGCTGCTAGAGCCTTCAGGGTATCCAGAGGAAGGTTAAATACGAATAAATGTATTCTGGCTAGCTTTTCCAGATTAGCTCCACGAAATGGAAACATTGTCCTTGTGTAACCTGTCAGGTCACATACAGAACTATTTTATATAAGGTGAACTCAAACAAAACGAAACAGGTTCAGGAAGATGTCTGATGACTTTTGAGTGCCCCGATGGCTCTGATATATATTATCTGATATAGTTCAAATGAGTTAAGTAAATGCAAAGAAACCAAATAGAAAGGAAGAATGGGTTCTAACACTGAAAGCTCTACGATACAAAAGCAAAAGTGCAAATGCTCATAATGTATATACTGACCTACTACAAGGCCACATTCAGGGCAAATCATATCCCCTGCTCTGTAGTCCTCCACCAGTATGGCATCAGGGTGGTTGGGACACTGAACTCTGGGTAGGGCCAGGCCATCTCCGCTGCAAAAGCACAACAACAGTTAAATGATCAAACAGTTCTCAAGGCAAGAAAGATTGGAAAGGGAGGGAAAATGAAGACAAATGTGTGGTGGGGTAGAGAGAGAGTTCATGCTGAGGTCAGGACACCAAACACACATTACAGCTAGCTGCAAAGTCTCATTGACAAGAGAGGGAAAAACAATGAAGCAAGACGCGTAAAAGATCAATGAGGAGAGCAAACTAAAGCTAATTTCCATTTCTTATCGAGCAGGGAGAAAAATCTTAATATATAATGTTAAATAAATTGTCCAGATGTGCTGGTTTCCCTTTACATCCACTTTTGTTGAGGAAAAGAAATACCTGAGCCAAAGCAAGCTTAAACCACAAAACCGGGTAAAGCTGGCTTGGTTAAAGTCATCACATGAATCCAGACAATAAGAAAAACTGTCAAAAATTAAAACAATTTAATCCATGATTAACTTTGTCAACAGCACAGAGACAAAATCAAAAAAGAAGAAGAATTCCTTTATTTGTCCCGCAATGGGGAAATTCAAACAAACTGATCACAAAGCGTAGCAGCAGCAGGTAGTTAAGAAGCATCTGTGTCTTAATCAGGACTAAAACAATTATTCTCATCATTGAATAACCTGCCAATTACTTCTGTAATTTGTATGAAATGTCAGGAAAAAAAACCCATAAAAAAGCAATGTCTTCAAAATGCTCAAGATATTAGATCTACAGTTATAAAGAACAAGTTAACAACAGAACAATGAAAGAAGCTGGTTTAAAAATATTTGGTATTTTTGGACTTTTCCTGTCACTCCCAGTTGTGGTAAACTACATATTTGTGTACAGTACACTACTCAGTGTTCAGTCCCTCATCATTGCACTTGCTCATCACATTCAATTAGATGTTTTTGTCCTATGAACAACCAACATGATGTTTCAAGACAGATTTCTACAGAAGGATGACAAATTAAAGAAAACCAAAGTTTCATGTTAGTTAATAGACTTGCCGTTTGAGGCTGCAACAATGAATCGACTAATAAATGGACAGAACTGTAATAACCAACGGATCATCTGTTAATCACCAAAAGTCATATTTCATGCAAAAATGTCACAAAATGTTACCAGTCTCTCAAATATGGAGATCATCTTTTTTCCGTCTTATATCATAAATATTCCATCTCATATACAGGATTCGTACAGGTGCTTTAAATCCTTGAAAATGCTTGAATTTTAATGTTGTGTTTTTAAGGTTTGAAGAGTGCTTGAATTTTGGATAAAGTGCTTGAAATGCTTGAAATGTATCTGCATTTCTTTCACAACAAATGAATGAATGAATGCTTTATTTCAAACATATGAAAAATAAATTACACTTGAAGCACTAGTCATTAAAACCCTTTGTATGTTTGAAAAGGAGCAGGAAGAAGCATTAGCTTATTAATTCCTACCCCTTCTCCACTTAGTTCCTAGTACTATAGGTTTTCTTACTTCCTGTGTATCCTGTTTTTTTTGTTTCTGTTAAATAGCTATAGAGTAGAAATAAGATAAGTTGGAGAGCCTGAAATGAAAACGTGAAATAACCATTTTCAGTATGTATGCATTCGTAGAAATGTAGTATTTTACCACAGCTGTAAGGTGCTGGAATAGCTCGGAAATGGACCTTGAAGGTGCTTGAAAAGGGCTTGAATTTGACCTTTTAAAAGATGTGCGAACCCTGCATATAACAATCAAAAAAGTACTTTTCAAACACTTTTTTTTATTTCCGTGTGGTGTTTTCACGGGTTTCCAGCAACAGTACGTAAGTGAATCTTGATATTATAATTAAAAACATGTATACGTTGACTCCTGGACTAAATCCAAAACGTTACGATGATGTGGCGCAAGCAAAAACAGAAGATCTAATGGGCGTCAAGTCAGGGACAAAGTGACATTATTATGAATTTACTTTCTGACTTTCCACTCTCTCCTTTATATTTACAAAACTAACAGGTATGTTTACTTCCTGTCATCTCTACAATAACACCATCTTCACATCCAACGGTTACCTACAGTACTTTGAGTCCATCTTTATAATGTTCTGCCATATTATTTAAAGCATTATTCGACAATATGCTCACATATGTGAACTAATATAATCGGAAATCATCAAGACACACAAGAAAACCCATTTTACAAACATTTCCCCGTCAACAAAACATCAAATAAAAGGAGAGAGAAGCTAACACGTATTATTATTGTAATCATTACTATTATTATGACAGTGTGCCCAACTGAAGCCAGAGTATAATCATCTTTAAACGCGAGGACAACGGTGACGGACTGACCGTTAACAGCAGTTTGTGATTTCTGGCAACATCTAACGTTAAGCAGCTATGCTAACTATGCTAAGTAACCGTTACACACGGTAGGAATACAGGCCTGGTATTTTTTATTACTATTCTCATCATGACTAACTCGATAACGTTTTTACAAAATGACATTATGAGAGCCACACACGCGAAAGAAGAAGAAGAGGTGTTATATATTCTGTTAAAGTTGCTACGCACCGGCTGGTTGACGCCATGTCACTCCTCACTCCGCCCGTCTGAAAAACAATTGAACGCACCACCTGCATTTATAACCTTTTATGGTCACGTGGCACGTTGGAGTAGGGGAAGTCGTTAGGCTCAAAGTAGTCGAAACCGATTCCCGTTTGCATAACAGTGCTTTGTTGATAAATGGAGGCTGCCAGATCAATTCTAACACAACAGCACTGATGTCTATGATTATACAGTTAGGTATAACATATGTGCAGATATATTTGTATGGATTTATGTGGATAGAAGATTTTTTCAGCAAAATATCAGGCTACACCCAAGATACCCGAGGGTGAACAATTAAAGAAACAGGTCAACACCGGTTTGCATACAAATCAAAATATCATAAGAAATTAAAGACCGAGTCAATAAAGTTACACCAATGGATATTTTATTATATATAGGCATTTTATTCTCATATTATATATCTGTATAACTATTATTAATTAATTAATTGTTATATTATTATTAATTAGTATAGTAAATGTATAGATATCTTTTGGATCTGTTTTTTGTATTTATTTTTTAGGGAATTATTATCGTTATCATATATACTATACTATATTATATATATTATACTACAATTATTATAGTATATATTTGATATGAACATATAAGTAATACATTTTATTTATAGAAAATTACATATTTGGATACAATAAAAAAAAATATATAATAAGTAACAATAAATGGAAATGTTAATGATTATTATTATGAATAAGGAAGCTTAATTAAAATGATTTATGGAGAAAGGGTGGGATTAGATAAGTGCAAACCTCTTCCCACCCCTTTTCGAACATGCTTTTCTTTTCAGCAATGTTTGTCATTAATGTTTCTAATTATGCTTTATATTTCGTGAAACATCGTTATTTCCTGTGACAGTTTCCGTTTTCGGTTTTCAGTTTTCTTTTGTTTACATGTTCAAAATAACAAAATGATAATAATATATATATATATAAATGACTACAGCATCTCCCATCACCACATATTTCAAATATGCAGACGACACAGCCATAGTAGGTCTTCTTAGTGATAACAGTTCCATGACAGCATACCAACAGTCAATAACACAGTTTCACACTGATGCACAGACAATTACCTCCAGTTAAACATCGACAAGACACAGGAAATGGCCATACACACATCCAAGACACCCCCTACACTCAGTCACACATCCGTCAAAGGACAACCAGTTGAACAATTCAGTAGTTTCAAATACCTAGGGCTCACCATAGACGACAAACTCAACTTTTACAAACATGTCATCACCACACACAAACGCGCACATCAAACATCATAGGCAAACTGAAATCACTGTCTGTGGCCCCACACCTACTTATTTTTCCAAATTTTTAAATCATTTTTTTTGCGTCAAAGCGTCTGCTTTAAAGTGAAAAAGAAAATAAATCGATAGATAGATAGATAGATAGATAGATAGATAGATAGATTTTACTATACTCATTTATAATAATACCATTATATATATATATACCTGTACATTTACATGTATATAAGAAAGCATTTAGGTTTTCAGCTCTCTGTATGCAGGTGTTTTTCATATAAGTATTTTTTTATTTGGCTAATAACTTGATTTTTTTCATACTGTAACTGTATTGACCACGTCTCCCTTGTAAAATAGGTCTGTGGTCTCAATGGGACCCACGTGGTTAAATAAAGGCTAAATAAAAAATGTAAATATATATATTTATTCTTAAATTTCCAATACTAATTTATAATAACAAACAACGCATTAATCAACCCGGGTTAGGTAACAGAAGGTGACAGAACTTGAGACTCCCTCACTTCAAATCCAAACTGAAAACCCATCTGTTCAAAACTGCCTCTTCCCTTTGATCTTATTTGCTCTGTGTTGTTGTTATTTTAACCTGATTTGATCATTTTTTATTATTGTATGTGTTGCACTGTTTTTAACAAATGTACGATGTCCTTGAGTGCTTAGAAAGGCGCCTATAAATAACATGTGTTATTATTATTTGTTATTATTAACAGCAAATGAGATTAAATGCCAGTGTGGTTTCCCTACATGTTAAACACTAACCCATTATTGGCTTACCAATAAAATGATAAATGCTTTCAGTTTCTACACGCTACAACAATGAATCTGTAAAGGGATTTATTTTAACAGTGCCAGTCTGTGTCTCTGACTCTGTGCCAACCTGTGACTGCTCCTCTGCCTCACACTTCAGGTCTGCAGGAAACCACACAAAGACTCACTTGATTTGGTCTGGTTTTGTGGTCACAGAAAGACAAATGAATGAATTGAATTGTCACCAGTACAATGAAATTTACAGTACAATCCCTTAAAGTGCAGAAATAATTTAACATTAAAAGCATCAAAAAGAATAGACACATTTAAAACGACAAGCTAAAACACACGCACACACACACATGCGCACACACACACACACGTGCGCACACACACACACACACACACACACCGTAGCAGCTTAAGGAGACAAAACAAAACAACAGTAGATTGCAGAGACCCTGAGCTTCATGTACCATCATAGGAAAAAGTATTTGCAGTGTTAAGCAAATCTGTCTATATTAAATATATAATACATTAAATATATATGAAATAACTATCATATACATATAAATTACCCTCCACACACAGTTTATGTGGCAGCTTACATTTATTTTATAATTTCTTACAAAAGTGAAGCTATGAATGATTGTAATACCTCAATACCTCAGTCCAGAGTGCACCAGGACACACCACTACTGGATTAGGGACGCTATGCAGAATATTAATTTGGAAAAAATCAGATGGCTGTCTGATAACTTATGTCAGCCGTGTCAGACTCAAATTCACAGTGGGCCATATTTAAAATCTGGGACAAAGTTAAGGGCCAACCTCCATGTTCACTAAAAAAAAAAAAAAAGACTGCAAATGTGCATGTAATGTTGAACCTTTTCCGTGCAGGTCCTTGTACTAGTCATGGTGTTTCTTATGTTTTATTCTTTCGTTACAGCCACGGTGGCTCTGCAGACAAGACAAACAGGTCTTTACCTTCATAAACAGATAATCTGCCTCCCACCTGTGTGGAAAACTCCTGTTCTCCATCTTTCTTTGGACGTTTTTTGGGGAGGGGTGGATTAAGTTGGTCCGAAGAGGATGGTAGCATGGATGCTCCTGTTTGTCAACAGAAAAGTAGACGTGTATGTGCTTTATACTCGCGGGCTCTCATAGAACCTTGATATGATCTTGTGGGCCAAATATAATTACACCGCGGGCCAGATTTGGCCAGCGGGCCTGAGTTTGACACCCCTGTCTCTGAATGTTAACACGGTCAATCCTGTAATAAGGAAAGTTAGGTGCACCTTCCACCCCTTTTGTTTTTCTTTCAATTTAATTTAACTTTTTTTAACTATTGTTCTTTATATTAAATATTTATCTATCTTATTTTCTGTTGTCTGTGAGAAGTCTTTCAGGTGGTTTTTGAGTCTCTCTTTGTCTTTTTCTTGTTGGGATTGTTTTTGTATGGTTATTTGTAAAATAGAGAATATGACTGTTTGTATGATGATTTGAAGATTACAAATAAAGTGTTCAACAAAAAAAAAAAAAAAAAAAAGGAGTGCACCAGGACAACAGCAGGTGGAGCCAGATAAAAACACTCATTGTTCCAGGATGAAGAGTAGTTTCCTTGGACGGATCACTTTACCTCTATCTCTCCCTCAGTGGTTTTGCAGCTCGTCTTAATGTGGATGTCTGAGTCCAGTGTGACTGATTCTGACGTCCTGCTGAAAGTGATAAGCATCAACACATTTGTTCACAGAAGCTGAATATTAGAAATCAATGTTGAGAAAATGTGTCTATTTCTTTTATTTCACTGCTGCAACTTCTTCTTTCTATATTGTTTTTCAGAACCCCATTTATTAAATTATTAAAAATCAAAGCAATCAATGCATAGTCCCTCTCATTAGTTTCACGGTGCTTTTTAAAATCCACATTTGCTTCTGATTAGTTTAATGTTTATAGGCAATGATTTCCACTGGTTTGAGGCTTAATGACACTTTTCATTTAATTTGTTTTTGGCTTATAGGAAGTACAAGATGCCCCATGGTGACCTGTACGAGGATGTAAATGTCACTGAGGAAGTGTCAGAAATTAAGGGGGCGAAGGTTAAATATGGACCTAAACATTCAGGATTTTGAATATAAATATATATATATATTTAACGGTTTATGCCAATATCCTAATCCTACATCAAACCATAATTTTATTTTCATTAAATTTCTGTGATTTCCATTTCTGTCACAAACAATGAAAATAATAGCAATAGCATATACAGTACAAGGTGGCGATTACTGTATGCAATTTAATCTCTGCTCTTTTTTGAACATCAATATTTGTATTAATAATTTTCAAAATCCTATTTATTTTCAATAACAAAGAGAATCAAATGAGAAACATGATAACACGTTGAAAACCAATACTGAGAAAATAAATAAATAAATAAAACAACATTTCTCTGTACATTCATTCACACTCAAAGACACAGTTCACATGGAAGATTATTCATATTAAGAGTTCAAATAGTTACAAACACCTAAAATCAAACATACCCCGCCACATTCATCACATCAAAACTCAGTATATACTGAATAAAAGAGCCCAAAACCTTTTCAACATGTGATTGTTTACTTTAATAATGTAAGTGTGAGAGTGAGGGACTCTTTTAACAAAGAATAAACAAAGAGTTACAGCAACATTATCTTTCTCAGGTGTGTGATGTTTATCCGGGTGTAGACCTAGGATATAAAGCTTAAAGGTTGAAAATATATAATCTTTATTAAAAGCTATATTTTTTAAGAATAACACACCCACGGGGCGTTTTGAGAGATACAGAAGGAAAGTATTACTTTTCTATGAGAAAATATATTAAGTCTGAATAAATATTTTAAAAGAATTTTGACGGGTTCGACAATGA
This sequence comes from Echiichthys vipera, assembly GCF_963691815.1. NCBI lineage: Eukaryota > Metazoa > Chordata > Actinopteri > Perciformes > Trachinidae > Echiichthys > Echiichthys vipera. The sequence goes on along the minus strand of NC_139840.1, from coordinate 19,746,051 downwards.
CTTTCTGACACGTTCTGTTTCCATGGTAGCAGCCAGTAGCGTTGAGTGTTGCGGGTTGCCAGGTGAAATGGATTTTGCCAATCCTGCAGCTGCTTATTTGTCCCAGCAGCTGAGTGACTGGAGATGGGCAAAAACCAGAGTCAATATAGGCCAAGCATTCACTCCATGGACCGAGATAAAGGAGTTCAACGCCTAAACCGTTAAGTTTCTCCTTGATCTGTAAGCTAACTTTCATGTTTACTTAGCTGTAACCGCTAACAGTAACTGTCAGTCAAACTCCTCTAATATTTGTTTTTATGGTGCGATTTTTTGGAGGGGAGGGGTTCAAACAGGCTCAAACAGACTCCGGTCTCCTGTAGGCTGCTGGGCTTGGTCTGACCAACCTGGCAACCCGAGTGGTGGAATTATTTTCTGTTGTTGCGACGACGATCTTCAGACACTAGATGGCGTTGTTCTGCTCGTTCTCCTTATTCAACCTCTAATCTGTCTCATTTCACATTAAATAACAGCAACTTCATGCACCAATTTATCAAATTTATACAATTCTTTAAAAAATGACCGTTTTATTTGTTCTGCACTGCCCTGAGGAGCATTCACACGTCCCTTTCACGTATCTTTAATGCATGTTGATTTCTGATACCACTGAAGAGCTCTGCTGAACTGGCCGTGTCCGTGGGAACTAAACACACTAGCTACAGGTTGGCTTACAGGTCACAGCATGACAGATATCACAACAAACCAAATGAGAGCGAGCAGAGACACCAGTAGGCTGAAGAAGAAGTGGCATTTGTTCTCAGTCTGTCTTTGTCTCAAACGCGGATGAATACACCTGCCTGTGTGTACACGTCTGGAGTAGTGTGTGTAATTTGACACACAGGGGCACAAACACAAGAAACCTTTGTTGACTTCACTCAAACCCAAACCCCAAACCTTCCCCACTACTTGTCCAACACTTACCTTAGCCCAATGCTGAAGTTCCTACCCTACTGTGTGTGCGGTTGAGGAACCTCAGGGCTTATGGTGCTTACAGGAAATGAATTACCATAGAAACAGGTTTGTTTGGGTTTGTTGTTGGTATTTGTTTGCTTCTTAGACCTCACATGTGTGTGTGTATATATATATATATAAATGTATATATCTGTTGTGCAATCAAACCACCAGCTGATGTTTATGAATGTGATACTGCATGTGTATTCTTTACAAATCAGAGAGGGAGGTTCACGCTGAATTATTTATATCTCATTGAGCCAATTCTCAGCACACTGAGCTGGTTGCCAGGGGTATCTGGGGTCCCCAGCTGTTGGACCTGCATCACCCCCACAGACAGGAAACCCTATACTGTCCAATTACTGTTCCCACTGCCACCCAGTGTGAAAAAAAAGCCACCATTAAATCTTAATACCTTTTTCCTTCCCCTCACCACACCAACCATATGTCTCGCCGCAGTCGGATATACAATCAGAACCTGTGTCATCAGCAGAATAACTTGAGCTACGGCCATCGCCTTAATTAATGTCAGCATTATATCATATAAAAACGTTATTACAAATAATGTCTTGGCAACAAGTTGTGGAGGGAGTGACTGAGAAGTGTCTGAAAAGAACTCATGTGGTCCATGTCAGGAAGTTAAGTGAGTTTTCAGCCATTAATCCACTCCTGCCCTCACTTTTCTCTTTGTTTGGGAGTCTTACTGTGAAGGGGAGCCACTATAAACTCAGCTGACTAACTCACTCCACTCTGAGCAAATGTTTTTTAATGCAACACCATTTCTGTAAGAGCCTGTAAAGAACACAGACAAAATGATCAGTGTAATCATTCTGTAAGTGTTGTTTATGTATGGTCACGCACCACCATCTGATCTTGTACCCAGACTATGGCACTATACTGTACACGCCCGAGTGGCTGCTTTTCTTTCTTTTTTTTCTCTCTCTCTCCCTCTCAAAGTACAAGGGTAGCGTGAGTGAGTACAGAGTGCAGCAGCCAGCAGCCCAGGACCGGTTGAAACCTGTACGGGTTGCAACTGAGGAGATACTTCCTCCACTTAGTGCATCATCAACCAAAGCCAGAAAGAGCTGGAAATGATGCTCGACTTCAGCACTCAGGGTCCTATTGACTGTGGAGTTTGTCAATACCAATATACAGTGTATCTATCTATCTCTCTATCTATCTTTAAGATAGATAGATAGATAGATAGAAAGATAGAGTACTAACAATAATGCCTTTTTATTATTGTGCCGATGTCAATGTCACATGTGCACAAAAGGCACATGTGAGAAGTCTTAATTAGTCAGCTTAGTTATTTCAGCAGCATGAAGCATTTTGTGGTGTCTGGTACTCTGAAACAAAGAGGGGAAGGCTGGTGCTGCATTCAAGTCCCGCTGGGAAAACGGTAGACAAGGCTCAGGTTTCAGTTGCTTTAGGCAAACAAAGCAGGGGGGGGTTTAGAGAAGAGAGAGAGAGTCTTCATTCAGGTTTGTTTATGTGTTTTTAAAAAAAGAAAATATGCAATACAACTCGTTTGTTTCACTTGCTGAATACTTGCTGATTTGATTATAGGCCTTATAAAACATGATTCTCAAAGACTTGCTACAACACTTTGTTTGCTACACACTGTACTAAAGTAACCCCTACAGCAGTGGTCCTCAAATGTCTTGGTCACAAGGCACACCATTTAGGAAAACACGTATTTCCAATACATAGCTTTAAACATGATTCTATGCAAATCATCATAAATAAGACAAACAGGCACACCGTTTGACAACCACTGCAGCGACCCCAGCGTTACTTTACTCTGTGATTCTGTCACATGATTAGTTCCCTGTGCAAAATTTGTGGAAAGTAGTGGAGTCTTCATAGCTATGTTAGTGTTCTCATAGATATCTACTCTCTGCTGGGAATCATAGTATATTCGCCTATGCAAAAACCAACACTTAAATCCAACATTTCCACAAATGTTTACATTAAAAACAATCAAAAACCAGTTCCTAATCTCATACTTTTTTCTTTACTGTGTACTGTATCGGGACACGCTACTTCTTCATGACATTGCGACTTGAACTTTGACCCTCTTGCTCAAACACTGGAGATCAAAACTAGAGAACAAAGTGTTAATACTACTTAATACTGAAATATTGTTATTTTTTATTGTCATAATTTAAAAGAATATCCGCTGTGGCTATACCATACTACTTTTACCCACTAAATTTACATCATAAAAATGACACAATGATGATAACAAATGAGTCTCAATTTTTAAAAAAAAACAAACATTTATTTATTGAAAAGGCGTTTCACGCCCTAACACTAACCCTAATGCTGGGAAAAATCTATCAGCGAACGCAGTAGCCCGCATCGGTCAAACAATACACAAAAAAAAACAAAATATGTAAAAAAAACCTGCAGATATCGCCCGTCCAATGTCTCTGTCTATCACTAGCCCCTATCTTTACGTCTATTAGGCAGCTGTTTCGACTGCACATTGGCTAAGAAGATGATGATTTATTCGAATTAAAAAATACTTACTATACTATACTGCACTTACAGTATATGTAACACTCTGTATTTGGGCTGATGTGAAGGTGGCGCACTTACTTAATTCTAACTTTTCTGGTTTTGTACCCTAATTATTCAATGCACTTATTGGAATCGCTTTGGATGAATGTAATGTCTTTTAGCTGTTTTCACAATGTAGTTACTGTTACTTGTGGTTGGTGCATCTCTGAGACTGTCTCTCTGTCTGTCTTTGTGTCTGTCTTTGTCTCTCGCTGTCCAGCTGCCTGTCTTTTCTCTCTTTCTCTCTCCTTTTCTTCCTCCCCAACCCAAAGACAGATGTCCGTCCTCCATAGAGCTGGGTCTGTCCGACGTTCCTGCCTGTTAAAGGGAAAGTTTTCGTTGCCAATGTGTGCACAAGATTGCAGTTGCTGCTCATGGGGGAATTGTTGGGTCTATGCAAATCATAAAGAAGTCAGTGTGGTCTTTACCTACTCTTTATGTAAAGTGTCTTGAGATAACTTTTGGTATGGATTGGCTCTATAAATAAAACTAAATTGAATGTTGCCATAATGCGTTTCCAGTTTCCATTTCATACAATGTAATGGACAATTTTTCTGTCCTTTCGGGGCAGACACTTGACATCCGTGAGATGAACATGAACAGGAAGTTGAAAAGGTCGCTCTGTCTGCAATCTCTTTTCCCCCACACGCCCTGAACGCAGCACCAGATAAACTCGCAGGCGGTGTCTTCGGGAAGTTGCCGTAATGTCATCCTCCAATGGGAAGCGCGCATAACACCCACAACAGCGGTCTTTACGGCTCCATATTGGATCTGCCTTGTCTCATTATTGCGCTCCGGTCCGTCTGCACCGGTCTCTGCAGATACAACACCTACCACAGCAGCGGTCCAGGCAGCCGGCTCTGCTCCCCGGGGTCAGGTATGGGGGATGTAGCCGAGAACCGGCGCTGACACACCGGCGTCCTTCCCACAGTTTTAACGGGGCTGAGAAATTAGGTTAGAGACGCACCTGAAGAGCGGAGCGGAGGAAAAGTGGCATGCAGGCTGAGCAAGGAATAATTGGATTGAGATAACGCGGACCAGGCAGTAAGTATATTCTCCTTTTTCCTTGTTTTTTTTAAATGTAAAGTCTTTTTTTTTTACTCATAATCAATAACCTGGGGTGATATTGTTTGTTCCCTCGTGGCCCGAGCGCATAATAATGCTTTCCCCAGATAAGAAATGGTTACCTGGTGGTGTGTGTGAATGTTTAACACCGGACACATGCTGATTAATTTCACATGTTTCAACAAGTCACCTGACCCAGAACACCAACAGATAACTTACTGCGCAAGAACTCCTCACGTGAGGGGAAAGAAGTCAAATTACATCATAGGCATGTGTAATTTCCTCTTGGGGTGGAATAGAACAAACAAACAAATAAACAAACAAAAGAGCCTGTTTGTAGACATCAGACTGCGACCTACTTCCACCCTCAGACTTGGCTTTCACCAGTGGTGGAAAGTAACTAAGTACATTTACTTAAGTACTGCACTTAAGCACACTTTTGAGGTATTTGTACTTTATTTCAGTAATTCCATTTTAATCAACTTTACACTTGAACGCCTATATTTCAGAGGAAATATTGTACTTTTTATTCTACTACAATTATTTGGTAACTTTGCAGATGCAGATTATTAATACGAAATACTATCAATAAGTTAAATAACATGTATATTTGTATATTAAGCTCCACAACAGTCTCTAAAGTAATTCAAATGAGCCCCACCTTTATCAGCTGTGATATTTACATTAATATATTTCTGAAATGGGCCATTCTGCATGAGTACTTTTTGTCCCTTTTTTTTTCTCCACATTTTTTTATTGAATTTTGCAGATATCAAACAAGAAAAAGTACAGCAGTTGTACAGTGTATCAACGCATTTGCCTTAAAGTGAAAAACGAGGACAAAACCAAACAACCCCAACATAAATCCCACGATCAATCCCAACAACCCAATGTCAGACACACAGTGACCAACTAAATAACTGAATAACATATAAAATAAGTAACTAACTAGGGCACAATGACACCAAATAGAGTAAAAACTATAGCTAATAGCAAAAATAAATAAGGTAATTCAACAAAAGGATAAAAGAGAGAAAAAATAATAGATAAATAAATATACTTTTTGTACTCTAAGTACATTTTGATGCTGATCCTTTTGAACTTTTACTGAAGTAACATTTTAAATGCAGGACCTTTACTTGTAACAGCATTTCAACAGCGTGGTGTTTCTACTTTTACTGAAGTTCTTCTTCCACCACTGGCTTTAACTAAGTTTGCACTAAATTGTAGCCATCTTTGAACTCGTAATTCATCTTGATTAAATTGTACTTAACATGCAGTGATCACATGGTGAGGTCAGTTTAGTGTGTTTGCACCAGGATCATGGACAACAGTGTCAGAGGAGGACCGCTGCCTGCCCAGGACCCCCTGTGGGTGACACAGGGCCCCGCCCTTTCCATGTGGCCCCCACAGGCTAATAAGCTTTATTCTTTTCTGTTCAGACGTGTCACCTCTGCGAAGTGTGAAGCAGCGAATGGGGGGAGGGTTGATCATGTAAACCTCCAGGGGGCCCCTATCAACAGGAACTTTACCTGCTCTGCTGCATTCTCCTGATACATCGTTAAGCCTGTCGTTCAACCGTCGTTCATTTAATTATTTACACCTCTAACAAGTCAAAATGTCTTCTGTTTCTGAAAAAAAAGCCCATTATTGTAATATAACATAATATTATAACACTGTGAGAAAACACCAGCTATAGAGTAACCACCAGCTGAGACCATGTCATGAGAGAAGACGCGAGTTTCAGGTTCCTCAAAACAAGAAGGTAACACATGTTGTACAGACTCAGTACAGACTCAGTACAAAAAGAACAAGTACACACAATAAATACACTGGGAATCAGTTAATAAAGCAAAAAAATTGAATAAAATGCCAAGGAATACGGTGTCATCAAGGATCAGCCCAACAAAGTGAATACATACATAGGTTACACATGTTTGACCAATATGATGCACATAGTAAAGGGAATAAAATCCTTATAAAGACAAGTTTATTTGTATAGTAAAATTCAACAACAAGGCAATTCATAGTGCTTCACATAAAGCTTTAAAAGCATTGGGAGAAATAAAACATATACATTTAAAACATATAAAAGATTTAAAACGCATAAAAGGTCATTTTTAAACATAAAAGATTGTTACAGTTACAGAAGTTACAGTGCAGTTTACTGAAAAGCAGCGGCAAACAGAAAAGTCCTCAGTATTGATGTAAAGGAATTAAAAGTTGCAGCAGACCTGCAGTTTTCTGGGAGTTTGTTCCAGATATGTGGAGCATAAAAACTGAACGCTGCCTCTCCATGTTTAGTCCTGAATTTAAAAATTATTTAAGGAGAATAGTAAAGGGGGAAAAGATGTAGTTAACCTGTAACACAGCAGTTATGACCTAAAAAGATCTTGGTCTTAATGTGAAAACTATAGCCTGTCTGATAGGATACATAGTTTTTAAGGCTTATGCTCATATTTGAGAATTAAAAGATCTGATATTTGTTTGAATATTCCTGTAAATTTAGTCAAAAACAGTGAGCTATGAAGTTCTCTCCTCTGGTGGACGAACTGGAGAGATTTCCAAATGACCTCAGACGTATCTTTGGCATGTTGGTACTGCAGTTTCTTACATATATGCTGGTGTGAGATATCTATAATAAACTTATAACCTGCTGTTGTTTTTGGGTCAGGGCCTCATGAAGACCCGCTGAAATAAAAAGTAAATTGCACCACACAGTTACTTCATACGCAACAGATTTTCAACCAATAGCAAAGCTGCTTTGACTTGGAAATGGAAACAATATACAGATTCTTCATTTGCATGGTAAGACCTTTGTGACACGGTCGTTAATGCTTGAAAAAAACACGATTACTGTGCAAGAGCCGTATGCTCATGTAGATTATTTTATTTATTTATTTTTATTTTATTCATACGGACAGATAGTATACTTAAAACACACAACAATATCATACAATAATGAGACGAGCAACATCAACAGCACAAAGATTATTCAAAGAAAAAGATTAAATGATAATAAAAGACAAAGAGAAAGAAAGATAAAGAAGAAATAAAATAGCTGATTATAAGCTTGTTTGGATGATCTTCTAACCCTATTATAGATAATTTCATATCTGTAACGACATATATCAGGATATAGCATGTTTTCTGGTAATTCAATAAATAAAGTTATTTTTAAAGACATTTTTTGTATACTCTTATGTGAATTTAATACCTAATTAATGAAAAACAGAGCATTTTTTTCATTTCATTTGGAACATTAGTGAAACAATGTAAACACTAAACGTTTCACATCAGGTTTTCTGAGAAATTAAAGTTAGGATGTGCTTGTTATTATCAGTTTAGACGACGTTTTTGTGCATCTCCGTCTCCCAGGCCTAGTTTAGAGGCAGATGGAGATCAGTGATGGACTGAAACTCAGCAGGTCTGAAATAAAGATCTTTTTAGCTGTGAGAGAGGGTCAAGATATGAAAATATTATGGCTGCTGCACAGGCAACGTAACGGCCGTTCCTTTTCAGCCTGTTTCTGCTGGTTTCTGAAGATAACGCCACTGGGTGTCAACAACTGTCAGCACTTCCCATAACATGTGAGGGTGTCACCCGCAAACTGGAGACCAAATCATGCATATTATATTGTGACAAATTTGATCCAAACAGACTATATATACTTTGATTTACTTTGCTCTAAAATGTGCCATAATGTAAAAAAAAATGTTGAAAGCCCGTTATAAAAGAAAAATGAGAGTTTCTTGTTTTGGCACACAGGAAAATGATCTTCATTCATACCGCACAATAAAGGAAAATGTGTTTTGTTTTGTAGAAATGTTCCAAATTCCTCTTTTTTTTCTGGAGTGCAGTTCAGTATGTTATCTGCCTCAATGTGTCACAGAACTATTGCTCCTAAGTGCAGCTCCCAGGGCTTAAAGAAACAACAACTTATCAAGATGGAAAGATCATTTATTTATGTTTCCTAGAAGCACATGGATCTCGTGTGTTGTTCTAATGTGTTTGCGCATTAGAACAGGAAACGGATGAAAGGCGATACCAGCGAATGCCACATCGTCTAAATAAGCGAACAGGGTGATTCACTAAAATGAAACACGTGTGCCAAATGTCTTAGTGAGTCAGAACAGTTGGTAGACTTCTGCCAACATCAAAGGCCCCTGCACTGTTCCAGTAACAGCGTGTTGTAAGGAGGCTGGATTTAGCTCCGTCTTCACTCGGTGCTTGAGCATCATTAAAACATTACCGAATGAAACTACGACTGCAAAGTGAGAGGAAGTGAGCATTGGTTTTATCACGGCGAGATAAAATGATGGAGCACACTCATTAACACTCAGCAGTGCCTTCACAGTTACACATTCACTCTGTGTTCAGCTGGGAGGGTTGAATTTGTTGCTCTGCACTTTTTAGGAACTTGCTGCGGATGATACAAAGATTTAACCTCCGTGTTTAAGTTTGTGCTCCAGAGACTCGTGTCGATTCTAATTTTTTTCAGTTTTCGTTTCTTTAAAGATGCCTCAAGGTGGAAGTATGTTAAAAGCAGCCATAAGGCACTTTTTATGTTCACACCTTGGTCATCTAAACAGAGGAAGTAAGGCGGCAAATTACAGATTATTTTTATTTTAGAGTGATTTCTTGGTTTATTTACTTTATTAATTGTTTGTTTCCAGACAATTGGGCTGTTACCAGTACTGGAAATACCTCATATACTGCCTTAAATGCTGCTATCGGCATCGCTGAGTACAGAAGTCTTTGCACCGTTCTGATACCAAGCAATTTAATCTCAAAAAAAGATTTACTTTTTCAATTATGACTGACTCTCACACAAAAATAAAATAATAATGGCATACATTCCCTGCACCAGGTCAAAGATAGGAATCATATCACATACATACAGGGTTAGTAATATGCAGCCGTTGAAAAATACTAATATTTATGTTTGTTTTGTTGTTATCAGGACAGTGTTCTGCTCCTGCACAAGTTCAGGTATTATAATCCATTATAGGAAGCAAAAAAAGTTATTCGCATATCTGTAATAAAATGCCTGTAACCTGTAAAAAAGGTAGTCCATCTCAGTTTTTTAATGTAGGTGTCATGTTTTATCAGACCCACGGTCCAAAACCCCCCAAAAAATGTGTTTTACAATGATAGAAAACAGAGCCTCACTGATGAAACTGGGACAAGAGCATTTTGGGATTTTTCTGCTTTAAAAAATGACATAAGCGAACAAGTAACTGATTATCAAAATACTTGATGCTTAGATTTCTGTTAATCAACTAATTGATTAATCGTCTGTTTAGTCTCTAATTTGTTATTCTTTTCCACACACACGGCAGGGTTCAAACAAAGTGTTGAACGTTCGAGAAATGCTTAACTTGTACCACTTCATTTCAAATATACTCCTCGATTTCCGACATAATCTGGTGTTTCACTTTTACAATCACTCATGTAAACCAAAAGTCTTTCAATTTTTGTCCCCATATGTGATCACAAAGGCTTTGAGAGTCTGGAAATCTTTGTTTTGGTACATTTAAAGTTCTCCTGACACTAATATTTAATGCTGAAACAACTACAGTAGATTAACTGACTCCTCTATTTGTTGCAGTGATGTTCACACTCACTGAGGTTGCATCCCTGAATGACATCCAGCCGACGTATCGCATCCTAAAGCCATGGTGGGACGTCTTCATGGACTACCTGGGGCTGGTCATGCTCATGCTGGCTATATTCGCCATGACCATGCAGATCACCAAGGACCAGGTGGCTTGCCTCCCGTGTCTGGAGGACCCGGAGGAGGCCTCGAGCGCGAAGCCTCACTCGTTCAGCCAGCAGAGCGCACAGAAAGCAGCCTCGTCAGCAGCCACCGGAGCCCCCGCGGCAGCAACCATCCCTTTAGTCACTAAGGACTTACCGGACGAAGTTGTCCATGAGATCCACGTTACACACCAACACACGTCTGTGGTGGCGGAGAAATATGTGAATCAACCTCAACCAACAGGGGTCAGGACCAACCTGGACTATCAACAGTATATTTTCATCAACCAAATATGTTACCACGTTGCCTTGCCCTGGTATTCCAAGTACTTCCCTTACCTCACCCTCATCCACACCATTGTTCTCATGGTCAGTAGCAACTTCTGGTTCAAATATCCCAAAACGAGCTCAAAGATCGAGCATTTTGTCTCAATTCTTGGTAGATGTTTTGAGTCACCCTGGACTACAAAGGCTTTGTCTGAAACGGCTTGTGAGGACTCTGAGGAGAACAAACAGCGGTTGACCGGCACCTCCGCAGCGCCGAACCAGGTATCTTTAGAGGGGAAAGATGAAGGCACAAATGTCAACTCATCCACACCTATGCTCGGGGTGAAGTTCTCTGCGGATAAGCCCATCGCAGAGGTCCCAAGTAGCATGACAATCCTGGACAAAAAAGACGGAGAGCAGGCCAAAGCCCTGTTTGAGAAAGTGAGAAAATTCAGAGCTCACGTGGAGGACAGCGATTTCATCTACAAGCTTTATGTAGCGCAGACCGTTGTCAAAACTGTCAAGTTTATTTTGATATTATCCTACACTTCGACCTTTTTGGCTAAAATAAATTTTAAGCATGATTGTGAACCTGATATTAAACAGCTGACAGGATACAGAAAGTTCTTCTGTACACACAACATGGCTTTCATGCTCAACAAGCTGCTCATTAGCTACATGGCTTTGATTTTGATCTACGGTATGGCGTGCTTGTACTCTCTCTTCTGGGTGTTTCGTCGACCTCTGAAAGAGTACTCGTTCGAGAAAGTCCGGGAGGAGAGCAGCTTCAGTGACATTCCTGATGTAAAAAATGACTTTGCATTCCTCTTACACATGGTTGACCAATATGACCAACTCTACTCCAAACGCTTTGGTGTCTTCTTGTCCGAGGTCAGTGAAAACAAGCTTAGGGAGATCAGCCTCAATCACGAGTGGACCTTTGAAAAACTGAGGCAGCTTGTGACCCGTAACCCACTGGACCAGCAGGAGCTGCACCTTTTCATGCTCTCCGGTCTTCCCAATGCGGTGTTTGACCTCACAGACTTGGAAGTGCTGAAACTGGAGCTCATTCCCGAGGTCAGGTTCACGGCAAAGGTCTCCCAAATGACCAGCCTGCTGGAGCTTCATCTCTGCAACTGTCCGGCCAAAGTAGAGCAGACGGGGTTTGCTTTCCTCCGCGACCATCTCCGCTGCCTTCACGTCAAGTTCACTGATGTCGCTGAGATCCCAGCATGGGTCTATTTGCTGAGAAGTTTGAGGGAGCTTAACCTAATCGGCAACTTGAGCTCAGAAAATAACAAAATGATTGGCCTAGAGTCCATGCGAGATTTGAGGCATTTAAAGACACTATGCTTGAAGAGCAACCTCACAAAAATGCCCACAAACATCACGGAGCTATCACCACATCTGATCAAGCTAGTGGTGCACAATGATGGTACAAAACTGATGGTGCTGAACAGTCTGAAAAAAATGACAAGTCTAATTGAGCTGGAGCTGCACACCTGCGAACTGGAGAGGATTCCCCACGCTATTTTCAGCTTGACTAACTTGCAGGAACTTGACCTGAAATCCAACAACATCCGAACCATAGAGGAGATCATCAGCTTCCAGCACCTCAAGAGGCTGACGTGCCTTAAACTGTGGCACAACAAAATTATCACCATCCCATCGTCCATCGGCCAGGTCAAGTCTCTAGAGTCTCTGCACCTCTCTCACAATAAACTGGAGACACTGCCCCCGGCCTTGTTCACTCTACCTAAACTGCGGCACTTGGACCTGGGCCACAACTCCATCACAGTGCTCCCTCCGGATGTGGGTCTCCTTAACAATCTCCAGCACTTAGCCATCAACTCCAACAAGCTGGAGGTGCTGCCCAAGCCTCTATTCAGATGCACCAAGCTCAAGGTGCTGTGTCTGGGGAACAATGCGCTCAGCGTGCTGCCGGAGACCGTCGGGCAACTGGTCCAGCTCACTCAGCTGGAGCTGAGAGGAAACTGTCTGGACAGACTGCCCGCCCAGCTAGGAAACTGCCGCCTGCTGCGCAAAAGCGGCCTGGTTGTGGAGGACCATCTCTTTGATGCACTGCCCGTGGAAGTTAAGGAGAACATCAGCCGGGAGACCAACGTGTCCTTTACGAGTGGCTTATAGCACAAATACTCAAGGTTCATGACGATGTAAGAGTAGACTCTTTGTAGTGTAATATCCATAAGAATTAATTCATTTTCTTGATTGTTTTAATGAGTTTTCTTAGTTGCTCATGTATTTAAAATGGTACAGATTGCTTTTCTTGTTTGCTGAGTATCTAATTCAGCAACCCTTTTAGCTCTTTCTCGGCTCTGAGTGATAAAAACGTTAGAAAAATAGACCAAAACTGTTTGCTCAAATGACACAGTATGTAGATTTCTCATTATTGTTTTAGATACTCAGGTATAATTGTAACCATGGGGAACAATGTTTTTGCCTTAACTGCTGCTATTTTTTTTTTTTTTTTACAGTGAGGGCTTTCACAAACAAAAGGCCAAAAATGAATATGTCATGTTTTCTTGTCAGTTTTTCACACACAGACACTATCAACAGAGCAATGTTGTTTTAGAGGACACAATGCAACACTTCTTTCTTAGTTACTTTTGTTAAAATCATGTAAAATTTCATTTCCTGAATGTCTTGTAGCCAACAGAATGAGCTGAGAATTGTAAACCTCAGGTGGAGACTAAGCACCAGAAATGAAACCTTTACCTTACTGTTGTAGAGATTGTATACAAAGGCCTATAGTAATTCATTTGCACATTGAAAACTTAATGATTTAAAGATCGGTGAATGTCCTTTTGTGATAACATGTACCAAGACCAACGTGAGCTGATAAAAGGGAACCCTGTTGACTATCTTTTTTTTATTTTTTAAATCATGCTTTGAAATTTGAAATGTATGATAAAACCGGTCACAGGTAGGACCGATCATTTAACATGTCAGAATCATGTAATGACGACAAACTGCCTTCATTCTTCATGTATTTTTGTTTAGGCCTATAAAAACATACAGTACATGTTCTTCAGAGCTGCTGTACCACGCTCAAAGTCCACAACTTTATGGCACAATAAAACAAGATTTTAGATGAACGTCTAATCATTATTTATCTACTTCAGGTGCACGCCACTGAACACTACTGCAGTCAGAAAAGGGAAGCGAATGAATCAGTAAATCAAGTGAAGTGAATGGATCAGATTCATTCATTAATTTTGACTCATCGCAGCAGGAAATGAACAGGTGGAACTAATAACTAACTAACATTAGCGAAGCCTCTGTCTCAGTAGTCATTATAATGCAGCAGCAATCAATCATCTGATTAGTCACACCTGTGTTTGATGAGTAAAATGTTAACTCACGTTTCACTACATAGTTTACCCCTGTTTCCTGTCTACAAAATAAGAGTTTTTGCTCTATACAAAAGCCCCTGAGCTAAGGGACAAAGTGGACAGTGATTCAGGAGAAATGGGATGATCCCAACCTCATGTTTATAAAATTAAACATTTAAAAGTTGCAGAAATTCAAGCAAACCAGTTCACATGGAGATTTTTCCAGTTCACTGATAGTCAGGAAGTCTTCTGGTTTGTGAGGCTTAACCCACATAATCCATAATCTTTTCCACCTGGTGTCTAATGTTAATATTCTAAAGATAGATGGGTTTGTCCATCCATATGCTCCTACAGAAGATATGTCTGCTAAAATTATCATTCCCATCAGACCACTGGGAGCCTGGTGATCCTCTGCAAACCGGTAACACTGTTTGAGCGAGGGAGTGAGGAAGAAACAATAGGTCCTCTGTTTCTGTGTGTTGATCTTGACGAGGTCATAGAGGTCATGCGTGTTATGCATGTATGCAGCCTTCTGCTCAGCAGTCTAATTGATTGCCTTGCAGTAAAACTCTGAATAAGGGAACTTATCTGAGAATTTACATAATGATGTACCTGTCCTTGAGCTCCCCTACCTTGGTTTTAAAAGGCTTCCGCACATACTGTTGCTCATTCTGTGACTCTGATTCACTTTGTGTAGATTAAATCACCTTCAAGCAAATGGTGCTCCCCTCTGCAGATCATTTTCTGGAAAAATCTTCAGAAGCTTTTTTCTTTTTACAGATTTTCTACATTGAGAAGTCTATATAAACATAATATAAATGAGCATACTTAACGTTATTTGCAACTACTCCCAATGTAACTCCAGTGTCAGGAGTAATGCAACTTTTACCAACTCTAGGACCTGTCCTTTTGTGGTATATATCTCGTTTAACAAAACAAAAAACACACTTGGAATCAGGAATCTGGAAAGCTTCAGATGTATATGTGTCAACTGGTTTGTTCTATTTTAACTAACTAACTATTATAGGAATACACACCACTAATTAGCCCTTCTATACAAAGTTATTACCTCTATCTTGTAGAGCAGTGTTTTTTCTCATGGCCCCTGAAAATAAAGCTGTCATTTCGCGGTTACATGTTACATATTTAAAAATAATTTTCCCTCAGATTGTTTCATTTGGTAAAATTATAACTTATGAGTAAAATCACTGACTAGAAAAAACTTTGAAACACCTTTTTTTTGTTGCAGCAGAACTATATTTCTTCCCCTTCCCAAGTCTTTTTACTCATGACCCCTTAGATTTATCTTGCGACCCCACGGGGGGATCCGACCCCCATATTGGGAACCACTGCTCCAGGTTCTGTCAGCTGTCGATGTGCTTCCTATCTAGATGTGCTACATAGCGGTTCTGCACATGCGTGGTACTGCAGCTTTATTTGATAGTGGATTTATCTCTGAAATCTTGAATGAAGACCTTATAAAAGAGTATGAAAATATGCTCCCCGTATTTTTACAATATATGTAGAGTGAGAAGTAGTGTGGTATAAAATAATAATGTAGGAGCATTAGATTAGAGTAGAATAATGGGAGTATCAAGATATGATCCCTATATTCTAACAGTACACTTAAAAAACATAAATATAGATCTTGACACTGACAAATACAAAAAAACACACAGCATTTTTCGACAATTTGACATAAATCGACAGAACAACCGGTCAATAAAACTCTGCATGTCTGAATCACAATAAAAGAAGTTTGTGCTGGGAACAACAAACTGAAGAATGAATATGAATATATTTGCCCAAAAGACACAATGCCCAATTTTACCACAATATCAACTTCATTGGCAGACTCTAAATTCAAACACAAGACCAAATATGCTGTTATAGGGAACAAGACCTTACAAGTTTCCCAGATTAATAAAAAGATTTGACTCTAAAAGTTACATGAATGAGCACAAGACATAGTCTGTGTAAAAATGGGCGTAGCGTCTCCGTCCGGGTCCGTTCTCTGAACTTGGTCCGATTGTCCTCGCCTACGGGAGTCTCCATTTTGTCAGACTTTGACTCCGCTTCAATTCCTTTTGCCAAAAAAGGGCATGTATGTGATGTTGGGGGGAGGGAAATACGTCCATCTGGCTGATGTATACTGGATTAGCCACATTAGCTCCACCCCCCGGGAGCTAGGCTAACAGCACATGCTACTAAATAAACTGGAGTGGGAGTCAATGTTGAGATTATTTCCGGGACCGGGAGAAAACAGGAGTAATTTTTTAAATTTTGAAACATCAACAGGATTTTTTTAGAGGGTAAAGACTGACACAGCATCTGTGTCTCTAGCTACACCGGCTACACGAGTCAAGTGCAAGCAGCATTTATGATCTATGATTTAAACTGATATTCAACACAGTACCAAGCCCAAAGACTATAAAACACCGACTCTCATGGGCCGAGTCCTCCCTCCCATGAAGTGTATGGTGCAACTAAGGTTATTTAATTAGCATAACAGAGCTAAAACGTGGTGTTCCTAAACCATCTGTTCAATTATAGTAAAACCACCACAAGAATGGCCACAGTCCAGGTCTAGATGACGGAGTTAGCATGCTAATCCTGACAACTAGCCTCCAGGGAGAAGTGAGGGTCGGGGGTTTAGCTGTCACTCAAGAGGCCACACCCCTAATTATTCATAAACTTTAACCTCCAATAAAATAAAAACTAGCCTGGTAAAAAAAAATCACCCCCTCAGTGTTGTCATTGAGATATGACCTAAACATACAGTCTATAATGTTTGTTTGTACCAGGCCTGAAACAGGTTTAATTATGCTGTGAAATTGGCCTGTTTAACATGGAGGTCAATGAGAAACTGCTCTATTGTGCAAACTGCAGTTTTTGCCACTTCCGTATTGGATCAACCCGGAAGTCGCTGTGGTTGAGGGTTGGTGCCGGTGCGAGCATAAAATACATTTTGTAATGTAATATTATTGCTAATAAAGCTTGTTTAAAAAACTTTGTCCTGCTCTTGTTTTGATTACTACAAAAACATTTTTTTTAAAATCAATTTACTTTCTATAAATGTTATTTAATATACAAGTAAAGCTCTGTTCGTGTTTAGGATTAGTAAATCAGTGGGGAGTACAGGTCCATTGTGTGCTGCAGTCTGCTGCCGTCTGTCGGCGGCTGTGAGTTCCTGTTTGTAACTAGTTCAGTGTTTGTTTTTTACAGGTGAACTAGCTTCACTTCTGCCAGCCCGTCTCTGCTCATATAAACAAACCAAATGATGCACCGTCAGAATAATGTTCCGTTCAACCCTCCAGTAAAGGCTCAGGTGTTACACATCCAACAGCAGCGAGGACGGTAACCATAACTACTGTTCTGAGTGCAGCTAGGTGGCTACAGCTAACACCACAACACTGCTAAGCTAGCTAGCTAGTTAGCCTGGTTTGTTGACATTTATTAAACACCATTCATGTTCAATTGCTGTTATTGTCGTATCTGTTTTTTATCTGTGATAACCATAATACCCCAGGACTTACAAGAAGCTATGCTGCAAACCATAACACTGCTAAGTTAGCTAGCTAGTTAGCATGGTTTGTTGACATGTATTAAACACAATTCATGTTCAGTTGCTGTTATTTTCGTATGTGTTTTTTATCTGTGATAATCAGATTACCCCAGAACTTCCAAGAAGCTATGCTGCACACCACAGTGAAGCGAGCAGACAACTTGAACAGGACATCTGACATGGCTGCTAACACACAACAAGCTCAGAAACGTTCAGGTGACTTCTGTGTGGACAATTCAATCAATTAATCAAACTTTATTTTACTTAGACCTGGGGTCTTCAACGTTGTTTAGGCCAAGGACCCCTTATCTGAAAGAGAGACAGAGGATAGACTCTCTATTACAAACTGTAGCCTTTAAACACACCTTTTCATGATGCATGAGGTTATTAAAATAATAATTAATTCATATATTTAAAAATGTCTTATGTAAAACATCCTACATGTGGGATGGACAGTGAAAACTCAACTTAACAATATACTAGCTACCTTACCTAAGTGATATTGCATAGACTAAATGTTTCTTCATTTCACAAATAGAACGATTTTTCTTTGTTAATAATACGGTGGATTCATGTTGATGCATATTTTTCATGTTTGGAGGAAGTTGGACTAGGTCTTTAGATTTTAGAGCCTTTATATTAATAAAAAGAGAGTCTGTTGGTTCTCTGTAAGTGGTTTTCTTTACGATTCTTATGGCTCTCTTGAAGCATAAAGATTGCCTTGGTATTTGTTTTGTATGTATTTCCCCGTACTTCCACACAGTAAGTAATGTATGGGAGCGCAAGGTTACAATACAGAGTATATAAAGACTTTACTTTTAAGAAATATTTTACTTTATATACAGTAGTATTGCAATTGACTTGGAAATTTTGTTTTTGATATAAGTGATATGGGGTTTCCAATTAATTCATTGTATATTATCCTGGACCCCCTTTTGAATATCTCTGACTTAAACCATTAAGGAGGTGTCCTCTTTTACAATCATTGTGTTTACATGCAGTTAAAAAAAACAGATTATAATCGGGTTAAGGGCACACTCCCTTTTCTCAAACACCATGTAAACACCATACCCCGGGTAAAATCAGATTTCTAATACTCCGGTTGACAGACCTAGGGTTTCTCGTCTGTTGTCAAGATGTAAAACAATGCAAAACAACAAAAACAACGTCTATATGGTGGCTAAAAGTTAAAATACATGAAAATAAACATGCTATAGAGCAGATAATACAATAGAAATAAGAAATATAGTGAAATATAAAACAGAAATAAGAACATAAACCACATGAAAGTACAGTATTTTTAAAGCCATTTTGACCTTTTGTAGAAAGTCCAAGTTTAAAGCCTTCTGCATGTTATTCTATGTATTTATGTATAAGGTAAGAACACCTAGACACGACAACATATAACCTGTGGTTTTGCTCATTTGCTTCAAATTACTTGGACTTTACATCAAAACTAACCATTTCGAAAATCACCGCCTATTTTTTGCTTACTGTTATAGAAGTTCCTTGATTTGATTCATTTGAAAACGTTTTTTCTGACAGTAATTTATCTCAATAAATACATTTTTTTGTTGGGCAGAATGTGTCTTTATTTGAGAGTTACAAGTAGAAAGATGACAGGAAATGCGGGGGGAGACATGCAACACTGGTTCCAGGTGTCTACTAGATTGCGTCAGTCCCTATTATCTTTTGTCAAAGTGACGTTGTTGTTGAAAGATGAGCCGTGCGTTTTTGTTTAGTTTTTTTTCAAAATCAGTCTGCACTAAAACTGCATTCTCATCCAACAACAACTACAACAACAACAACGTAACACTGACCGCAGTTAATACAAGTTTCACTTTGGTGGACATTATAACTGTGGCAGGTTTCACAAGTCTGCAGATTGACTTTAATTCTTTACAGAAATCAATGGAAACCAATCTCTGCCTAAAACTGTGCAGTGTACAATGATCTGTTGACTGGTCCAAAACTAATTTCCCCAAGGGGACAAGTACCTACCGATCCACTGACTTTAATTGGGGTTTATTTTGTTTAGTTTTATTGTTAGGTAGCTATCAGTATAGATTACATATCTGAATGCATACAGTATGTGAAAATTCTTCATTGTTATTTACCATTTGTGTCTTACAGGGAAATCTGCTGTTGATAAATGGGCGTCTTCATTCAAACCGCAAGGAGGAAAAGATCACTCTCCGGACACAAGAACTGGCAGCTCAGAAAAGTAAGCCATTCAGTCTATGGTAAATTGACAGTGTCAGGTACAGAGTAACATCTCCTGTAGTCACTATCCAGGACTTGCTGAAGTATGGGCTGTGAAGGTGGCACTTTTAAGTAAAAGTGGCAGGAATTATGCCGTTTCTAACTGAGTGTTTAAACAAATAGATGGATTTCACTAAATGTGCCCAGCCTCTTATTGGTTTTTATTTCAACCCAGTAAAAGTTATTTTGCCTTTTTCTCGAAGGTTCATGTAGTTTGTTAGCACATTTATAGTGTGCTTGAACATTCAGTGTTTATGGTATCATGTCCTTACAGATGTTTCAAATAATATTGTGTATAACAAGTGCACTGATCCCTCTTCTGTCTCCCTCAGGGTTACAATTTATGATCCTTATGATCCTTTCTTGTCGGACTATGAGCAGGAGGTCACCCATGACCGCTTCCCATCTATTCAGGACAACAACCTGGGACGTCGATCTTTGTCTCCAAGTGAAAGCTGCCATAAAAAAGGCCGGTGGGACATAAGCTACTCAGAATTAGTAAAACAATCTCTCAACAGCCGTGACTTTAGCCCTGAAAGCCGACCCAACAAGAGTCAAGGTCTCAGTCCAGGTCATAGACTGCCCGAACAGCATTCTTATAACCCCAACACTGAATCACTTGACCGGCTGGGTTATGACTCCATTAGTAGACATCTGGTCAACAGGGTCTGCAACCCTGACAGGCTTATTCCCGGCTCCTTCGCACAACAGTTTCCTACATTTTACGGAGGACAGAGGACCAACGGGGAGGACAGGATGATAATCCCAGAATACAGGAGAGAGGTATTCCCAACAAGACGGAAAGTATTTCAACCGTCATTTTTGTTTTCTGATCTTAAATATTAATCTGTGGTCCATCTTGAGTTGTAGACTTGAACAGATACAGGGTCTGTTTGTTGTACTTTGTTATTCATTTGCTGTGATACTTGGTACTAATTAGAGCCCATTCTCTCATCTGTAGATGACTACTACGGTTCGATCTTCACCACCAAGGTTACAGCAGGACTATCAACCTCCATTGGAATGCGGGGGAACAGGTAAAAATGTTATGCACGGAATATAAGAGGAACATAATTGTATGGATTTAAGATTATTCTTTGGAAAAATCTTTTTTTAAATAGAACTGAATACTTCATTTTGCCATGTGCCCATGCATTTCCCCAGTGAACCTAATACTTCTGTGTATAATGTTCTACAGCGCTGGACCAAATCACAACTCCCACAGAGGTGCCAAGAAACAGGAACATCAATATAATAATGGACAAGTAAGACCCAATGATACTAATGCCCAACTGTTTAAAGATGCTACATTCACATCTGACTTCCTGGCCATAACAAGGACATGCATGTTCACATTTTTATTATTCTTCATATTGTCCTCTGTCCTCTTGACTTCACTGCTTGTTTGCACAGAGGCAAAGAGATAAAAAAATCAGTCAGTCCCACTCTGTTTTTCTTGGTGTGAAGCATCAGATGTTGCTGTTGTTGAAGTTACTAAATTCCTAAAATAATCAGGATTAATTAGGAGTATATTGTCACGTATATATGGTAAGATGAAATCCACACAACCATGTTCCTGTGCTGGTAGGTTAGTTGTTCGCTGGCACCAAAGCAATCTCTTAAGATGTTAATCTAATTGCCTAAATTGAATATACTCCAGGTCTTGTACAAAGCTGCTTGGCTAGCTCAGTCGAGTTGTAACTAAACTATTTCAGAAAAACAATGTAGCCATATGTATGTCAGCCACTGCAATTATAATCACATTGTGACAGTATAAACCCCACATGAATGACCAAAGGTGGGAGCTCCTTTGAAGTGCTTTACGTTTTCAGTACAGCTTTATAACCTAATATGGATGATTTAACTTAAATTTTGGGACTCCAAGTTCTGGTCTTCGGTTATTCAAACACTTTAAGCGGTTTAAAGATCTAATTTTTAGCTGCACTCTTTTAGGAGGCCGATCATCTGTGACCTTTGTGATGTTGAGTTAGCCAACGGTCCTGAGCTGGAGGATCACTTGGAGAGCAAAAGTCACTGGGACACCCTGGCGCACATCCAGCAACAGCACAATTATGATGATCTGGCTATAGCTTTCCTACAGGTAAGATAATATATAATATGGTTTAATACTGCACATCCTATGACTATGAATCCCTAATCAGTGCGAGTCTTCTACTTATTCCCAGCGGTTTCTTGTTTTTCAACCGAACTATAACAGATACATAAACAAATGTTGGTGCATTGGTTTCTCTGGATGGTGATAGAAATATTTTGTCTATAGGAAGTCATGCTGTATAAAAGCCAACAGTGCAGCCGGACCATAGAGGACAGTGCACTTCAAGGTAAATAACTTTGACTTGTCAAGAACATTTCCAGACAAACAAAGCCTAAATACAGTCTCATCTTTGTTTGTCAGCTCTGGAGGAAAATGACCACATGACAAAGATTGAAATGTTCCACTGTGCGGCTTGCAGACTATTTGTATCCACATCTGCGTCCTCAGTGCAGACTCACATTACCTCTCGGGAACACTTGTCCAACACAAAGGTAACATTGCTGTAAAGATTAATGATTGTTCTGTCTCTCATTATTTTTAAATCCAACATTGTCTCAAGAAGGGATGAGTTTAACTGAACATGATTATGATGAATGATTTCCCTCAAGGAGTTTCAAATGCAGCAGAGACGTTCTTGCCTTGAGAAAGCCGAAACCATGATGAAGGAACTGAAACCTCAGTTCGAACACTTCCTGAAGGTAATTTGCGAGAATGAACATTTCAAAAGTATTCAATCACAACTAATGGCATCATGGAAAAATGTGTTTACAGGGTGTCTGCAGGATCATAAAAAGTATTTGAAGTTGATAAATCAATGAAGAAAAAAAACGTTTAGTGAGGTACTAAATTGTGTAGATTAAATAATCGTAATCGTAATAGTAATGTAATGCATTCTGCTGCTTGATAACATTAAACCAACGGCCCTTTACGCTCAGGTGCTAACAGGGATATGGCAGCTTTCTTACAATCACTGTATAGTAAATGTAAGTGAAAGCGTGTCGCTGATGTAACAGGTAAAACTCTAAGGCGATGAGGTCTTAAAATGACTGGAAATGCTTCAGAATTCCTGCATATACCCTGGTTTAGAAGAAAGAACAGATTTGAATTAATAGTTGCACATCCAGTAAACTTTTCCCCCCTCAGTTTGGTAGTTAATTCTGTCATGAATTACACAATTAATTCCCTGAAGTTATCACTTTAATTCCATTTCTTTAAATGGCACTTGAACTTGCTTGGATATAATTTTACTTTAGGTTTTGGTTGTTCAACACAACATGCTATCTATAACATTCCTCAGATAATGTGTATAATGTCATTTGAGATCTCAATTTAATATGACGATGAATTTATTAGGAACAAAGTTGGTTATTTCAAATTCAGTACAAATAATGCAAAGAAACTAATTAAACTGCTTATTTTTTTATCTCTTTACTCATGCAAATAAAAAGCTCTTCCAACGTGAAAGGATGGGTTTGTAGCCTGGGGCCAGTCACATGCAGCATTAACAGATCAGATTATCTATTCTTTCATATCACATCAAGTAAAAGATGTATTGAAAGGAAGAACACACGTGATATAATAGTAGTTAACATTATACAATAATCAAATACTATTACGTCATGTTATTGACTAAAATAATATGAAAGCTGTTATGTAGCTCCCTCAGTCATTATTTTCAGCACAAATTGTTCTGTGTGGGTAAGGGTAACATCTTTGTGTTTGTGTCTTAAGATGAGCAAACTGTTGTATAATATGTATCTATTGTAAGGTGAGACTTTCTTCATGCATCTCTTCCTGTTTTTGTGGTTATTGCATTGAATACAGGGGACAGCAAACCATATCGACTGAAGAATTATTGAAATAAAACAATATATATGATTATTACCTTAAGTAATGCATTTATTTCCAGCTTTAGTACACGATTATTAGTAGCACTAGGGAATTGTACCCTATGAGGCCTGTAGTAAGAACTATTAAAATGTACTCCAATTGGACTATAACAGATTACTTAACCGTTTCTTTACTTTCAGGGTGGCAGCCCATTTCAATAACGGAGATCATTGAAAATCTACAAAATACAGTTTACACCAAGAGGCGGTTTGCTTCAGATGAAAAACTACGGACATAAACCTCAGTCACAGCCACACATAAATGCTGCGGCGTACATTACGTCGATAAGACAAAACTGTCAATCAGGTCTGAATAAATGGCGCAAAATGTGTGTGTGTGTGTGTGTAATACATGCATACATATGTATTTTCTTGTATCTCTGTTCAAACATGATTTCTCATTTCACATTTTGTCCATATTAATATTATCCAAAGTCATCACAATTTAGTCTTCTTCAAAAACAGTCTTTTTTAATGTACAGATGTTTTTCATAATGTGTGAAAAAAGATTGAAAAAGTCAACTTGTTTCTTGTTTTTTTATTTTATTTAGAACAACACAAATGTTTTCAGCATTGTATCTGTGATATAGTACATTTAAAATTAAATTATTTCAAAACAGTATATTTAAACATTAAATATAGGTGACATGTATGAAGGGCATTGTGCCTGTTAGGTCTTTTTTTTTTCTCAACCACCTTTAGTTTTAATTTTGTTTTTGTATTAGAAACAATGCAGTTACTGAAATACTATAAAACACTTTCTATGCATAACAAGTTTGCAGACATTTTTCTTTTTGTTCTTGTATAGTAGCTCACTTTTCCACTCATGATTCATGTTTATTGTGAGATTCTGTGAATTTCAATCAAGATATTCGTCTCACTAACTCCGTGGCCTGAAAAGGGCGACTGTGGGTTTGGATGTTGCAATACAAAATAAACAATTTCATGTATCTTTATAAATGTGAGTATTGATACAGAAGAGAGGTGCTTCCAAATTTTGACAAAAAACGGACTCAAACCATGAAGAATCTGAGGTAAAGGTTGTCTTCATTAGAAATGGATCCACACTACATTACTGCATAAAACAAAAAAAGTCCATTTGGAATTGTACTTCCAAATAATGAACCTTGTAAAATGGAAAAAAAGGTAACAATATCCAAATTAATTAACATTTTCAAATGTCCAAACATGTACAATATCTCCATCGGTCAGCAATATTGTACTTTTGGCCAGTATTTCATGAACTAAAAAAAGGAAAACGTGAAAGAACATCCAATGTACATAAACATACAGTCTAGTGAAATCTAAAAAGGTCCCCATTGGCTTCATGAGGCAGCATGTGTGGCTGTCAGAGAGCTGTCTTGGACAGTCTTGAGGGTCTCAGGGTCCGTGGGCAGCGAGGTGACCTCTACCATGCCTATCCCAGTGTGAGGGACACCAGTGTTCATAATGTGTCTCTGTAAATGTTTGATCCAGTCCTCCTGGACCGACAAGGGACCCTGGAAGACGAGGTCACAGAACCTGTAAAGAGAAGAAGATAGCGATAGTATAATATATCGACACACTGTTTGTTTTTTTTACCCATGCACTGCAGCGTGTCTAGGGATGGGAACATTAGTCTGGATGGTTGTTCCTCCACTTTGATCCAGATAAAAATTATTGGATGCCCTGAAATGTTGTACTGACAGTCATGTCCCCCTCAGGATTATTTGAAATAACTTTGGTGATCCCTTAATGTTTCCCCTAGTGCCACCATCAGATCCAAATTTCAATGTGTACAATACTTTGGTTTATCATCAAATATCTGCAGAACTAATAACATTTCCCTAAGCTTCAGCTGTATCTGGCTGTTAAGTCTGACGTGACACCCTTTCAAAATACGATTTCCAGGTCTAAACGCTCTGTTGAAACAAAACACAACAACGGCCAAACGTGAACAATTATGATCACCTCTTTCTTCAGTTAGATGTCTTTTCATCGATAAGAAAGACGTAAAATGAAGTTGTCTTTTTTAAGCTTAGATCTGTTCAAACAACAGGGAACAGGGCACTGCGGTGTTGGAAGAATACGAGGCTTGGACTGGCTTGGACCCGGAAATCATATTTTGAAAGGGCTTTACGTCACGACTAAGCAGCTGTATTGCGTTGAGTCGCAAATGTTAGCATGCTAAACTAAGATGGTGAACATCACACCTGCTACACATTAGCAGTCATTGTGAGCATGTTAATATGCTGACATAAGCATTTAGCTCAAAGCCTCAGAGCTGCTGATATGGCTGTAGAGTCTTTAGACTGAATTTACAAGGAACTCATTTTGGACTGATTGTGCCTGCAGGATTAACACTATTGTTATGATCCTGATGTTTCCATCAGTGCACTATTAACAGAATAATAGGATGTATCAAACAAATTATACTTGTATTATTAAGACAACTGCTACGACTGTAACGAGTCATTTTCTGTGTTCATACTTTATTGTCCAATTTCTTTAATGGTCCGTGCAATCAATTTTTTACACGTCCTCTGCTGTTTTGCTCCCTTTCTTTAGATTTAGTTGTCCCAGTATTGCTTCAGTCATTATTATTTGACAATGCAAGATTAACACAATGGTTTTTTTTTTAATTTTTTAAATTAGTCTCTCAGTCATCCAGGCAGTTTATTTTTTATAAATAAAAGAAAATGATTGGCAACAGAATCAAATAGACCACAGCAAGCATTTGACAGTGGTCCAAATTTGGTTGCCATGGGCAACTGGACAACAATCAACGTTAAAGTCTGCTGGAGAGCAGATGCAATATTATCCACCATTTCAAAAAGATTAAATTATAAATGAATTACAAGCATTACCTGCAGGTGAGTCTGTACATTTCCTCTGGAGTTTGTGGTAAGGGCAACGTCTTCTTCTTTGAGCCAGGCCTTGAGCGTTGCCTCCCTAGTTTACAGTCGAATGCTGAAAGACAGAATTAACCATATTAATGTACAGCCTTTCAGATTACAGCACAGCACATGCTAATTTACATCTTAAATTGATACAGAATCTATGATAACCACCGGGAAGTTTTGTTGTTGTTAAGTGATGTTCCAACAATTGAAAATGTTCTGTTGGTTCAGAACAGTCTGGACATTATTATTTATACTCATGTGAGGTGAATGATCTCATCTGCATTGGCCAGTAAAGCTAGGACACAGGGCCAAAGATGTTCAGTAGGTGTGATGATCTGTGCCTGCATAGAGCAACAAAGAGGTTGTTCCTCCCACGGATGCACCCACAAAGCTCCACAATTAAAATCTTTGCATTTGCTGACGTTCTCCAGGATCTTTACCTTGGGGAGGACATGAATAACTCACTGGTACACTAATTATAACTATGATTTGGACATCACAACCTCTTGTCTGTGCCATCTATCACAGACAGTTTGGACTTTGTGTGCAGAAGTGTTTCGATACTGCAGTTAGTCTGCTTTTATGGGCCACGTATCCATAAACAATATATGTTAATACTGTGTTGTCCATTAACTTGGAATATGAATTCATTTGCTCTTATTATGCCAAGTATTCATGAAACTAACATGGCTCTTTTTTATCTATATATATATTTTTTATCCCCAGAGATTTCGAGCAGTTGTGGAACAATCTTTTATTTGTATCCTGAGCTTAAGGTTTCATCACTACTAATTTTTACTAGCTTTTCCTAATAGTAGTTGACTGAGCGTTATGTAACAAAGATGCAGAAACAGGAGTTCTAGGTAACAATGAAAATAGTATTTTGTAATCCAGAAAGTTCAAGTATTCTACCGTCACACGTCACACTATGTAGGATCACAGTTTATAAACATAAAAAGAACATAAATAGTCATTTGGTTATTCCAAATAGGAAGCATTTGATGAAACAGTTTTGACGTCCTACACTCGGCGTTCAACACAACAGATAAAGCAGATATGTTACAGTGAGAATTTTGGGTCATTCTTGACAAATTTCCCACTCTGAGAATGTGGGTCCAAGTGCTGTTGTAGTGCTACAGCGTTCAAGTACTTGGATCCTTTTTAATGCGAGTATCAACCACTATGAGTTGCTGGTGCGACAACAAGGATGAAAACCTTCACTGGTTTTCCCACCTCTCACATACTGCCAGTTGGGTTCACTGGAACGCACAACCACACCAGAGACACCAATACAAGGAGTGGGAACTCAGGTCTCTGGGGAGATAGACAGGAACTTTCATTTCTGCACAAGACCAGAGTTTTAATTTGCTGAACACATTGTTTCAGAAATGATTGTGATTTAACTTTCTAAAACCAAGTAATAAATCAAAACACTACTACTGCTACCCTTCAATTGGATGTTTTCTTTCTGTTGCTGATGTTACTTACTGGTTCCCTCAAGTAAGGCAGTCCTTTTTCGTTTTGCATATGCCCGGAGGTGATTAGACAAGCTAACGCCACTGTGGAAAGTTGCATTGCAATGGACGCACACCTTCCTGTTGAATTCACCTTTCTCTGTTAAAATAAAAAAACAAACAAATTTGTGAAACATTAATATTGCCATGCTGATTTGTTAGTGGTGCTGAATTGTAGGACCAAAAGCTGGAGTGCAGAACTTTTGTCTCCCTTCAGTGGCGAGAGGTAGACAGACATTTCTATGTAAAAGTTCCTATCTTTATGTGGCAAGTTTATATTTTACAAAAGTCCCACAATGTAAGATCAAGAAATGTATTGAAACATGTTTTTGTTCCATGTTCCGGACTCTATAAGGATAATTTTTGCTATTAGCAGGGTTAAAGGTATTTTGTTAATGTCGTTCTATGCCTTTATGCCGATGACACCTCACTTTACACGCATAAAATCTGATGATCATTACTCAGATATCTGATTCAAAACAGCTCTAGATAGTAATGTCTCAATGTGAGTTTTAGAATAGTTTAGTTTACCTTTCACAAGCCTTCAAAACCGCAGGTTTAATGATAATGAAATGATAATAGAGCAATCAAGAGGATTAAAAGGATTCTTACAGACTACTAACTTAATCAAAACACTTCAGGATAATTTCACTTCCACCCCTAACCTACTTACTACTATGAGTAAGTTACTTACCGCATAATGACTTTGGCAGTGAAGATGCAACTCTTGATCCTGAACTGTGCTCACTGTTTGAAGAAACTGCTAACGCGTTTCTTGACATCTGAGAGGACCCCTTTATTCTGCCTTCTTCCTGACACTTCCTCTTCTTCAGAATTCCTATCAAGGCAGTCGTGCCTGAGAGTGAATTTTTCACATCCAACTTAGTCTCTGGTTGCCTTTTTTCGGATTCCATTTCCTCTAAAGAAAATGTGGGTATCGGGGATCTGGCATCAGTGCAAACGCTTGGAATAGAATTACTTTTTGGGATTCCAATGAGCGGCGGCGTTAAACGATCAACACTGGACAGCTTTGGTGAAGCACTGTATTGGAAATGGTTCCGTCTCTTTCCCAGAATTTGAAGTGCCCGCTGGCACTCCTTCTTGTCGCGCATCAACTCCCGGAGTAATAATAATGGAGACTTGTTCTTTGTTGCAAAGCTTTTGCCAAGCTTTTTGAGGTGGCCTCGTATGTGGTTGGACTGCCCAGTCCTGTTATCAAATGAGTCCCCGCATAATGGACAGGAGTGAATGCTCTTTGCAGTCTCAGATTCTTCTGACTCCAACTTTAACGCTGAAAAAAACCCAAAGACAATAAGAAACATGCATTGTACAATACAAGCACAATGTGAGAAATTTCAACTTTCAACCGCGGCAACACACAATCATAGATGTTATTAACAAGCTGAGTTTGTCTAGAATAGGTACGATTACCAATACAAGTAGAACTGAAATGAGTACACCAATAATGTCTTTCATTTCATAGAAAAAACAAGATGTGCACAATTATGTTAAATACATTAGGCAGATATTTTGCTGATTTTAATCCAGGTCTGTGTCATGGCGGAGTTTGGCCTGTCTCCGCGGCTGAAGGCCCCATGACATGGAGCACTGGGCGTATATTTCGACAGATCTCTGATGCACTGTTCCAATGGGACTTCCACCACAGAATGGCAGTATAGGCCAAACACCATTCATCGTAACACAATGCCCACATTGCCATGAAACAGACCTCGACTCAAATGTGGTAGCATCCCTTTTTAGAAGTCAGTCTGTAATCATTTTACTATTAGCTCTTATCTTTTTATCTAAATAAATCAGACATATCTGGAGTATGTTTACACCCTGTATGATTGTCTGACTCAAAAACATAAGCCAAATTAAGCATAGTTTCCCTTCAATAGAAGAACATGCTATACGTGTGCAATTACCTTTTTTCAATCTCCGAAGCGCTGACATCTTCCGGCGAATTCGTGGCCTCCTGTCTTGAGAAGTCACTTGCTCAGGAGACACTACATGGCGTGCATTGTAGCTCAGTCCCACCCTGTGAAGATGCCCCCGGACATGATTGGACAATCCAACACCTGACTCAAAGACTGCAGGACAGTATGGACAGTTCTTGCGTTCCGATTCCAACTCTGACAAATCCTCTGTGAAGTCCTCCATCAATGGTATTTGATGAGACTCAAATGTTTCTTGAAAGACTTCTGTTTCTATGCATTCTTCTTTGATTTCAGGGTCCATCTCGTCTGGCTCTTCGGTCTTTATTTTCTCAAACAGCCTTTTAGACGCTTGCAAAGCACCCCTCATGGACATTCGTCGGCTATAGGTATAAATGATGTTTGGACTTTCTTTCTTAATACCATTGTCAAATAGGGTAGTGTCATCTGTATCATTAAACTGGAAAATGTCTTTTTCATCATAGTCGTCTTCTTCTTCTTGGCTCATTTTCTTGGGACTTGGCAGAGGTTTTGGTAAGATGAAGCATGAGTCTTGGTCGGAGGTGTTGCGATATGGGGTTGACATCTTCCTTTTAGACGGGGACTTTCTAAATGTTGACTGATCTCCTTCGGCTGCACTGGATGGCACACTATGGCCATTTGGGGATAAAGCTGAATCTTCAACCTTGACAGTCAATGTTCCTGGCAACTGATCACAGCCATCATTGTCACCTTTGGAATCCTGAACAGATGTGCCACGATTATTGCTTTCCTTTTTCTGCTCTGTAGTTTTCCTTCCATGTCTTTGTCTGGACAGGAGAACGTTAATGGATTTGTCAAGCTTTGATTCGGTTTGTTGAGACTTAGTACCTCTCTTAATCTTGCTATTTTTGAACAAGTCTGAAATGTCATTGGTCTCACTAGGTGAACAAGCTCTTTTGGAAGAGATCTGATTTTTTATAGAGATTTTAGATGTAAACTCTGCATCGTCTACAGGAGCTTTACTGGTAGGCACCTGCTGCTCCATAGACGGTTGTGTCATTTTTTTATCACTGAGCTGTTCAGCTTCGTATTCCTCATAAGTTTGTTGATGACGCCGTGCAAGGTGATTCTTAAAAACACATTTGTTAAAGGCTCTATAAGAACAAATGTTACAGGAGAAGATTTCAGAGTCATCATTCTGGATCTGCTTTCTAACAGTAATAACAGTATGCTGCATAATGTTATGTCTCCGAAGTTCATTCTCAGTCAGACTCCTGAAGTTACATTTGTCACATCTAAACTTTCTCTTGTCATTCCCGTGTGTTTTCGCATGTTGAACAAACGTGTTTGGGCAGGTTGTACCAAATGGGCACTGAGGGCAGAAAAGCTTCTTTTTATCCTCCTTCTTCTTCAACATCTCTTCAGTGAGTCTTGCTGTTTTCTCCTTGTGGATGGACATGTGCTCAATAAGCGAACTACTTTGTCTGAAGGACTGTCCACATTCTCTGCATATAAAAGGCTTTGGAGAAATGCTCGGAGAATCAACATGAGACTTCATGTGACGCTGCAGATGATGCTCTTTCTTGAAAATTAGCTTACATTTTGAGCAAGGGTAACATGATGGCTTTTCATCTGAATGAGAATTAATGCTGAGTCTCCCCTTCAATGGTGCAAGCCCATGACCTATACTGTTCTCATGTGAATTTCTCGCAGGTGCATTATAAAGTATTTCCTTGATGGCCTTTACAGTTCCATTGGGGTACTTGGGAACAATCCCGGTTGGTGACGGCTGTGACTGGGAGAACATTCTTGACTTTCTGACTTTTCTGACAGGAACTGAGTCTACTTGGTCTTCAGGACCAGACAATTCCTCAGAGGACTTGTGGCTCAGATCAGGGTAAAGGTCTTCTGACGGATCCACCATGACAACCATGTCCATTTTCCGTTTCCTTCTCCTTTGGCTATTGGCAGAAGGAGCATCTTCATCTTTAGTCTCCTCGCCAGGGGAATCACTATGGTTCTCCCAAAGGAACTGCATAAACTCTTTGTGAGGGTCCCATTGAAGGTCGCTGGCACCACTAAAATTATCCAATGAGTTCTCAGGTGAGTCTACATCAAAACCCCAAATTCCTGCAGTGTCAATTTCCTGCACATTTTTTAGAGGAGTGATGCTCTTTGCCTCCTCTTTATCTGTGGAGATGCTGTTGAGTTCATGGGCTTGTGTGGCCTGGTGAGAAGAAGGTCCATTTCCGAGGCCAACCGGAGACAACATATCTGTGTTGGACAGAACATCTAGGACACTGTTTTGTTTCAGAGAAGGCTTTCTGAAAGAATCGGTGCAAGAGGCAGATTCTTGTGCCATTCTTACTGGCTCTTGCAGGAGTGTGAGGGCATTGATCTCAGGATCTGCATCCTTGTCGTCTTCATCAACACCAGTCAGACATGACATTTCTGCTGCCATGACCTGAAATAAGAAAAGTAAAGCCTTCTTAGATATTCCTCAACTCCCAGAGTTTAACTACAAAAGCCACTGTACCACTGCGGCACCCCATAGGTTAAATTTAGAAGAAGAAGAATTCCTTTATTAGTCCCGCGAATGGTGAAATTCAATTTTCACTCTATTATTTTTCATTTAACACACACACACGCACATGCAGGACCTATATACATGCAACCAATGGAGAGATGTTAGAGCGAGGGGGCTGCCAGT
The DNA here is from genome assembly GCF_963691815.1 of Echiichthys vipera. Taxonomy (NCBI): domain Eukaryota; kingdom Metazoa; phylum Chordata; class Actinopteri; order Perciformes; family Trachinidae; genus Echiichthys; species Echiichthys vipera. Next base: position 19,713,257 of record NC_139840.1, on the reverse strand, counting down.
GACAGGCGCCCTGAGCAGTTGGGGATTCGGTACCTTGCTCAACAGCACCTCGGCAGTGCCCAGGAGATGAACTGGCACTTCTCCAGCCACCAGTCCACACTCCATTCATGGTCCACTCAGGGACTCAAACCAGCAACCCTCCGGTTCCCAGCCCAGTCACCTATGGACTGAGCTACTACCGTTATCACCTTAGGCATAGGCCTGCCTGCCTATGCACAATAACAGATAGCCTCACTGACTGGTTGTTGCTTTTTGATGTTCTTTCCGTATTCTGAAGATAAACATTTTAAATGAAATAACAACTTCTGTAATGTCTTTGTTTCTATGGGACTTTGCCTTGACATGTATTTAATTTTGCAGTATCTATTAAATGTACTGTGTTAGCGTGCATTTAGACCGAAAACAATCCTACGTTAAAACAGCTCAAAGGGCTGCATTGGTGAGGGCAGCTATTTTTAATTTTTTCATCGATTGTGATTTTTTTCATAACGATTGGGAGGTAAATAGTAGAAATATCGCGTTCATGTCACAATGTAATCTACCAGGAATGTGTACTTGCTTGTATTTGCATGGCCAACACAGTACTTTGCCGGATGAGCCACTGTTTTGCTACACCCCTCTGTGTTAACCGGCTAAATTCAAATGAAAGAAAGAGCCAAAGATTCAATCCGAATGCAGTCTAAGAGATAAACTTGTGCCATTTTGAACACTGCATAATATTTTGTCTATCACCACCTTAAGGCCAAAATGTCAACATCAACCCCAAATATTTTTAACATGGAAGAAGTCTCTGTAACATTAACCTTAGGTTTCTGAAGAGCAATTGTGAAACTGAGTGTAGGTGGCTCTGGCCGACACCTTCTTGGCAGGGCCTAGTCTGGTTTACCGGATGTAAAATTCTCCCATTTGGCTATTTCTCTTATCGGGCTTACGATTGTGATTGGTTCAAAAAAATACAAATAAGCCAAAGCGTTTTCCCATATCCCCGTCCCAGATCATACTCATTCACTGGAGTATGGCAATATGAACCAAGGCAGTACCTGACTCAGCAAATCCCAACATGGGCAAAGAGGTGGAGCATGGGTGGATCAGAAGCGGGCTGAAAGAACCCTGCAGTCTATGCTAGTCACCTGTGTTGGCACCCACCTGTCACTCAAAGTGTGGCCACGGCCTTAATTATGCATGATTTTAAGCCTTAATCTTAATTTCACGAATGGTGACATTAGCTATAGAACAAAACCGATGTCCGTACCAGGCTGTAAATATGTCTATTTCTGTAGTAAAGTTTCGCATTTTTACATCGGGCTCTATGGGGATTGACTCGTTTTTAGTGCCAGCCTCAAGTGGCTACTTGATGAACTGCAGTTTTTGGCACTTTCGCGTTGACTTCATTTTACAGCACCGGAGGTTGCCGATTGATCTAGCTGCAGAAAATAAGCCTTCTTAGCCTTGATCGTTACGAACATGAAACAATTGAGTTTGTATTGTTCCATTCACTTTGTGGTTGAGTGAAAAAAGCAGCAAGAAAAGGGTTTGCTGTGGATTTGGTTTCACATCACAAATAACAAATATGGTCTAGTGATACTGAAAAGGAGGACATTACTGAACGTTCTTTAACCTGCTTCACGTTATTTTTTTATGAACAGATACAGTTGAAATCTCCATGTAGTTAGATTTGCACATTAGCTCTTGCTGACCTATGTAACCTTCACATATAACATCACCTCACTACAGAGGAATAAATACGGATTCAGTCTCATCAGAATCGTAAAATTGTCCATAGAGGTGTAATGAGCATTGCAGCCACTAGAAGCTCCAGTATGGCTTAAAAATCTAGTCATGTTTAAAATGCTAACGGAGCTTAAAATACTAGTTTTGCAAAAAAAATTATTGTAAATTTATTTCTATTTCTCTTTTTCAAACATTTTCTATTTCCAGCTTCTAAATTGAGAAGATTTTCTGTTTTTCTTTGTCTCGTGATAGTAAACTGAAGGCCTTTGAATTTTTTGACTGTTGATCGACAAAACTAGTAATTCGATGACGTTGCTTTGGGTCTAAGGCAATTGTAACAGATATTTTTCACCGTTTTATGACATTTTATCACCCAAGTGACAGAGCGAATAATTGGCAGATTAATAAATAATGAAAGTAATCATTAGTTGTAGCCCGAAATGCAAACGTAAATTAATGATGGTTAAGATGATAATTACAACTTTTAGCATGCTTTAGCAAATGTCAGGTGCATAATAGTGACATCTGGGCGTTTACACTACCAATATTGTATTTTGTTTTATGAGCATTTTGCATTAGATAGCCTACTTCTTGGTTATTGCATGTGCTTGTTTGATGTAAAAAAGTAAACTGTTTAGGTAGTTACAATGTCACCAGTGTTTCGCGTTGCTTCTTGACTCAATCAGCATGCGCTGACTACAGTATAAATACAGCTAAATATAATGAGACTTGACACTTTGCTAAGATGATTAATTGTGGCCATTTATAACGCTACAAGGTCGCAGGAGTAAGAGGTCGTGGTGATTTGAAGGGCAATAAAAGTGTCATACCAAGTGAATGATCCTGTGGCAGAGAGAGACAGGGTTTTCTAACATCTAACACAGCAGTACCAAAAACTGCAAAGAGATTTGACCTCGGAAATGGCTTTTGATGAGCGGGTGTGTTTTTTGCATAGAGCTAAAAACTTTCAACACAGTAGTTCAGTTAAATACACAGTAGTTTCGATATGATTGCAAAGCTACCTACATACAGAGGACATTTCACTTTTTTTTTTACTATGTCCCGTAAAGGTAGCGCTATCATTGCATTTCCTTGACGTTTAATATCACGCTGTGTTGTTGGATGCTGCTTGCTGGAGCTGCAGACCTTTCCATTAAGGCTGCTCTATACCAAAACCTATTCCTCAGGCTAAACTACAGCTAATGACAATCGTCCCTCGCTAACACACTATACAGACATCCATAGAATGACAGAAAAACAAACACACGTTACCTCCGAGCGGTGCGGATGGAGACAGGGCACAATTTAAACGCTGCATTGAATAATTTCTTACTTTCGTCTTCCATCTATTTCACAGTCGCCATTTTCCGTGGTGGTCTGGTGTGGGGCAGATCATTTTTGCCGTAAGGGGTAGCCGTAAACACAATTCTGCTCTACAGTAATATAACAAAGACATTCTCCTATTGTTATTTAGTTGTGTAACAAATGTATTTTAAAACCAGATATAGTTAAAATGTACGCAAGTTATTGTGTCGTATAATTCTGTCAGGTAATCTTAAGAGTAAGCGCCTTTCCCCCCACCACCCCTCCGAAAGATTTGTAATGGTTCATTCCAGATAGGAGGCATAAAAAAGCCTGACCATCTTTGAGTAGCAGATTTTTTTTGTTAGGTTGATGGCGGTTAATGACCGTTTTAATTGATAAAATAAAAACGGAACTTCGTTTTTTATTTGGTTGGTGTTTTTCAAGACATTTGGTTTTGCTATCCAAACTTGTCATTGAGGCACAGACAATAATTGAATGCCCAACACAGGAGAGATGTTACCACTATAGTATCCCCCCCATGGTTGTCTTCTCACAGGTCTTTGTTGCTGTCGTAGCCGTTGGTTAGCCGTTGGTTAGCCGTTTTACACAGACATCAAAATACACTCTACAAATAATTAGATTAATTTATCTTTAAATATCTTTTATAGTTGGCCTACTTACATTTAGATGAGAAACTAAGCTAGCTACAATATTTTTAATAAATTTGTCTACTTACATGTTGAATGGATTAAGTCAGTGGTTAATTCAATTTGATTTAATTTATAGCTCCAAACAGCAAAAGTTATATCAGGACACTTTACATATGACTATATGATATATGACCCAACAATTCCCCCATGAGCAGTAGCAAGTTACACATCTATAATAATGATAATTATCATTATTATTATTATAATAATTATCATCATCATCATCATAATATTAATAATATATATATGTATTACCCTATAATAATAATAATAATATCTATATGTATTAATTATAATATCTATAATAATAATTTACATATTTATTAATTACACTATCCATGTTAATAATACTTATATCAATATATATTAATTACACTATCTATAATACTAATAATTATAATAATTATAATCATCATCATCATAATACTAATAATATCTATATGTATTAAATACCCTATCTATAATAATAATAAAAATATATATATGTATTAAAGGCACTATATATAATAATATCAATATGTATCAATTACACTATCTATATTAATATTATACAAATATATATATATAAATAATAATATCTATATGTATTAATTACCCTATCTATAATAATAATAAAAATATCTATATGTATTAATAACACTATATATAATAATAATATCTATATGTATCAATTACACTATCTATATTAAAATAATACTAACATATATATATATATATTCATAATAATATCTATATGTATCAATTACACTATCTATATTAAAATAATACTAACATATATATATTCATAATAATATCTATATGTATTAATTGCACTATATATAATAATATATATATATGTATTAATTACACTATCTATACTTATAATAATACTAATATATATATTAATAATAATATCTATGTATTAATTGCACTATATATAATAATATCTATATTTATTATTTACACTATATATATATATATATATATATATATATATATATATATATATATACTACTAATAATAATATCTATGTGTATTAATTACACGGTAATAATAACAGGTCAAGAGGGCTAACTGGAATGTCAAATGTAGTGATGTCAAAGGTTAAGCTCTGATGAAACAACTATCTCAGGTACGTACACAACTAGAAAACAGAACGATAAGGCAGTTTATTGCTTAAACTTTGTAGGCAATTATGAAGCTATTTAAGCGTTTGCAAAAAAACACAAAACTTCATATTTAAAATTTTCTAGCTTGTTGTTTACTAGCTAAAACTTTAGCTAAAGCTAGCAAGCTAAGCTAAAGCTAGCAAGCTAAGCTAAAGCTAGCCGAGTGACTTCTACTGTTTTAGCCAGGAAATGTAGTAACTTAATTAAGTACTTTACGGTGGGATACTTACCAAAATCACCCATAATGCAAAATACATTTTCCCCAGGTGGGTTGAGTTATTTATAGACCATTCAGTTCTGCCGTATAACTATATTAAATGCTTAAGCTAACATTCAATCAGTATCAAATAATTGCTAACAGTTATATAATAATAATAATAATAATAATAATAATAATAATAATAATAACAATAATAATAATAAGTTTACTTGATATAGCACATTTTACAAAGTCAGGAAGTGTTCCACATGATAAAATTGTTAAAATAAACCCCCCAAAAATACACTTTACCATGTAAATGAAAATAAAAATTCTCTGAAGACTCTAATAACACAATATTACAAACATGAGACAAAAGCCATTTTAAACAAGTTAGTCTACAGATGCTTTATAAAAACATCAACAGAGGAATATTGAAGCCCTACAGCTCTCTCAGGGGGTTCGCGTAGGAATCTCCAAATAAAAAAGTAAACTAAATGAATGTAACACTAAGAAAATGCTTAAAGTTTTAAGATCTGTGAAATGTAATTTAAAATAAGTTTGGCATTTCCTGAAATACTTTTGTTTCAGTAACAGCCTGTTACGTAGTCATGTGCGTGAGTTATGAGCTAAACTGTGGCAGGAAAGTAAGCAGAGGTAAAATGATTGGTTTGAAAACGCCGACATGTCAGTTCTGTTGCTACAGCTGAAGACAGTCACCAATAAATAATCTTCTGATTAGAAATAAACCTTCCTATCTATATCTTAATAATGTCGGCCTACGCTGCTGTGTTTTAACCTTGGTCTTAGTGGTGGGACTGGAGAGACCCTGATATTTTCTGAGGTTATACATCATGTACACAGTTTCAGAACCACTGCTTTAAATAGTTTTTACCATACTGTATTTAACTGCTAATGTAATTATAAACAAAATTTGAAGGCTTGCTTTCTGCATCCTATTTTTATGTTATGAGAGAGAAAAAAATCTAAATATTAAGCCATCTTTCATGTCATGTTTCAAAAAAACTTTAAAAACTTCATTTATGCATCCATACAAGTGTCTCTGGTTTGTTTTGTAATTAAGCCCAATGTCCAACCAGGATTCATAGAGACTGATTGAAATCGCCCTGCATGCTTTGCATTCAAATGTGTGAGCGCCTACATGAACTAATGCGATGTTGGACTCCGATGACTGCACCTTGTCCCTGGACAACCTGTTTTTTGAGAAACCCATTGTCCAAAAAGTGTGAGTATAAAAATATACCCACATGATCCCTCTCTCTTCCTTCCTCTCACAGCTGAATTCATGTTTTTTCCTTCTGGATTGTATTTGACAGAAAGCCTCTGCACCAGGAGGTCAGCCCATGGCAGCTGGAGGCGCCTCCATCTCTTTCCCAGATTCCAGCCACTCAGGATATGCAGAAGGAGGCAGAATCTCTCTCAACGCTATACAGTATGTTGTGCTCTGGATTAGGGTGAATTCCCTTTCACTTGACTTGAGTAAACTGCTCAGTGTTGGGACTATTGAAGCAAACTAAATTTAACTGTGTGACTCACTGACACGATAGCTTGAATAGACTTGAAAGCGTTCTTAATTTTCCTTGGCTTGCATAAACAAACTGGGATCTGGGTTTTATGATATATTCTAATAATCATTAATATAACGAATAACTGGAATAGTTCTAGTTCCCCTGTTTTCATCAGCAAGCAAAAATAGTCAACCTTTATTTTGAGTCACACTCATAAAAGGCACCAGATTACAGCTAAAAACAAATTTGTTTGATGAAACTCTCTCTCCTTTTTCCTTATTACTCACAGTTTTCTCACAGAGACCCAAGACATTCCTGCCTGCTTTTAAAGGATCAGCAGGCCTAAAGGTTTTACCATCAAAAATCAACAGTTACAGTTATAACAGTGGTGAGAAAGAGATTGAGGAAACTCAGGGTGGCAGCAATAGCACCAGCAGATATGAAGGTCTTTGGGGAGGTGAAGGGTTCAGAGATTACTCTCAGGGTGCAGATGAAACCCCACATGATTCTGGTCATGCAGCCATCAGCAGGAGGTGTTCGTCTCTGGACCGCAGCAAAAGCCCACCACTGCGCAGAAGGCAAGTGTCAGTTATTTACATTTTTGTGAATTAACGAGTGTGTGACACTGTTTTCAGACATTCTCTCTGTTGTACATATTTTGAAAGATAAGAAGAAGTCTGCACTTGGGGTAAACTTGAAAATTATTTCTATAATTATAAGCATGAAGATACATGGCATAGATACAACAGCATGGAAATGCTTGGCATTTTAAATTAGCTTAAATTAAAAAAGAAAAAAAACATTTCCTACACATTCATTAATTTATTCATATCATATGCATTCAATGAAAAGAGTGTGACACCGTTGTGACTGCCTGACAGCTGCTGGTACATTGCTTTCAGATGACACTGTGGCGGTTCATCTTCTCGCATTCTGCATTGACAACTTTGTCAGAGATTAATGTTAAGGTTTAATCGCAGTTGTATTTATTTTTAGAGTAGGTCTACCTTCCAAAGAAATATCCCTGTTGGCCTGATTTTTAGAGCGTCAAGGCCACATATCGTCATTTTGTAGTTAAACCCTTTGAAATCAGAAATCTGTTTCTACGCCCAAGTGTCACACCATCCCAGGTATGAAAGAAATGATCAGGGACGATAAAAATTACATTTTGGGACAGACCCTAAATGACTATCCCAACATGTATGGTGTGACACTTGGGGGTAGAAACAGTTTTCTGATTTCAAACTACAAAATGACGATATGTGGCCTTGACGCTCTAAAAATCAGGCCAACAGCGATTTTTCTGTCCTTGAAGGCGGATGTAGAACGTCATTTTTTTTAAAAAAAGCTTGAATTAGTAGGATAAATGATATTCATAAGATCTGTTTCCAGTTTTTTGCTATCCAAAAATGTAATGTAGTGCTGATTCATTCTTTCATCCCTCGAATTGCTCTAAACCCTGACATGCTCGGTTAAGACGGAGGAGACTTGACAGTTCATGAGAAGAACATGAAAAGATGTTGCACCATCCCCCATAGGCTGGTTCTTTAAATAAACCACCAAGGTTGCAGCAGTGACAAACGTGTTTCCCTCCTCCTCTATCAATTCTTTATTCCCTCTTACCCCCCCTCCCTCCACCACAGCTTGTTCAAGGTTCAGGTGTTGAACAGTGGAGGTGACTCGTCAAACACGGATGACCTCAGAAGCAGCAGCAGCAGCAGCAACCAGACAGCATCCAGACCTCAAACTTTTCTCAGTCCGGTTACCATGGCGACAGTGCCTCCTCCTCTTCAGCCGCCACGGGCGACAGTTGGCCAGGCAGCACATCCTTTCTCCCCTAAGCCCCCCTTCTCTCCCCCTCCTCTGGGCTCATCTGCAGCGAGCAGCCGACCCCCGCTGAAGGCGGCACATGTTGAGATGCAGGACAAGGGCACAAAGAGAGCCTTCGTTCCGCCTATGACGCCTCAGCCGCTCTGCATACAAGGTGCTGCACTGCACTGACACAGTCGCAGACAGGAGCTGTGCTCATAGTCTATGACTGGTTTACCAAATAACACTCATATACTCTAGCTTCTGTAAAGTGGTACAGCTAATGAGCATGCCAATGTCTAGCCATGGCAGCAGCTGCCACATTGTGTTTGGGTGTGATGAGGTGAAATGAGGTGAGCTCCCCTCATTGACCGCTCCATTGTAATGCAACATGCTGGTCACTAGGTGGTGGATTGTAAAACAGTAGAAGCTGTAGACAGTAAGAGTAGGAACCTTGTAACTATGTAGTCTGCAGTAATTTCTGTAGTTTTAGTTTTCATTCACTACAAAAAAAAAACCTTGGATTTTTACACCCTACATAAATGTTTCATTTTAACATTTCATATAAACATCCAGGTGGATCGGTGAGAGTGTGACTGAAAAATAAAGTATGTTTTGATTGTGCTCATTTTAGGGTCCTCTGGGTCTGGAGTTTTGCGACCGGTTTCTGAAATCCGTATCCTTTTTGCTGTTGTGTTTGAACTGTGCAAGAATGCCTGGGATGTTATTTCACAAGTAATGTGGTTTGATTTCCTGAACCACACAAACACAGCAGCTAAGTTCAGATCCGTCTTCAACGAGTTCCCCTTTTTCAACTACGTTCAGTCCAAAGCACTTGATGATGTAAGCATTATTATAAAAGCCTTTATAAACATAATGCTGAGGATTTTGATTGATGATAGTTTTCATTGTCTTTATAACCTGTTAGATGTAATCGAAAGTGCCTTTATATTTGGTTTATTCACAGATTCTTTACACGGGTAAGAACTTTGTGGCATGTGCTCCTACTGGATCTGGTAAAACAGTGCTGTTTGAACTGGCCATCATTCGTCTGTTCATGGAGACCTCAGAGCCCTGGAGAGATGTCAAAGCTGTCTATAGTGAGCATAATATTGTGTAGACCCTAATATACCAATCCAATCAGAGTAGAGTTGGACTAGAGTAGTTCTTTATATTCACTAAATATATGTAATTTTATCTAAAAAGTTTTATTTTCAAGTCTCGGTATTGTGAGAAATAATTCATAACCCAGAAAGTTTGGAAAAGTTCCTGAAACTGTTTTATTTTCTTAACTCCGGGGACATGAAAAATGAAGATTTAATATTTTTTTTCTTAATTTATTAGTGATTGAAATGACAAACTACAGATCTGATTCACTATGTTTCCAATGTAAACTAAGTGTATGCTGTATCATAAATCAGGCAGGAAGAAGAAATCCTTAAACAATGTCAGCAAAGAGCAACAATGTTTCAACACAATACAGCTGAACGTAATCAGACACTGGGGCTTTGAACACTTTTCTTCTGACTTGATTAGTGTATCATCTCCAGAGTGTTTTGATTTTTGACTCAGTTACAGATTGAGGATGTTTCTGAGGTAAAAGGAACTGTTTTGTAAAAATATTCCCTGTTTGTTCTTGACCAGTGGCTCCTATCAAAGCTCTCTGCAGTCAGTGCTTTGAGAGCTGGAAGTCGAAGTTCGGTCCTCTGGGGCTGAACTGTAAAGAGCTGACGGGCGACACGGAGATCGATGACTTCTTTGAGATTCAGGACTCTCACATCATCCTCACCACGCCTGTGTGTGACACTACACTGCGTCTTCATTGAATTAATACAACAAAAAGATGCATTTGTGACCTGAAATTTCACTTGAATACATACATTATGTTGTATTTAACTTCTGTTACAGGAAAAATGGGACAGCATGACGAGAAAATGGAAGGACAACTGTCTGTTGCAGCTAGTCAGGCTCTTCCTTATCGATGAGGTCAGATATTTTATTCACAGGGCAATATTTTAGTGCTTACTGTGCACCAAATAATCTTCTGTCGACAGTGTGTTATATTGTGGTGCATTGCGCGTTGGCAAATCATTAGCCTCTGCCCTCAGAGTTTAGCCATTAAAGAATTATAGTACATCATGTTCTGGGCGTATGTATTATGAAAGTGCATACCTGCCTATGTAGTTCTTCCAGAATGAGATTCACCTCTTCATGTTAAAAAATGGAATAGAGTGATAAAGAACATCTAGATTTAATATTACATACAAACCAACCTCTGTTGAGCATTTAAAGGTCCCATGTTGGGCTCAGTTTCAGGTTCATACTCATATAAGAACATGTTTGCATGTTTTAATGTTTAAAAAAAACAACTTTTCTTATACTGTCTTTTATGAAACACTGCGTTTTAATGCCTGTCTCTTTAAGAAAAATACCCAGTTTGCTCTGATTGGTCAGCGTTCATTTGCATCAGCTCTTTTGGTGTGTCTGCACCATCACTGCAGCCAGGGAATGACTGTAATGTGTATTTTCATGATTCGACGCGGTGCGGATGCCGGGCATGGTCCTCGCGAACACTTGGTCTTTCATACTGAAATTCTGGGTCCTGTAGCTATCCAGTCATTACAACGCGGCCTGTGCGACCTCGTTCACGGTGTTACAAATCTTGGAGGTGCATGGCTCAATGCTCAGACCCTCCCGCACAGTTGCCCAGGCTGCAATTGCATAATATCACCATCCACACCGCCCCGACCATGCTGACCGCAGAAACATGAAACAGGTCTAACTGCACTGTATCAGCACTTTCTACCTATATATAGTATACTTGTGACATCACAACTGTACAAACGTCCTGACGGCTCGTTTAAAGCCACATTTTCTTAATGGATTGACCGTTTTGATGCTTTTGAACTATTTCTGTATATTGCACATCAACCTGCAATATAATAGAAAAAGACATGAAAATCGTGCTTTTACAATACAGGTTTTTTAATATGTTTCTGAAGCCAACTGTAAGATGGAACATTTTGATCGTTTAGGTGCATGTGGTGAAGGATGCGACCCGTGGTGCCACGCTGGAAGTTGTGGTGAGCCGGATGAAGGCCGTACATGCCTACAGAACAGCACAAAATCAAGAGACAGGCCTCTCTATGAGGTTTGTGGCCGTGTCAGCCACCATACCCAACATCTCTGATGTAAGTGGCTGAAAAAGAGAGCATGGCAGAAATGTGTTTATGACAAGAGAACTCAAAAGGCATGATCTCAGAATGATATAATTCCTAGATAGGTTAATCAGAGTCCTCTGTTATGTGATTAAGTAAGAAAACCAAACATAAATAGCAACAAGTAAAGAAAGGCACTTCACTGAGTCACTGCACTGTAATTCACAAATGCAATTCTGTGTTTGTACTGTCTCTTTAAATTAAATCAGTAATAAGATCATTGTTTTGTCTGCTGTGCTATGTTATGTTATTAGATCGCAGACTGGCTGTCTAATGAGAGCGGTCCAGCTACAGATCTGTACATGGACGAAAACCACCGTCCAGTGAAGCTGAGGAAGGTGGTGCTGGGATTCCCCTGCAGCCCGAACCAAACAGAGTTCAAGTTTGACCTGTCGCTCAACTACAAGATGGCCAACATCATACAAACTTACTCTGACCAGAAGCCTGCACTAGTGGTGGGCGGGTACACTGGGCCAAACTTTGTTCTTTCTTCTGCTTGTGTGTTTTCTTTCCATTCTATTTCCTCATCAAACACATCGTAAGGTTCTCAAAAGTTAATGAGGATGGTTCGATTGCTTCAATTTCTAATAATTACTTCATTCTGTAGTTTTGCTCTACAAGGAAAGGAGTCCAGCAGTCAGCCACAGTTCTGGCCAAGGATGCTCGGTTCATTATGAGCATCGAGCACAAGCAAAGGTATGTTTCTTACTTTTCCATAACACATTCTCACATATGCATTTTGTTGTTCAGTTTGCAGAAAGCTTGAGCATGACTTTTTGTTACTTTGTAATCTGTTAAGGCTGATGAAATATGCAAACAGTATTCTGGATTCAAAACTGAGAGGTGAGTCTCTTTTCTAAAGGTTAAGACCCACCAAATGCAACATTTAAAAAACTGTTTCCATCCAGACCCACTAAAATGTTCATGTTTATTTGATTGTGGCTCTAATTATTATGCTATAATTATTTTTGGTGTATTTGTGGTACAGATCTGGTAATGTTAGGAGTTGGTTATCACCATGCTGGAGTTGACTTGTCTGATAGGAAGTTGATAGAAAAAGCCTTCACTCTGGGAGACCTGCCTGTCCTCTGTGAGTCACTAGTACAGTTTAATACTGTGATGTAAGTGGATATGTGATTATATATTACTACATACAGTAAGTGTGAAACACCATCATATGTTTTTATTTTCATTAATTCTGCCGACATAAACAGGAAACTAAAGTGTCACAGGTTACAGCAACTGAGTCGTTCAGTATGTCGCCCATATCATGTTGAAACACTGCCTCAGCCCAAGCTTTTTGTAACTACTTGTGTCAAAAATGCATGTTGAATAGAAATACAAATTATGATTTCGGTATGACTTATATTGACCTATACTGATATGTTTTTATGCCAATAGCGTTATCAATGTTTACCTACCCATGTTGACTGATCCAGCACCAGGAATCTAAGTACAAATAAGAAACAAATAAGACTGTGAAGCCTTTATTGTGTTTAAATTATTAAGAGACACAATAGCGATCACAAATTTATATTTTCAAATAGCAATAAAGATAATTTTAGACTGACAATAATATTGCTTTTTAAAGCTGGTATCCTATGCTGACTTCTTCCTGGTGCATCTCTAATCAAAGGGTCCTCACTGCAGCGGCACAGGATTGATTCCAGCGTGCGGATCTTTGCTGCATGTTGTCCCCTCGCTTTCTTCTCCCTTTCCTGCTCATCTATACCTGTCCTATCATTTAAAGGCAAAACCCTTCCAAAACCGTATCTAAAAAATGATACTGGAAATTTACACCATAGTGACAATCTGAAACTTTTATGATTTGCTTGCAGCTTGAAATCAGGTTTTCATTGTATTTCATGGGCACTGAATCTGTGCTTGTGATGTGATTTTTAATACCCTAGTTACTACCAGGACTCTGGCCATGGGGGTGAACCTGCCAGCTCATCTGGTGGTGATCAAGTCTACCATGCAGTATGTGGGAGGCTCCTGCGAGGAGTACAGCGAGGCTGACTTGCTGCAGATGATAGGCCGAGCTGGAAGACCACAAGTAATGGCAGAATAACAATGGAATTATTTCTATTACCTCCCTTAGCACAGGGAGGTAGAAGGTCGGTGCATCATCACAAGTAACAGATGTGTGCATTTGTTACTGGCCCTGAACCAGTTTAACACAAGGTGTATTTCTCTACATTGATTTTTGAAAATGCACCATTAATGTAACATGAAGTTGTTATTGAAATAACGTTTATTTAAATACAATAAATGGAGTAAGACACATAGCAATGGCTAGTTTTAGTATGATGCACAGACTAAATATCTTTTATATTTTCTTCCTCTAGTTTGACACGTCAGCGACTGCAGTGATCATGACCAAATTCCAAACCAAAGACAAGTACATGAAACTTATGAATGGGGTGGAAATCATTGAGAGCAGGTATCGCAGCTCGGTCACTTGACATTCTTCTTCCCTTTCTCTCAGCCTGTCTTTCTCTCATAGGAGAGAGATTATACAGCAGTTTGTGAGGTAACAGTATACTTCCTTTCCCCAGCTTACATAGTCACCTGGTGGAGCACCTGAATGCTGAGATTGTCCTCCAAACCATCAGTGATGTCAACATGGCTCTGGACTGGATACGCTCCACCCTCCTCTACATCAGAGCCCTTAAGAACCCCACACACTATGGTCAGCGCTCAAAACTCATATATGTATCAGAATTAGTGTCCAGCTTCTTTGTTATGACTGTATGTAAAACCAGGTAGTGCAGTGTGTCCAACTCTGATTTATTTCAGGATTCTCAGCCAACTTGGACAGGCATGGAATCGAAGCAAAGTTGCAAGGTGGCTGGTGACTGTTTTTTATCAATTTGAAGTCACTAAAGTAGCACGTTAAACACTGTGCTGAAGCCACACTATTGTAGTTTAAGGTGTTTCTTTTCTCATAGAACTGTGTCTGAAAAACCTCAACTCTCTGTCCTCCATCGGTCTGATCGACATGGATGAGGATATCAACATCAAACCCACAGGTAGAGAGGAAAATATCATATTATCCAGAGTATAAGTCGCACCAGCTGAAAAATGCATAATTAAGAAGAAAAAAACATATATAAGTCGCACTGGACTATAAGTCACATTCTTTTGGGGTCCGTGCTCTGATAGAGAGGTGCTTGTGTTGCATTATGCGGTAACACCAAGAAGGTCCTCCGCCTTGGCAACTACCTGGGTGTGGAGACGTAGCTGAACTTGTTCCTCTGGCTGTGGCCATCTAGCTTTTAGCCCGTGATGAGCTTTTCTTGTTTTCATCATTGCAGTTAGAGTATCCTCTGCTTTTCGCCAGCCCTCACAAGTTTCTCGCTCTCTCCGAACTTCCTTTCTGCTGCTTAAAGTCGTATCAGAGTATAAGTTGCAGGACCAGCCAAACCATGAAAAAAAGACTTATAGTCCGAAGATACGGTAGTTGCAATTATTGTCAAAATGCTCAATGTGTTCCTACTAAGTTTCCTCTCAGTTTCTTATGTTCAGTGGTGTGGATGACATCTGCACCTTAAGCTACACTCCTTTTTCAACTGAGCCTTAAAACGGTTTAGTAGTTTATTTTGTTCCTTGCAGAGGGTGGCAGGTTGATGGCGAGGTACTGTGTTGCCTTTGAAACCATGAAACAGTTCAGCAAAGTGGCTGGCACTGAAAACCTGTCCGACCTGGTAGGTTTCCTGAAAAGACTGCACAGCAGCGTATTTGATCAGATATAAGGACATAATGTGTTGTTAGACTTCTTTCCTGCAAGAGGACACTATTTCAAATATGGTGATGAAAAAATACTATTCAGCTCAAAAGTGTCTGTTTATACAGATTGAGTTGGTGTCAAAGAGCAGAGAGTTCACCGACATTCAGTTGAGAGTGAATGAGAAGAGGCTCCTGAACACCTTGAACAAGGACAAGAACAGGATCACCATCAGGTCAGACACATTTATGAGACTAAGTGCATATGCCGCGTCATAACCCCTGTTTTTAAAATGCATAATGGTGGACGTAGACAAAGCCAATTTAAATGAGGTGTTTCTTTATTTTTCCAGGTTTCCAATGGAGGGAAAGATCAAAACCAGTGAGATGAAAGTGAACTGGTAGGTTTATTCATCCAGGCAGAATATATGTTATGGATTTCTCACGGACTGCCCGGTTGAGACTTTTTGTGCTTATTGCCTTGCAGCTTAATTCAGGCTCAGTTGGGCTCCATCTCAATTCAGGATTTTGGACTTACACAGGACACAGCAAAGATATTCAGGAATGGGATGCGCATCAGCAAATGTATGTTGGGATAACAAATAAATAAAGAGCTCTCAGTTTCATTTGATATTTTTATTCAAACTTTGATTATATTTTGATCCCAATCAGGCCTGTCAGATTTTCTGAGTCACCGATCCAAGACTGGTTTCTCTGCTCTGCTCAACTCCCTGATGCTGGCGAAGTGTTTCAGAGCCAAGCTTTGGGAAAACTCGTCCTATGTTTCCAAACAGCTGGAGAAGATAGGTGGATACACATCCAGTAGCTTAGCATAGCATCTTTTATCTAAGCAGTGTAAATATAGTCCCAAAATGAGTAAAAAATCCCCATGTAAGTTACTACATGCTGAATTAAAACTAAATGTTAACATTTGGTAATAATACACTTGTGTTTTTCAGGCCAGACGCTGTCGACTGCCATGGTGAACGCTGGACTCACCACTTTCAGCAAAATAGAACAAACCAACGCCAGAGAGCTCGAGCTGGTCAGACTGTGTAATATTTAAAGATCCCCTCCAGACATGTTTTAATATTTATAATTAAAAAAAACTCTTTAACAAAATAATATCCTGTTAAAATTCTTCTAATTACATTCCCTCTCATTAAAAAACCTAATCTATAAATATGCAAATATTGTGGAACTGTTGGGTAAAAGGTTCAGGTTTCCTTCTTCACTGTAAAGTCGGTGTATGTGCACTGGAGGCTTCAAGTTTGTGATGTCACAAATCATGCTCCTAGGCCGGAAAATAGTTTTTTCAATGAGCAAAGAGAAACTTCTTACTTTCAGTAGATGAATGTGAAAACATATTTAAAGTGTCAAACTCTGCACTTACATCATTCTGCACAGTGAAGCTTTAACATCCAAATGTAGGAACTAGAAGAAAAGAGTGGACTTTAAAAGATAAGATAAGATATCCCTTTATTAGTCCCACAAAGCAGAAAAGTGGATAGTACACAAAGAAGAAGCATCAATAAGAAACAATAAATTATAGAAAAATATGAACAAAATAAACACAGGGAAATATAAAACATAAGAATAACAGGAACAATATATATAATATTTTTAAATATTTAAAAAAAGAAAGCACATTTTAATAATCCAAAGCATTTGATTGTTTGAGCTGGATCTGTGGCAACTTAGTCACCACGCTGGGTTGCACAGAAATATTTTCAAGTATTATATAGAGTTCATGGATATATGATTTCTAACTTTAATTGTTTTATTCAGATTCTCAACAGACATCCACCATTTGGCAACCAAATCAGAGAATCTATTATGCATCTCCCGACGTATGAAGTAACTTTGGAGCAGGTAAAAGATGTTGCAGAGTTATATTATCAAAGGGACAAGTATGTCATATTTTGTCATATAATAGAGCTTTTCATTTTTGTCATTGAGACTTTTGAGTTATTGCAAGTGAGGTTTCATTGGATAGCTCTGTTATTCTTAAACGTTTCTCTGTAAAGTAATTTCAGTATTTTGCAGCTTCCGAGGTATAGCTGTGCTACGGCGGACATCGTGGTGAGGGTGAACCTTAAAAACCAAGCGCAGCTGCTGTCCAGGAGAACAGCTCCAGACAATCACTACGTCTCTCTGATTATTGGAAACTCTGACAACAACGTGGTCTTCGTGCAGAAACTCACGTGAGGAAAAAACTCCCACACAAATTTTGTGTTGTGTTTGCTTTCTATGACTTACCCTCTCTTTCTCTATAACGCTGTCACTAAATCAGAACACAGAGTTTTCATCACTATGTACAAACGGGCAGAACCTGGTCTGAGAGTCTTTAGTTTATTGATTTGTCAGCAGGCATCCTCTTGTTTGTTTTCCAGGGACGTTGTGCTGTTGAAGTGTGGAAGCTGGACGAAGAAGATTGAGGTAGAAAAGGCCTCGAGAGGAGAAGAGATCAGTGTCAATCTCATCAGCTCACAATATGGTAAACTATGGAGATACCTTTACATTTAACATAGAGATATATCCAGAATATGTATCACCTTTATTACAGAGGGGAATAACAGTATGTTGTGTTGTTCGGTACAAGATTATTTATTTATCAATTGAACAGTTCACCATGCCTGTTCCATGTTGTGCAATGCATTGCTGTAATTGAGCTGAGATGGCACTTTGCTGTAAAGCGCTTGTTATTGTTTTATATATGGCTGAGAAAGAAGTGTGTCACACTAAACAAAGCAATTATTCAATTCATATATTTTTATAAAGCTGATAATTGCAATAAATGTAGTTTTTGCTATACTGAAAACTGTTGTGGCATATAATTATCTAATCGAACCATAGATTTTGGAGTATTGTCTGGATATCACGATTATTGAGAGGAAAAATCATGGTTTTCACTATTATTAATTAAATGAAACAGGTAACTACTACTACATAGTGTATATATATCAGAAAGTAAACAGTAACATGTTGTGAACTACTCCAGCCAAGTGTGGAGTGTTGGTCAAGGTTAGTAACGTTACATCTGCTAGTTAAGTTTTGTTTGTTTTGTTTTTTTACCCTGATTTGAGCATAAAGGGCTGGATGATTAGCTTGAAGATGTTTGAACATATTTGATGTGTTGAGCCCCTTTGCACTCACTTTTAGACGACACGCTTTGCAAATAGGATATTCATTGTTGCTTCTACAATTCTCACAGTTATGAAACTGACGTTATGAAACCACGGTCAAAGCAAAATCAGTTAATCCTGACATCCCTTAGGAGTGCATTTACTGTATATTTTGTCCGTTTTCTTCTCCTATAGTCGGCCTGGACATCCAACAGAACTTCAACGTCTACTACTCTGGAGCAAGGAGGTTTGGAGCCGATAATCCATACAACATTTCACATGATCTGACAGGCCAGAGACCGCAGCACTCTACACTGAAACCACAGTCTGCAGATCAGGCTGCACCTCAGAGAGAAAATGCTACATCTGCTACACAAGGCAATACATTGTGTTTCTGATGATTTTGTTGATGCTGAAATTGTGTATATCGATATAGTATATCTTCAAAGGCAGGTTGATATTTGAGATGTAACTATTCAAACGTGACACTCTATAATCAGCTTTAGGCGATAAAAGGCAGTGCAACCACTTCTGCAAGAATAAGGATCTCTGTGGCCACGACTGCTGTGAGTACGATCACTCGTCTTTTACTGTGTACGTGTCCTTTTTGTGCACCTGTGCTTCACCTTGTGCGGCTGTCAAGATCATAGAGGTCTTCTCTCCACCCTCAAGGTAAAGTAGGTGTATCTGTGGCCCGGAAAAGGTCAGCAAATCAAGAATCAGGTTTCTCTTCCTATCTGCAAGACCTGAGGAGCAGGTGTGACACCCTTACGCAGACTCCTGTCAAACGACTCAAGGTGAGCAAGAAAACAGTTTTTTTCGGAGTCTGTCTAAACCGGCATCATATACTCTTAACAGTGCAACCATCACACAGAAAACTGTTGTTGAATTGAAACAAATAACATGGTTCAATGTGTAGTTGTTGTGATTATTGTAAGATACAATGTGCTATTCTAAACATCATCCAGGATAGAAAGCAAAGAGCAAGATTTAATGTCTCCTAAAACCCTTCATGTTAAGTCTGCAGAAGAAGCTGATGAGTCACTGCCAAGTCACCACTGGTTAATTCAACTGGTTAATCAATCAAACAGCACAAAAAACATAACATAACTATTAAACGTGAACAGCTATTATATTTATAGTATTAGGAAATGAGAATATGATCTATATGTTTTTTCATTAAAGTGTAATTCCGCCACAAAATCATCTCATGGTCTTTTTCAGCACTTACATACATCAAATAAGCCATTGAGATAGTTTTTTCGTGTAACAACTATTAACGGAGAAATCGTCATTAGTTTTATGTGTAGGGACTCTAATGTTGCTATTGCAGAGGTTTGGTGTTATTTTGGGCAGTATTAGTGGTTAAAAAAGCTGTTATAAGGCCTTCAACGTGCTGCCCCGAGCTAATCAGTGTTAGCCACGTCCGGCTATTAGTGACTCTCCTGGATTTCTCCGTTAATAGTTGTTAGACCAAAAAACTGTCTCGATGGCTTATTTGATGTATGTAAGTGCCGAAAAAGACCATGAGATGATTTCGCGCCGGAATTACACTTTAAGTAAGTGCATAGAATATGTACCACATAGTCTAGGCATGATATGATGATGTTCATTTTAGAAATGCTAATTATATAAATATTTCATTTACAGGTACATGTGTGTTTCTGTGCTCATTCTATCCAAAACTCCAGCTGTGCAAGCTGCATGTGCATTGTTGCATTTTATACTACTGTATTAAATAAAAATATAATGATATACGTGGACACACAATATAAGTGTCTTACTTATTTGCATATATAAGTCCATTTACAGAGTTACTTATACTGTATTACCAAGCTGAACAGTCCTGTGTTTGGTATTCTGTTTTATTTCCTCAGGTGAAAATGAGCAAAGAGTCCGTGTCTGTCAACATGCAGGAGTTTGCTTACAAACCCAAAGAGAGGCTACCCACTGTTTCCTGGTATTCAATTACATTAACATTTTAGACTTTGATTCATAAGTGCAAATATTAGAATAAGTCCCTTAAAGACTTCTGCAAAGTACATTCTGAAGAAACTGTGACAATAATATGTGTCAATGAAATCTGATGGCCTGATGCTGAATGATATTCACGATGAAGGTATGGAGGAAGTTACTATGAAGCTCCAGTGAGAATGTGCACTGAGACTGTGGATCTGACAGGAGAGGACAGCGTTCAGCGGCCAGGCGTAGTTCATCTGGACGACGTGGACGGTGGTAAACAAGTTAAAGAAGATTTCTCTGAACTCAACACATTCCCCAACATCCTCACATAATCTGTGACTGTATTTTTTCCATCTCCCGTTAGATTATGCTGACTATGTGGAGGACGTGCACATGATGATGGAGGAGCCTGTTCAAACCCCTGCTGCATCTCATACTCACCATCAAAGTATAGTCAAACAACTGAAACTCATTATGACACAGACCAAACTGTTGAGCCACGTTAGCTGTGGCTAGCTCGAATATTCACTTTGGGTACATGGGCAAAGGAATATTAAAGTGTAATTCCAGCGTAAAATCACCCCATGGTCTTTTTCAGCACTTACACACATCAAATAAACCATCAAGACAGTTTTTTGTGTAACAACTATTAACTGAGAAATCCGGGAGAGTCGCTAACAGCCGGATGTGGCTAACACTGATTAACCACTAATGCTGCTCAAAATAACACAAACCTCTGCAGTAGCATGAGAAGAGTCCCTACACATAAAACAAAGCACCAATGAGCTCCTTCCTTTTGGATGGACTTTGGTAATCGACACTAATAGACTTTGTGGAAGCCAGTTGGCAAGTCTTTAAAAACACTTTTTTAATAAACTCTGGGTTCACTAACTACATTGTTGGTGCTTTGTTTTATGTGTAGGGACTCTTATCATGCTACTGCAGAGGTTTGGTGTTATTTTGAGCAGAATTAGTGGTTAAAAAAAGCTGTTTTAATGCGTTCACCTTACTGCCCCGGCTGTTAGCGACTCTCTCAGATTTTTAGTTTATACACGAAAAAACTGTCTCGATGGCTTATTTGAAGAATGTAGGTACTGAAAAAGACCATTGGATGATTTTACGCCGGAATTACACTTTCAATTACTCCACTGTTTGTCATTGATGGTTATTTCAAGTGGCACAAACGGGGATTGGCTTGGCTAATGCTGCTGTACCATAGTGGCGCTTTTCAATCTCTGGGTCACTCGTAACATTTGATGGTGTTTTCATCCTTTTGATTTAATTCATCTGTTTAGGTTCCTCAGTGTGGATGAATCCAGGAATCAGTGTTGGTGCGAGTCAGAACCATAAACAACTTCTAACGCAGATCAATAAAACCAGCTCGGCTTACTCGAAGGGGTCCACTGTGGTGTCAAACCAGGGCGCTCACTCTGAACACGC
Source organism: Echiichthys vipera (assembly GCF_963691815.1). Classification (NCBI taxonomy): domain Eukaryota; kingdom Metazoa; phylum Chordata; class Actinopteri; order Perciformes; family Trachinidae; genus Echiichthys; species Echiichthys vipera. The sequence goes on along the minus strand of NC_139840.1, from coordinate 19,691,354 downwards.
TTCATCCTCACTAATACCGACTGTCAGCTTCGACCTTGGAAACGAGTGGGACGACTGGGGCGACTTTGATGACGAGAACTTGGTGCATGCCAGCGACACATCCTTGGCCTCGTGTCCAACCAAGCGTCAAGTCCAGCAGTCTGTTGACTGTAAGAGGCCAGGTACAAAGGAAGTCAGTGTGTGTATTGTCAGTTAAGACGCCATTGTTACACACACAGTCATGTCTTTTTTTTTCATTTTTGCATACCCTACTTCAGGCATGATTGTGTGGGATTATGCCTCAACCTTTGTTATGGTTTTGATAAGCATACATGTGTTTCATGTGCAGGTTTTGCTGCTACATCCACACCAGTATTCCTCAGTCACTCACAAGTCAAACCCTGTATAACAACTGCCAGAACACCCGTGAGGTAAGGCCGGACTAACGTGTGGCTGTTTGTTTTAAACACCGGGAATCAAATGATGTTTGAAATATGTCAAATCTCTTCACTGAGGTTTTATATTGTATTTAGGACAGTAAAACTATTTGTAATATCTTGTGTTTCAGGTCGATTTCACCAACTTTAAATCCTGGAATCAGAGAACCAGGACCCTCACTGGTCACAGTCAGACCACAGAACAGAATCACACTCAACTGGAATAAAAAGGTGTGTGTGTGTGTGTGTGTGTGTGTGTGTGTGTGTGTGTGTGTGTGTGTGTGTGTGTGTGTGTGTGTGTGTGTGTGTGTGTGTGTGTGTGTGTGTGTGTGTGTGTGTGTGCCTGCAGAGATCTTTAGATTTTATTCAATTTCAAAATAACAATAAAATTAAATTTTACAGTAAACCTATACACAAACTCACTGAATAAATGTCTCGTAAACAACAATTAAATCTTACATATTCTAAAAGGAGTAGAAGGAGGTATACAATCCTTATTTCCTAGCCCTTCTTTATCATATACATATATATATATAAACTGGGTTCTTATGGGTGCTGGAAATCCTTGAAAACACTTGAATTTTAATGTGGGGTTTTTCAAGATTTCAGAAGATTTTCTCTAAAGTGCTTGAATTATAGGTTATAAAGGATGCCCCTTCTGTAGAAAGCTTTCGCAAACATAATTTTGATTGTTTATAGCACATTGACAATTAATTATATGTGATGAAGTGTAATAATCAGTATACTGGATTTACTGTATTTACTGTATGTAACTTACCACCGCAGTAAGGTGCTGGAAATGCTTATTTAAACACCTTAAAAGGCTTGAAAAGTGCCTGAATTAGATTTTTTTTTTTACCCTTTGGTACATGACAATTGAGTAATGTTTCTGCTTTTGTTGAGTTCCACATCCAGATCATTGCTCAATTTCACCCCACACATTGAAATACAAATACTTCTCTTTTTCTTTATTTCCTTAAATTAAACTTTCCCCTCGAAGTATAACCTGGTAGAAAAGTATTTCTTGCTTTATACGTTAGTTGTTCTGTGTTTTATTCTACTAGATTTTAAAACAGTTACTCACATAGACTTGTGTTTATTTTACATAATGTGTGTCTCATCTGCATGGATACATTTAGAAGTCAACAGAAAACGTGGCAGAACGCTAAATTCACTCTTCGTTTTGCTCTTTTGCTGATGGGATTTTCTCTTTTCAAGACAGGAATACTCCTTTCTGTAATAATAGCAAAAGGTTAAGACTCCCAGGTTGAGCTCAATCAAATGTGCAAACGTGCCACATGCGACACTCACCTCCCGTCCTCCTTTCCCAGGGACCGAGCGTATTCAGTCAAGAGATCGCAGTAAAAACACCAGAAAATCTCCCAAAGCAGACTGAGTCCAAAGCCGCCCCACTCACCAGAAGGTTTGATTTCTTCGAAACCATAAGCGCCGCATCCAACACCAGCTCATCTGTCAACAGAAGGTAGAGGAAAATATAATAACAAGGCTTTTATTTTGACTCATTACAATATTCTTTGCTTAGTACATAATGAAAACAACCCATTATCTAATCCACTTTGTCTACAGTTCACTTTTCCTCCTGATTTACTTCCCTGTCTTTGTTCTTTTTTTTTACACACTTTATATTTAGCACCAACTGCAACGAAGAGGAAGCTTTCCTTGGGATATTTGATGGTATATTTTAGAAGTTCAACTTGTCCGACTGACAGGGATTTGCTGTTAAAGTGTTTTCTTTATGATTGGGTTCATATTTCGTTCGGGAGCTTAACATGAAAGGCTGAGGACGGATTTAAAGTCATGTTATTATTGTTATTGTTCATATTGTTGATGAAACTATTGTTTTCTTTCTAATTGTTGCTAATGTCATTTATTTATGTATGCATTTATTTATTTAATAAAGTCTGTGTTTAAAGGTTGATCGAGTTCACTCTTTGTGGAGCAAATCAGCAACAATTAAATCAGCTTAATTTAATTTTTAAAAAGCTTAATTTAATTTTTAAAAAGTTTAATTAGGAGTAGCTTTGTTTAGTGTTTCAGGTGTGTCAGTGGACGAGAGTCTACCCTTGTTGTTTAACTGGTGAACAAATAAACATCCTATGACGGGATAGTTCCCCGTTTAGCTCATATTCTTCTGTTGATTTGTTGATGACCATCAAATCAGCTTTATTTATTTATTTAATGTGGGGATTATTCTACGTACATTTAGTAGGGACGCACCGGTCGTGATATTCCGGGCCGAAAGATACTGTTAAAAAAGTATAAAATAACAATTTGGCCGATAGCTTATGCTCTTTTGTTGTTGTTATTAATTTTTATTATTATTTATTTCCCTTCTGTGCTTGGGAAACAAAGAAAATTATTAAAAAATGAACTGAACTGTTTTCAATTCAGCCCTTGATTACGCTATCTTTTTTTAAATTCGAATTAGAAACAACCTTTAAAAACATTCAGTTGGCGCACAATTGATGCAACACTGCAGATAAACATTGACGAAATGATTCTGAATACGACTTTTTTTATTTGATGCAGGTCCACACAGACTGCAGTGTGGACCACAGAAAGCAGCCTAAATGTCATCCACAGCATGGATTTATTTATTTGTTTTTATTAATTAATATATATATATATTAATATGTCTCCCTTGTCAAATACATTCAAATTGTCAAAATGCTGGAAAAACAAACAAGATTCACAAAAAAATGATGGGGCATTAGAACAATAATATAGTCAAATTATACACAAATTTATATTAAATTATGAACACATTATTTATAATTTACCTAATGCGTTAGGTAGGTTAGTACAACATTTGCATAAATTAATCCTTTTGGTTCGTTTTTATGAAGTAGTTTATATGATATGATATTTTGAGAACATTTTGGCATCATACTTCTATAACTATTTGTTGTGAAAATAAAAAAAAAAATCATAAATAACGCAATAATTTCTCCTTTCAATGAAAATTACAATCTTAAATTATAATGAAATGACATAAGTAAGCTTAGGAAAAGAGAGTACTTAAATGCACATAAATGGCCTTCCTGTGATGTCGTCTTTTTATCTTTTATCTTTTTATCCTTTTATCACATTGTTCTTTCTTTGAAAGCACCTTAAATTTATTAACTATCTAAGCTAATAAGAATTTCCTTTGTCCTCTGTACACTTTTATACAGTGATGTGTAATTTATGGTTATGTTCCACCTCATTGGATTTTACTATTATTATTATTTGTTTTGTTTGTGTTGTTCTTGTGTGTGTATTTTGATTCTTGCTTTGTCAAAGCACTTTGTTAACTGCTGTTTTTAAAGGTGCTATAAAAATAAAGTTATTATTATTGTTATTATGTAAATAAAAAGACAGAAAATAAAACGTCAAGCAAAAATAGACACCATACAAATAAATCTAATTTAAAAAATGTATATTATTACATTTCTATACATTTCTTATTATCAATAATTTGGATCGGCTGAAAATAATTTCGAAATCTGATTTTGATGGGATTAAAGTTTGGCCGAGATGTGGAGAATTTAGTTTAATGGATATGAACTTTCCCTGATATAATTAGTAAGTTGAAAATCCACTGTGTTGTTTTGTTTTTGTGTTCATAGCAGGTAATGACATCTTTTGCTTCCAGTTCAATTAAGTGATTATACTGATGAAGTTACAGAAGGCAACATGGAGGAAAAACACCAGCCCCTCTCTCTTCCTGGAGGTTCCTTGATATCGCGGGATTTGTGTTGATGTAACGCGAGATGTCGTGACGTCACTTTTAGCGCGGAGTTCGTTGTTGGCGGAAAAGCTTCTGAACAGAGTCTGAACAAACTGTTTTATTTCAGCTGCAGACTGTGATTATTACATATATGTGTAAGGTTTTATGTCGATGAAACATTAGCTTATGACTGTACGGTGTTTTGGGGAATGTTCATTTTGAAGAAACGAAACGAAACGACCAACTGAAACGGTGAGTTTCCGTGTTTTGTTGCGGTTAACTTGACAGACTGAAGCTAACATTAGCATGATCACTATTTAAAGCAGCTAAAATGAGCTGTACACAGGTGCTCTCCCCTCCATCTGTGTGCCAATGACCACATACTTTACCAGGATTTAATCGCTTAATCAAGTTACTACAACTTCAAGTTTAAAGTTTATGTCAAACTGACTTTCAACAACAATAGGACCAACAACAACAACAACATATCAGTAGTCTGATATGTGCAGGCTGGTACACTGCCTACCCTTTATAAAAACAAATCCTATTTGAAAATTATTATTTATTATGTTTAATGGTTTTATGCCTAGTATGAATTGTCTTAATTTGTTTGTATGCATTCAATACACTGCTTTAACTGTTTTTAAAGCACTTTTTCTGGCTTGATAGTGGTTGTAAATAATAACTGTCTGTCAGTATCTGTCAGACGATTGTAAACAAACAAGAATAAACAACAAATATATTTATACATATATTAGAGATGCACCGATCCAATTCAACACTGATACCCGATACTGATCCGACACTACTGTTGAATGAATGAACCGTAAACCTTACTTTATGGCTTTGACATAAACATTTAGCCTTGTTAAAAACAAATTAACACAAATATAAATGTAATTAGTATTATTTATTAACAAATAACGAAGTTTACTTTAAATAAATAAATAACACTTTCATGTAAAATGCACTGCAAAGATGTAATATAAAATATAGCAGCTGCCTGAAACCTAACAAACAATGGCTTATCTAACTTTCTGTGTATGATATGAATAAAAAAAGAAATGACTGGGTCGGCCTCATTCATCCGATATCCGATCCAGCTAATTAGTCAATATCACATCGGTGCATCTCAATATGTATATAGTATATATAAGCACAGGTGCACAATCCAGATCAGATTGTTCTTTTCTTATTTATCACTTATTTTCAGCTCAAACATTTTCGTATTGTCTCAGTACATCATGCTTTTAACAGTTTTGTTATCTTACTAAGTGTACTACATGTCTTTAATTCCTCCTGACAGCTGTTCTATAGATTTGCTCCTTTGACTGAAATACAATTCACTGTCCAACTCAACATTACTTTCTATAGTAACTTAATACGACTGTGACTTATGGTAACGTGTGTAATGGCAATGTTTCAGTTACTAATCGCTCAGTTTCTTTCTTTCTTCTTTATTTCTGTATTAGATGGAGTTGTCTCCTGTCTGCGCTGAAGGCATCAGCACAGAAGAATGTGTGAATAAATCTGACAGAGGTCACAGGAGAAGAAAAGTCCCAAGTAAGCTGGACGCTTTATGACTTCAAGTTTCAAGTTTCAAGCAGCTTTATTGTCATTACATGTAAATGACAATGTAAAAACATTTCAGTGGCATTCCCTGAGGTTTAGAGCATTAAAGAGTTAAAAGACAGTTACAAGAACAATAAATGCATAAAAACAATAAAGTGCAACATGATGTGCACCAACAAACAGCAGCAATACTGTAATGTAACAATAGGCCATGTAACTAGTAAACAAATTCACTTTAAGGCTTGTTATGTTCTTGCACGGTAGAGGTGTTCAGTTAGTATTCCTCTGGTGTATGTTTGTGGGTGGCGCTTAAAATAACATGCACAATTATATTCACACATTTTTATTATCATCATTATTATTATTATTATTTTTAGAGGTAAAGAAGCAATGTTTGCGGGTCCCTTATTTTATATTAACTGTTATCTTGTGTGGATTTTGCTTTTTTAAATTTAGGTGCATTTTACTTTGGTCAAATATTACATTAGGAATAGATCAAAATAAGCATTGCTTTGTCGTTCTTGCACTTTTTGGCCGCAGACCAACCTGTAACCAGGGTTCGTACGGGTGCTTGAAATCCTTGAAAATGCTTGAATTTTAATGTTGTGTTTTCAAGGTTTGAAGAAAGTGCTTTCATTTTGGATTAAGTGCTTAAAAATGCTTAAAATTCTATCCGCATTTCTTTAATTACATTTTTTATCCTTCTGTAATTACAAAACACAATTTTAGTTGTTTATAGCATAATAGCATCTCTTTTAACGAGGTAAATAAGAATTTTCCATATTTATTTGTAGAAATCTATAATTTTCCACACTGTAAGGTGCTGGAAAAGCTTGAAAAAGGACCTTGAAAGCGCTTAAAAAGTGCATGAATTTGACCTGGGAAAAGGTGCACGAACCCTGCGTAACACACTTGTTATTTGTCGACGCGAGTGAGAAAATATAGTATTTAAATATGTTTATTTTACTTCCAGGGGATGTGGAAATAGACATTGACATCCTCTACAAAGCTGTCCCTCAGCTGGCCAAGGTTTTCCACATCATGGACAAAATCGGAGAAGGTCCGTACTCTGCATAACTTTATGCACACATTTGATGTTTACAAGTATTTACTGTTTGCTTAAGAATCATTTTAGTATAAGGATAATATGCTCTTGTTCACCTCGTCGGGTTTATTAGAGCAGAAAAGGTGATCGTTTCATGATGTGTGTCTGTGCTCCAGGTACGTTCAGCTCGGTGTATCTGGGTGAGGCTCAAATGCGCGATGGGAGGAGAGAGATGTTTGCCCTGAAGCACCTCATCCCGACCAGCCATCCTACACGCATCGCCGCTGAGCTTCAGTGTCTCACTGTTGCTGGGTGAGTCCAGTACTGTTGCCCCCCAGACTGTCAGACAACTTTTTTTTAAAACTGAAAAGCTAATTTAAATGTATTGTTGTTCTTTTTTTAGTCTTTTAATGTAATCTTTAATCTTTTTTCTACCTCCTGATAATGACTTTTATCACCTTATATGTTCACTTTTGTTTTTATACTTTGGTGTTTTACCTATTTCTTATGCAATTAGTAGCCTTCGACAACTCAAAAGGAGTTTCAGAGGATTTAATTGTTTAGTTTTCCTGTAACATTGACAGGGAAGTGTTCTTCTCTGCTGATCTTTATTCATGTTTGTGTTATGTGGCTGGTAAAAACCCTTAGAAACCTAGCGTTTGTACTACAGTTAGAGATTTGTATACCTGCTACAGATGTGTTTGAGTGCTGACACGGCTTATATGTAAGAGTTGTGTGCTCACAAATTCTAAAATGGTGAATTCAATTACTTTTGTATCATAACTATATAATCTCTGTCCTTAAAGGTTATTTTTATACCGTAGACGTTGCATGATTAAGCTGAATTTACATGGCAAGTTATGCATTTGAATATATGGATGTGTATTCATCAGGGTTCGTACAGGTGCTTGAAATCCTTGAAAATGCTTGAATTTTAATGTTGTGTTTTCAAGGTTTGAAAAGGATGAAGTACTGTACTGTATAGTTATTTTCACAACAAATAGTTATAGAATATAAATACATTTGTTATCCTTCTGGTGTTATAAAACAATTTAAGATTTTTATACCATAATACCATCTCTTTTAACCTGATTTTTAATGCAAAAAAAGTAAAATAATAATTTCAATGTTTTTGTAGAAATATGTAATTTACCACAACTGTAAGGTTAAAAGTGCTTGAATTTGACCTCGGAAAAGGTGTACAAACCCTGATTTATGTTTGATCAGTGTTTTTGATGTGATTCGAGGAATTGACATCATTGTAGAGAAATCTCATGACATAATGAAATTAGTTCTGTTGTCTCTGTGTCATTTTTAAAACTGTATTATTATTTTTTTTTCGAACTTTGCAGAGGTACAGAGAATGTGATGGGGGTGACGTATTGCTTCAGGAAGGAGGACCACGTGGTGATTGTCATGCCCTATATGGAGCATCAAGCTATTGTCGTATGTACATTGTCACACACACACACACACTTTTTTCAGTGACACAATCTGTAAACATACATCATTTGGGAGCTTTCATGATTTATTTCTTGTTTCCGTGTTTGCTGAAATGTAATTTAAAACATCTGCTTCAATCACAATGTTTCATCAGAGCATCATCAGCTCGCTGAGCTTTGAAGAGGTCCGTCTGTACATCTATCACCTGTTGAAGGCCCTGAGACACATCCACCAGTTTGGTATCATTCACAGAGACATCAAACCAAACAATTTCCTCTACAACAGGAACAGCAAAATGTGAGTAGGCACATTCCTCTGTAATAAGTACGGCTGCATTTCATTTGATTCATATTAATTAAAGGTTGAATATTCGAGAATTAGCTGAACAAAGCCTTCAAGTGTCTCAAGACCGTAGTTGCAACAACAAAACATAATTCCAGCGTTCGGGTTGCCAGGTTGGTCAGACCCAACCCAGTAGCCTACAGGAGACCGGAGTCTGTTTGAGCCTGTTTGAACCCATCCTCTCCGGCAAATCGCACCATAAAAACAAGTATGGCAGAGGAGTTTGACTGACAGTTACCGTTAGCTGTTAGCCGTTAACGTTAGCGTTACAGCTAAGTAAACATGAAAGTTAGCTTACGGATTAAGGAGAAACGTAGCTATTTCTACATATTCAACCTTTAATATAATTGAGTTCTGATGATTTGGTGAGTAAAACTATTTATTCTTCTTAATTGGCATTTTATCAGGGAAAATTCTCACCTTCCTGTGTAGTTTGGGTACAAATGTGATTTTTTTTCTGGAAATTCTGAATGTGCTCATAACACGTATAGTATTTATGAATTCCCCTGTTTTAAAATGCGCGTGTGCAGGTATGCGCTGGTGGACTTCGGCCTGGCTCAGGGAACAGCGGACACCCAGATTGAGCTGCTGAAGGTGGTGAGGCAGAGGCAGACACAAAGAGGTGGAGGGTCCACGGGGAAACAAGACACAACACAGCGGAGCAAAGCACCACCCAGACTCCCTCCTAAAACAAAAACCACCACCACAGCCTCAACCTCACTACCTCTGCCTCTGCGGCATCCCACAAACATGCCACCTTCCTCCTCCTCCTCCTCCACCACCACATCCTCCTCGGCCTCTCGGAAAGCACTGGTTAAAAAAGCACGTTCTGTCACCACCACCGTCACCACTTCTCGCACAAAGCACACAAAGGTGTCTGTCAGTATTTTACCTTTTTAATGGTGTCTTCTGGTGTTTCTTTTCTTTGTCCGGTGAAAGCAGAATTGTAAATTGGTGTAAAGGTTTATTTGAATGTGGGTTAAGAACTTTCTGTGTGGACATATCAAGTGTGTTTTTGTCTTCTGTGTGTCTTCTCTCTGCACTTATGTGTTGACTTTAGCTAAAATGTGCCATCCGTGTTTGTTTTCTCTAGGATTTGACAGCACTACGCAAAGTGCCACGGCCTGTGTTTGGAGAGAGGAACCTGAATAGCTGCAGTCAAGCTCCATCCACCACCAAACAACCTGCCATTAAGACAGAGGTAAGCAAGGGGGAAGGTAGAGTTTTTGGAAGAACAAGAGGTTTCTCTCTTTAGTTCTTTTTCACGTGCTTGAAAGAGATACCCTGTTAGAGGTGTTTATTTCTCAGTGTGGTCATTGTTTTTTTCTGCATAAAATCTTTTATTCAGCTGGTTAAACTCATCAAAACGGAGGACCCGGCTAGACGAAGGCACCCTTCAACCAGTCGGGGCCCGCTACCTGTCAGGACCCAGAGCAGCAGTCAGAAACCTCAGAGTAGCGTACAGCAGGGCCTCACCTGCAACTGCTACCTGACCGACCGTGTCTGCAACATCTGCATGTCCAGGTAACAGAAAAAACTAGAGTTTAAATTTAAAAAAAACACTTTTACACACAATTTGTAAGGTAATAAGTTTTGTGTCTTTGCTATTCTCTCACCTCTGCTTGTTGTTTTCATTAATAAAGGAAGCAGCAGGTTGCTCCCAGGGCTGGCACCCCGGGCTTCAGAGCCCCAGAAGTCCTCACAAAGTGTCCCAACCAAGGAACAGGTTGGTACCTCAAACCCTGACTCTTATACATGATTGTTGACCACACAAATATAATATCAGCAGTGCAGAGATGAGCACAAGCTTACTGTTAACCCAGAAACTGGAGTCTTTTCTCCACCCTCTGTAATTGCTACTCATGCTGCATCCTCTTCTGTCTTCTCTTCCTGTTCTGCAGCCATAGATGTGTGGTCAGCTGGTGTGATCCTGCTCTCACTGCTCAGCGGCCGTTACCCGTTCTTCAAAGCCAGCGATGACCTGATCGCCCTCACTCAGATCATGACCATACGAGGCTCCAGAGAGACCATCAGGGCTGCCAAGGCATTTGGTGTGTATTCATATTTTAAATAGAGCTCTCTGCTTCTGTGTTGGGATTAATCCAGCAGCACAGTTTATCACCATAATGCCTTTTCATTACGGGGCTTTTGCACCTTTATTATGCTCCATCGTCTGTGTGAAAGGCATGGAGACTGAATGGGGGGGGGGGGGGGGGCAGATCTGTTGGGACTCTAAAGTGGCGGATGTACAGACGTAGTCACAGAACCGTAACAGCGCCGAGCGGATTGGGACCGACAGCAGGGCGGATCGTTACACAGTAGTGATGACAAAAAGTGACAGAGCAGCGTTCAAAGTAGTGTAGTTATTAATAATTTACAGAAACATTGCTGATATATACCACAGGTGCTGTGGCGCTTCAGTCCGTCTCTGTCCTCTACTGACAGTTGTGCTACTAATAATGTATAAAGTCGATAGTTTGTGTGTTTGGTCGGCTTCAAGCAGTTGATTAACGGTGCAGATCGACTCGCGCTTCTGAAATGCAGGCGCTCTGTGTTTTGGGCTGTGCTCAGTTTTTTGAATGATCAGAAAGCCGGCGTTCCCCCATTGCGGAGCTGTTACAGAATCTGTGTGAAAATGGCTACTGTAACAATGTAGGAAAACTGAATTCACCCCCACTGATATATGGAAGTTGTAGATAATGATCCTGTTTTTGGGTTTAACTTCATTCAGGTAAGGCAGTGATGTGCAGCCGGGAGCTGCCTCGCCAGGACCTCAGGACGCTGTGTGAGACTCTGAGAGGACGGAGGCCATCACCAGATGATGAGGTCACACCACTCCCAGAAGCCAACACACAGTCCACCGCCACCCGTCAACACAAGATCCGAGATGAAACGCCCACACATCGTCCCACTGTAGGAACATTCAAGCAACCAAAAGAGGAAGCAGGTGAAAGTCCTTCGTCTCTCCCAAACAACCAAGAACATTCAGGGAACACAGAAACCACTCGCCTCGCTAAAAAGTGCTCACAATCAGACTGTAAGGTGGAGGAACATGAGCAGGGCTGGGACAGAGTTCCTGATGAGGCCTACGACTTGCTGGACCGGCTGCTGGACCTGAACCCTGCCACCAGGATCACAGCTGCTCAGGCCCTGCAGCACCCGCTGTTCAAAGACCTGCGAACCCGCAGACTGACACCAGACCAGGAGTCTCACATCAGCGTAACAGAACCACCTGCTTCCACATCTTTGGTTCAGACTTAACAAACTGGATGATTCAAAGCCAAAGTGATTTTCTACTTAATATTACCCTTTCAGATTGTAACCCAGTAGAGCACCAAGTCTGTCCCCTTATGAGTAATAAGAGTAATGAATAATTCTGCTGCAGAGTCGAGAGAAGCTTCCATGTGTGGAGAAATTACCTGAACAAGAGTCTTGATGCATCTCTGTGTGGAGAGGGGAGACGTCCTCATCATCTTTTCTCCCATCTACCCCTTAAATGCTTCTTATATTTTAATATTTTCTTTAATTCAAGACAGGTTTGACTTGCTGGCTCGCAGCTCATGGCAGCTATGATGCAGAGTAGAGAATGGGGATTTAAAAGAGCTCAGATGTGCACTGTTAGCTGTTACCAAGACAGGAAGAGTATTGACTTGAGGCACTATATTGGAAGACAATTGGCTTTTGTGTCAATGGAATCTGTTAGTTACAGCTGCACACGGTCTGATCCTTTAGTTTGTATTTTTATGCTCTGTATTTTTTTTACTTTGAAGACCAAGAGAAAAATACAAAACTTGAGTCCTTTTTTTTTAGAAAGGAAAACCTGTGTGTTTAACACTTAAAGAAATACAACAAATTATATTTGTTGGTCTGAACTGGTTCTTGTCGAGGGAACAGTTTGTATGTTTACAGTCGTCAGCGCTGCCGTAACGCCATGTTACCGCTGGATGAAGTGACTATTTCTAACGTATGAAGGGTTTTAATTTAAAGGTGCATATTAATTCCATCTGTATTTAATGAATTTAAGTATAAATACTGCTGTATGAGAAAACATCTGTTTCATTTAATAACACAGAGATTGTCTGCCGCACTCTTTGGCGTTTCTAATAAAGGGAAAAATCACGCAAGTGGCGCCCGTTTACAGGACGTAATGTCTTATATGGCGTAAATAGTACATTATTTTTGTCCCCTAATCTTCAGTGTAAATACTTATGTAATTGGTGATACTTTTTTAAATATTATAGCGTAATTAAGCTGCTCTCACACCACTGTACGGCAACCGCCCGACAACCTTCAAGAGTTTCCAAAAAAGCAAAGTGTTTTTGAAAGCGTCTTGAAGTTCAGCACGGTTAACTCTGGACGGGAAAATCTGTGCATTTGCTTCATACCCCTACTGCCATGATTTAAACCACTTCCCCGGCGGCCTGCCCTCATTAAAAATGTTGTCGTTAAGTCCATTTACTCTGTAGGCGCATTTGAAATACAATATCCACAACTTTTTTGTTTTTACCACAGAAAAACAGTACAGTATGTTGTTTAATTTGTTTGAAAATGTATTACAGAAGCGTAACAAGCCTTTTCCAGCCATTATTTGGATGTTCTACAGACACTGTGTGCAACATTTTAAAGTCCACAGCAGACCTGTTGAAAACGCCTTTTTATGAAAATATGAAAAAAAAAACTAAACACTTAGCAGTGCAAAATGTGTTTGAAATAACAATGTACCCACAACTGATGTTTTTTTTTACCAAAACACATCAACAGTCAGGACAGTTGAAGGCTCTTTTTGCCCGCTAGGCCCTGAGACGACGAGGACTTCTGGTAGTAAAACTCGTGGGCTCCGTCTAAAGATTGTCCTTGACCTCTGTGAGTTCCTCTATTCGCACCAACACACTCTCGATCATGTCAAACGTGTGCAGGGCCGAGTGCAGAGCCTGAAAGGACATTAAAATTCAATCAGGACATCACTGCTCTTTGTCAGCACTGTACAAATACACAACCAAGATTGTCACATGAACGTGAAAGTCACTGACCTGAATCTGCGACTCTGATGTCACGCTCGGCAGCTTCTCGTTGCCAACGGACACAGAAAGCGCAGACTCCTCTGTGGAAAACATGTTCATTCATACTTTATGGACATTTCACAGGCGTCTGTAGAAAGGTTATTCAGAGAACATTGTTCTGTCTTTGTAAAAAGAGTTAATGAGTGGTTTGAGAACGGTGGAGTGTGGTGGTCTGACCTTTCGCTTTGCTCCTCTTGGTCGCCATGGTGTCGTGGAGCTCCCTCTCATAGTGAGCTCTGGACATGTTCACGCCAACTCGTAGTGGCTTCAGGAACGTATCTTCTATTTTATACAGCTCCGTCCAGATCCCTGTCTGCAGGATCATAACGGCAGCAGGAAAAAAAAACACGATGAGTGCACTTAAAACTTGGGTTAAAGAGTTTACTCTTAGCATTGTTGGGCAAAGAAATTCATAATACTCTTTAATTATATTGTAATTCAAGTTTTCTAAGAGAAAACCAGACTTTTGCACTTCCTCTCGGCTGTTTTCAGGCTTTAGAAAATGTAGCACATGACGGCAGACTTTGGCCAATCACAGGTCATTTCACAGAGAGCTTGCGTTCCTATTGGCTCATATAGGTCTCACTCTGTTTTTGCTTTTTTCCTACTGCAGCTTTAACTTGTGACCACTCGACTTAATGGCAGAAAAACATTTTTCAATCCATCATTCACTGTTTCTTTGTGCTGGATCAATCAACACTCACCTGGTTAGCTGTCACTTTGTCTCTTATGACGAGGTAACGCAGCAGGTTCAGAGACTCCATGATTCTTTGAAACAACACAAAAAGAATCCGACTAAAAATCCATCATTCATTTAAAGGAAAAACATTTTTTAACTCCCAGCATCATTTTTTTGATCCTATGTTGGCTTTTCGTAGCCTGAAAACCAAACAAACCTGCCAAACTCTTGTTTTATTTGTTCTGGCAGATAAGTCTGTCCCCACTCCACTGAATTAGACCTTTCAGGGATAATTTTAAAGTGTAATTCGGGCGCAAAATCATCGCAGGGTCTTGCATACATAGAATAAACCATCGAGACAGTTGTTTTCGTGTATAATCTATTAACAGAGAAATCCGGAAGAGTCACTAACAGCCAGATGTGGCTAACACTGAATAGTCGATTACCAGAGTCAATCCAAAAGGAAGGAGCCCATTGGTGCTTTGTTTTCTGTGTAGGGACTCTTCTCATGCTACTGCAGAGGTTTGTGTTATTTTGAGCAGCATAAGTGGTTAAAAAAGACCTTTTAATGTCTTCAACTTTTCAATCTCCGTGTCACTCGTAACATTTGATGGTGTTTTCGTGCTTTTGATTTAATTCATCTGTTTAGGTTCCTCAGTGTGGATGAATCCAGGAATCAGTGTTGGTGTGAGTCCGAACCATAAACCGCTTCTAACGCAGAAATCATGCTGTCAGGAAAAAGAAGCTCACTTTGGCTGTGACATTTATCGTTAATGTGATAAATGTGAGTACTCTGATAGACTGGTAACTTGTTTGATATGTGCCTCTCCCCTAAATACATGCTGGCATAGTTTGGGATGGATGGGGCGTTCTGTGTGTGCTGACCTGTCCAAGTACTGCAGCAGGTCCGTCTCCGGGCCGTCTGGCAGACTGAGAACTTTACGCAGCAAAGGCAGCAGGTGAGCTCCCTCGAACCAGGTGTTACTGTTACCTGGCTGAGGACAGACAGAGACGAAGACGGACTTTTACTTGGTTCTGTATGAGATTTTTAATTAAAAGCTTCACTTTGCGCAGACAATGAGATTTAAAATGCCGTCTCACCTGCAGGGCAATTTCTATCTGATTCTTGATGTTTTTAATCACGTAGCCTTCGACTCCTGAGTGATTACTGGTTTTCAGCATGTACCTGAAACAAGACGACCAGTGAAAGTCAATACTCTGAAGGTTGAAAAGGACGAGACGCTACAGGAGGAAAGGTGGAGCTTACTGGAGAAGATTGTACTTGGCTTCAGTTTCAAACTTATCAATGCTCAGTTGGAGCACCTTCAGACCTCTGGTTCTCTGTGGACAAAGATGCAAATATGTAAATATATCCATTTTCAAAAAGCTTTCATGTAGAGAATGGATGGATGGAAGATTGACAGACTATTTAGTTTGGCATTGGAAGTTAATTCTTAGATCTACAGTTAAGGGGAAACGTCCATCATTTATGGCGTTGCACTAAAAATACACACTTTAAACCCAGCTAGTGTTACTTAATGATTTACTACTGTGAAGACTTACCAAATCATGCCTCGAACATAGAGTCATGACCTTCACCAGGTTCTGAAAACAAACGTTAAAATCAATAACGGAGCATCAGTAAAGCATCACACTGTGAGAATCGCAGCAGAGTAAAAGCTGAGGTTTGCAATAATAACTGTTCACCTGAGGGACTGTGAGAAAGGTTTTGATCTCCAGCAGATCTGCAGGCAGACTGCCATCGTCCACGCGCACCAGACTCTTCTCGTACAGCTCCTGTGTGACGGTAAACACACACACACACACACACACGTCAGACTACAAAACCTCTAAAATAAACAGTCACAGTTCACAAGAGTTCTTCTCACGGGTGCTGGAGGTTTGTGTGTTTATTGCACAATAACATCTCATTTAATGTGATGAAATGCAATAATCAGTAACCTGCATGTACTTTACAAACTGTATATAAATATGAAATTTATCACATCTGTAAGGTGCTAAAAAAGCTTGAAAATGCACCTTGAAATGCTTGAAAAGAAACCTGAATTTAACTTTGGAATAGGTGTAGGAACCCTGTTCGTAACAGCTGTAAAAGTAGTTTAGGTCACAAGAAGTATTTGTTTCTGCTTTTTAAACGCTCTAAATCGTTCTAAATCACCTGAGAAACAATAAAGCATGTTGCAAAAATTAAAAAAAAACAACATTCATCTTTAAGTCATTGTTTTAATTTGACTCACCAGTCCTTTCTGAATCCTGAACTCCTCAGTTCTGTCGATAAAACAAAATTTAACATCATGAGGGGGAAGGGTTTAGCTCGAAAACACAACACACCAAACATTATACAGTAGATCGGGTCCGCATTAATTCACTATAGTAGTTATAGTATATGTGGTTATATGGTGTGTGTGTGTGTGCGTGCGTGCGTGCGTGCCTGCGAGAGAGAGAGAGAGAGAGAGAGAGAGAGAGAGAGAAGTGGCTACATGTAAAAAAATACAATTACATCTTCAAATCAGATATCAAATATTTCATGTAAACTTTAAATGTAAGTAAGGAAAACTTACTTTTTTCCATTTAAAAGTTCAACTTTTTATTCAAATTTTGTTTAATTTCATCCAACATCAGTAACATATACTTTATCTTTTCAGATATCAAAAACTCACTTTGACTGCCATTAAAAACATTGTTTTTTATGTTGTTATATGAAAGTCAACTGACACCAACACAGAACAGATGCAATAATATGTCATGTATTTACCTGGACAAGAGGAGGCAAATGTGCTCCATATTACACCGAAGCCCGAACACAGGACTGTAAACACAGACAGTCAGGGGGATTAGTATTATTTATGTTATAATAAGTGTTCAAACAGCATTAATCCTCATCAGTACGGAACGTATTTCAGTTTATCAGTGGTCCAGATGGTGCTTTATGATACGTTTACGTTTCTATCTTACCTGAAAACACTGGGGAATGTATCTGCGACCAGGTGATGGACAAACACCAGGTGAGCCAGGCTGGCCACGGACTCTTTAGGATAACGCACCTCCTCCTCCAGAAAGCCTGGAACCTGTTTTCTCTTCAGCAGAGGCTGGTACACAAGGCTGGGGATGGGCTCTCCGATAGCCCTGAGGGTGTTCTGTACGAAACACACACAGAAAAAGTCCATGGGAGCTGTGAGTTTCACTGACATCTTACTGTAGAAAGTAGTCACATCTACACTGAAGGATTTTCCAGAATATTAAGGTGAATGGATTTGCCGTACCAAAATCTCTGTGGCAAAATTCCTGAGGGGAGACACAGCCAGAGTGTCCGGATCCTTGAGCTGTACCTCCAGGAGAGGGTGACTCAGAGTCTTCATACAGCTGCAAGACATAAAAAACATGGAGTCAACCGTGGTATCTGTATTAGGGTTCATACTGCAGGTAATTTTAAAATGCAATCCTCAGCTGTGAATTTAATACAAATGTATTTATCTGGATAAGCCCCTCGAGATGCACCATCGCGTTTTCGAGGGGGTCCAGACATACAACGCATAATACACAGCAAATAATCACCCAAGCAAACAAACAAAACAAAACCTAAGGGAAAAAAAAGATAAATAAATACATTTAAAAAAAAAAAACAGACCCACCAAAGCTTATTATGAAAAACATTATAAAAGATTCTAATTTTGTCACTCACAACTTTAGCAGTTCTATCCGCAGCTCGTCCTCTTTATCCCTGCCGTGTTCGCCCGCCATCTCATCTTGTGCCTCACTCTTCTGGAGGTTCTGCGCGGCCTCATGGACAAAAGGCTTGACAAAGTCGATCAGATCGGTGCAGCAGCGACAGAGCGAGAAGACGTCATCCTCCTCTTGCTCCTTGGTGTGAGGCAGAGGCAGTTTCGCAACCTGGTCCAGCACAGAGGACAGGGTCATGCCCAATGACGACGCCTTACGACCGCCCAGGCACAGCAGCACTGAGAGGAAGACACAGATGAAATAGAAACGGTTCCATTTGATTTGACATGTGATGTAAGTATATTGGAGAATATATTCAAAGTAATGTTTGTACCTTTCTGTAGAGGGTTCAACAGCAGATGGAGACTCTCCGCTATGGTGTCAGGGTCATCCTGCTCCAGCTGCTCCAACAAGCCAATCAGCAGCTCTTTGGGTCTGCAGGTCTGGAAAATCCCAACACTCAAAAGTATCTAAACACTGCTACATTTATCAGTGTGTCGTATCAAATTATAACTATTTCTTCTTGTATTTTATAATCAAATCTTGTAATTTAAGTCACATGTTGAGCAGATGAACAGACCTGTAGCAGGTGGTTGAAAATGGCTAGGCATTGAGAAAGCTTCTCGTCTTCTTTCTTCAGCAGAATCTGGATCAGGGGAGGCAGCAGATTCCAACCCATACACCTCACTATGTCCTACAGAAAGAGGGATAGGGGAGTGTTTATGCAGTATAATGTGCAACACACGTGCATGAACGCACAAACAAGTCTACATAATGAAACGACGGTCAGCTTTAAGTACCTGATTCTGTTCATCCAGGACAATACTGAGGACTTGTGCGCCGTTTCCCTCCTCGATGCAGGTGCGCCCAGAAATTGTGAACACGTCGTGATCCTCGGTGGTGTAGCTGTCATCGGAGAGGGCTTGCTGTGTGAAAGACGGGCAAGTGAAGGGATTAAAACAGAGATAATATAGATATTTTATTGCATTGATAATGAAGTCTTGCTTTTGAGAAAAAAAAATGTTTGTTCCCAGCTTTTCAATGTGAGATTTTGCTGCTTTTATGTCTTTGCCAACTGATGACACCGCTTTAGGATCTGGGAAATTGTGACCAATGCTCTTAATAATAATAATAATGATTATAATAATAATAATAATAATAATGATTATAATAATAATAATAATAATAATAATAATATTGGTACCTTTATCATTCCAGCAAGGGGAAGTTTATTTTTTTCACTCTGTTGTTATAATTATCATGTTACACACACAGGGCCGAAATACACATGTACAAACAGGAACTATAAACATAAAATTAGTGGAGAGATGTCAGAGCGAGGGGCTGCTAATGTATCAGCATCACCAGTTGGGGGTTCGGTGCTTAATTTTTTAATTTACCTAACTGGGAAAAAAATGTGCATTCCATTGGGGTCCTTAGAAACATTAAACAAAATTAAGTCACGGATTGGATAGATATGGGACTCATTTACCCAATCACCTACCATCATGTGGCCGTGTTCATAAGGTTAGTTTTGTTGTCAAATGATACGTCACTAACTGTAACTACACAGTACAGCGGCAAAATGTCAGAAAGGAAATGTGATAGAGGAGCATGAAAAAGAAAAGGCACAACAACTGAAAGAACAGCGGCACCAAGATCTACTAAAGATAATTCCTAAATTTGCAGGATTTTCAGAGGTTGCGGACTCTTCTTCTGTTCTAGCGTGATCTTTTTCTGAAAAAGCATGATTAATCATGTGGGGGCCCAAACAAACAGTAGCCTAGGGGCCCATGACATCCTTAATCCGCTACTGGCTGAGTGTGAAAGTGCAGCTACAACAGAGCTGCATTCTTTTTAGTAAAAATGTAACACTGTAAAAATACATCGAAATGACTTGTATGTCTGTGGAAAGTGTGGATGCATGTAAAGAGGAAGGTGTGGTGTGTGAAGCCCCTGGGTGACTCACACATCTCTGGACCACATCACTGAGCTGCTCCAGAGCCATCCCTTCTGTCTTCAGGTGGGCTTTGTCTTCACTCACACTGTCCGGCCCTAGACACACCCACGGCTGAGTTAACTCATCATTTAAATGTACAGACAACGGTTATGTTAAGGTTAAAATCAGATAAATCTGTTATAAACAGAGGAGAGCCGAATCAATGCTATGTTCTGCTACTGAATGTTATAAATCTGAATTAGCTGAATTAGCCGTTAGACTAAAAAAAAGTACTTTTATCGTGCTAACCGAACAAATTCACGAACATTACGCTCTGTTACCGACACTATAAGTGATAAACAGGATAATTAATAATAATTAAATAGATAAATACTCACCTTGGCCAACTTCATGTCCCAAACAATCCCGTGGAAACTGCCGCTACGCTAACGCGAATTCACGAGCGTTTCTAACCATAGACATACGGCTGGATTGTCCATCCAGGCTCGCCGTAGAGTGAAATACGTCATCGGTCAAAGTTGAAAGAGTAGGAAACAAACATGGAGACCGAGGAGAGACGGCGGACCAACGGCTCCGGTAAAACCCCTAAAAAAGGTTGGTTTAATTTAATAGTGTGTTATGTTTCTGTTGGATATTAGGCTTTATGAATATGTTAACAAACAAGAAGCAGTTTAAACATTATTCAGTGTTGTTCACGGGTACTTTACTTTAGTTGTTCGGTGCAATATGAATATCCTCAATGTCACTCTATTTAAATAACTTTTTTTACATATATATATATTTCACTGTTGTATTCTTTACTGCAGTATAACCGCACACCATGCTCTATTTTTTTAAATTGTCTGTTTATTAACAAATATAGTGGAACTAGAGCCCCCTACTTACATAAGAGGGGAGCATAACTTTGACCCAGTGATATCCTTTACTTTACCATAGTGAAACAACTAAAAATAGGTAAAGAAATTGCACTATTAAAATGGGCTGCATTTGATGACAAAGTTGCACCAAAAAAATTTGATGAGACATTTAAATATTGGGCAGAAAAAAGCAATTACAGCCATATGCATAACTATCAAAAAGTGTGAAATGATTGCTCTCAAGAACTAAAAAATTAACACGATTTAACTAAGCAGGACTTATTTAGATACCTGCAATTGAGGGATTATTATATATAAAAAGTATTAAAACAAACAAGGACCAAATTCATACTATCATAAAACTACTGCTTCAGGCATATCGCCATCCCATCCCAAAAGCAGTATCTGTTCTATGTGGCTGCTTCATAAGGAAATAAAGTCGACATTATATGTTAAAAATAAGCTGTATGAGGAGATTTCAGAGGGGATATGGCGTGATTTGTGTAAAGCACACTGAACTACTACACAGTCACTGAGATGGAGAGAATTTAATTGGAAGAATCTAATTCACCTAGAATCAAAAGCAAACACTTAAGTGCTCACTGGCCATGTTGGAGATTGTGTAACGACATGGATTCAGATCACACACACACACATGTTTTGGAAATGCATAAATATACTGTACAGACCTTCTGGGGGAATGTTCCGTCAGTTCTCTGCAGTTCGTTGGGATATGTGATTCCTAAACCCTTTCTTGTTCTGTACCTTGGTCTTTTGGATGGATCGGTGCATATAGGAGACAAATGTGTGATCAAGATTCTTCTGGTGGCTGGGAAGAAGGCCGTTACTAAAAACTCTCTCAGGACTGACCTCCCTAGTAACAAACAATTAATGTCACTTATAGATAATATACTGTAAATCAGAACATCTACATACAAGTTGAAAGTGAAAGAAGACCTATATGTTAAAAGATGGGGAAAATGGTTTTCATATAAGGAGAGACTTGATTCTACATAATAGTACACAGGCTCTGTTCTAGATGATTGTTTTTTGTTTGTTTTATCTTCCATACTCCGTAATCCAGAGGCTATTGTCTTGCAATGTATTGTTATCATTGTTAACTAAAATAAATAAATAAAAATTGTTTAAAAGATTGTCTGTTTATTATCCTTCAGTGATGTTGCAATTAATCCCTCAGTGCAGTATTTCCCTTGAACACTTTTTATATCTTTATATTTACTGTAGAAATTTGTGTACTCGCAGTGTTTCTGTATCGTGTGCTTTTCTCTGTTTTATTATGGCATCTCAGGTTTGCTCCAAACTAAGTTTTTTGTGTGTGTGTATATAAATCTATATATATTTATTGTGTGCAGGGACAATAAAGTATCTCTCTATCTTTAGATGCTATAACTGCTTTACTAAATACCAGCACAATGAAAGTCTTCCGTGGGAAACATTTAACAGTCATATCTGCATTTTAACCACGTTTATGAACAATGTTTGTGTTTCAGGAGGTAAACACAACAAAGCACTGACAGCTGAAGAGGAAGCAAGAAGGTATGAAAGGGTATATTTTGTATTAGTGTTAATATTAATGTCGATATAATCATTCATCACCTTTCAATGGAATCGTATTCGGATTAAATCACATGTCGAGATATCGTGATACACAATTAAGTAATCTAAATGATAATAACAAGCACATACTAACTCGGTAGATCTGATGTGAAATATTTTGAGTTCATATTTTGCACTAAATGAGAGAATACTCTACTAAATTGTTATTTTTTAAAGTCTTAAATACACACAGGAGTATACAAAAATAGTCTTCTTTACCATGTGGTTATTTCATACGATACATTTATTTTTTAAATTACCAGAGAACATGCTATATTGTGATATATATCATTAGTGAGATATGAAATTATATATTTATATCAGGATAGAAGATTTTGGCCATATCTCCCAGCCCAATTCATATGCTAATACTCAACAAAGAGTATAATGTTAGTTTAGTTGTAGAAAATTCCTTTTATAATAACATTAAATAATAATAATAATACATGCTAACAAGTAACAACACTTCCCCTAATATGTGTGTTTTATCTTGTGCCAGGAGAGAGGTAGTGAAGGAGAAGTTGAGGGAGAGTTGGGAGCTGGAGAAAAGAGCGCTGAAGGTAGTGGAGCGTCTCCTGGAGGACAGTGTTGCTGAAGACTTCCTGGCTGACTGTGTATGTATCCTCTGAGTTTATTCAGTTTTGCAGCAGATCTACAGAAGCCTCAGCTAACAGCTCACCCATAAATGACCTGTGAATGTTCTTATTTATCCAGGTCATCGTTTTCCGCGGAGCAATTTCAGTCAAAAGCAACTGCACTTGGTTATTTCCTAGACAAATAACCAAGTCCAGTTGCTTTCGACGGAAATTTCTTTGGGGATAAATGATCTGGAAATCCTTGAAAACACCTAAAATTAAAGTGTTTTCAAGGATTTCCAGCATCCGTAGAAACTCTGCAGCCAACACTGGAAAAAAAGTAAATTAGTCCAGATTAAAATGGGCGGAGCTACAAAACTAATAGGACCAGTTTTATGACAGGAGCAGATAATGCAGTACCAGGTCGGCATTACTGTTCAAGACTTCCGTCCATGGACAATCTCTCATCTTGTGCCTAACAGTCTAACAGATGTCACACTCCTGTTCGATCATCTGGGGGTGAGCTGTTTGCTGAGGCTTCTGTAGGTTGAGAATGCAGTTCGAACAGTGCGTGGTTTTTGAATCTAGTGCTTGAATATGTATGTTATATAAAATGGCATATTTGATTTTACACAGAGAAAGAAGATCTCCATATACATTTTTGCATGAAAAATGACTCTTGAAGATTAACAGATGATCAAAATAGTTGGTAATTATACTTCTGTCGAGTTAGTTTTCCTTTCATTTGTCGTTCTTCTGTAGAAAGCTGTCTCAAAACATCATATTGGTTGTTAATAGGAAAATAAATGCACCTTGAAATGCTTGAAAAGTGCTTGAATTTAACTCTGGAAAAGTAGTATGAACCCTCTGACTGTGAGGGGTTTCTATCTAAAGAACATGGGTAATTTTCCTGTCAAATACTGATATGTAAAGTTTACTACTCAGCATTTCAAGACAAATATGTGTTGAAAGCAGTGGAACAGTTTTAATTCACCAAGCATCTGAACACCATGGAAACAAATACGCTGATAATCTTGTTTTCTCCTTTTTTTCACAGGCGAGGTTCATTGTTCCTGCTAATTACAAAGATACTGTAGAGGAGAGATCCATCGCTAAACTGTGCGGTTATCCCATATGTTCAAATAAACTGGGCAAGGTAAAAATCCTTTTTTATATCTTTGGATGCAAGTAATACACGTCATCGCGTCTCTCGTTCTTTATGCTTTTAATCTGACTCATTTTATAGATCCCGACTCAAAAGTATAAAATTTCTACTAAGACCAATAAGGTGTACGACATCACAGAGCGCAAGGTAAGTGCTGATATTTGTGGATTTTAAAAAAAGATGTTTCCTACGTTTATTTTTGAAGAAACGGTCACATTAAAGAATATTTCTCTCTTATTTTTAGTGCTTTTGTAGTAACTTCTGCTACAAAGCCTCCAAAGAGTTTGAGCTACAGATCTCTAATACACCTCTTTGGCTCAGGCAGCATGAGAGGTACAGCATGTGTCCTCAACTATGAAATAATAATTCAGTATTATAATCTTTTACTTATTAAGACTGCTTACTTTCTTTCTCACCAACAGTCCTCCGGAAATTAAATTGATGAAGAAAGGAGATGGGCCTGTGTGGTGAGTGAATATTTAACATATCAGATATCTTTTTTAGAGCTGATTCAACTAACTAATGGATACATCTGACAATGTTTTGTTTGCTGTTTTAAATGTAATACAGGTTTAAAGAGTAATTCAGTGTAACCTCTATGTGTCCAGTGGGAGTTCCGGTGAGGAGGTGAAGCTGTCGGCGAGGCGTCTCCAAGAGGAGGATGTCGAAAACCCTCTCGCCGCTCCACCCGAGGACACTAGCAGCTCTCTACAGGGTTCCACTGCAGCCGGCCTTGGCCACATTGACGACGACTACTGTGAACAGGAGCAGGAGTTCGTCTCCAGTGTGGTTTCCCAGCGACAGGGACTCAAAGTGCACTGGGGCAACCTGCCTAAACGTTCAGATGAAGACATTGAAGGTGATGGAGGGAAGACAGAGAGGCGAAAGAAACAGCGGAGAGAGGGAGGTGAAGAGGAGAGAGAGGGTCATGGAAGTCAGAGCGCAGAGAGGGAGGCAGAAATAAAAGAAGAAGAGAACAGACAGGAGTCGTTTTCTTGTAAAACAGAAGTTGGAACTGATGCTGAAAAACGGCTGCAATCATTAAACACAGACGAACCCAACGGTGAGGTACCAGAGGAGAGAGGCCTGCCAGGTAAATCCAGTGTGGAAGAGGCTGCGGCTCAGCTGAATTTGTGCAGTTTATCGGAGTCATTCACTCACACTGCTCCTCTGCCTATTGACTCAACAGCCACGCAAGCAGAACTCTCAAATCGACTCACTTCTCCGCCATGTAAAGACTCAAACAGCTCAACAGAAAGCAAACGTCTCATCAACACGAACCAAGACACGACATTGCCCAGCCAGCCAGGCCTCCACATTACCCAGGTGGGTATGAGCAAGAGAGGAGCGGCAGGACTACGAGATCTACTCAAAAACTTCACTGCCGGAGCCGAACACGATTCCATGCGGCTGAATCTCCTCGAGTGCCTGAGAATAACGCTAAAGGACTGGAGCACTGCTGAGACCCTGAAGTTCCTGTACGGCCTTGACCATTCACTAGGCTCTCCTTTTGCTGACATTGAAGAAGAAAAAGTGGCAGAGAAGGGAGAGGAGGAGCTGGATGAAGACGACCTTGAGGATGAGGACGCAGAAGGGTTTGATGCTGTGGTGCAGAAGAGACCGTCGGCCGCAGCTCCAGACTACCAGACGCTGCGCCAGGAGACCGAGCAGCTGGAGCTGAGAGTCAGGGAGTTTTATAAAGGGACCTGGATTTTACCCGAGGAGACGCTTGGAAACAAGGTGAGAGAAGGAGGGAGGGAGTGGAGAGAAACGAGAGAAGGGGGAATGAAGATTCTTGTTGTTAGAGACACTGACCACATGGAGGCACTATATAAAAAACATATTGTGTAAACAAGTGTGAGTGGGACAGTATTAAGTGTGTTTACATACTGATTTGCTCTCCAACACTTACACGTCACGTTGTTCCCCCAGCAGGTGACAGTCCAGGACCAGAGCACAAAGGACCCAGCTCTGCCGCTTGTTGACTCTCACGCTCAGCACCTCATCCAGAAACGAATCACAGTGGAGAAGCTCACCAGCTGGTGTGTGTGTGTGTGTGTGTGTGTGTGTGTGTGTGTGTGTGTGTGTGTGTGTGTGTGTGTGTGTGTGTGTGTGTGTGTGTGTGTGTGTGTGTGTGTGTGTGTGTGTGTGTGTGTGTGTGTGTGTGTGTGTGTGTGTGTGTGTGTGTGTGTGTGTGTGTGTGTGTGTGTGTGTGTGTGTGTGTGTGTGTGTGTGTGTGTGTGTGTGTGTGTGTGTGTGTGTGTGTGTGTGTGTGTGTGTGTGTGTGTGTGTGCTTTTATTTGTGTCTGAATGTGTATGCGTGTCTCTGTCTGAAAAGTGTGTTTATTGATATGCGTGGGCAAGCTGCTGGAAGAGTCGTACAGCTACAGGACTCGATATTGATTTTAGAAACACATTTATGTAAACTTAACTCCACATGCTCAGTATTTATCGTATCCGTATCCTTCTACCTCACGTTAATGGCATACATTTATTGACAGTGAATATTTTTTTGTTGTTGTTTGTCTCTTTGTCCCTCATCGTTTTATCTCTGTGTTTGTGTTGCAGCCTCAGAAACATCGTCGGTCCTCTGCGTCTCACAATGAATGACGTCGCTACTGACCTGAACAACCTGGTCAGGACATTCAGGTCAGTGTATATACACACACACACACACACACACACACACAAATATCTTTTCTTTTTGGTCTGGTGATTTTAGCACACAGACGAGGCTTAAAATAGTTTTTATCATCACGCCGGTCATAGCCACGGCCAGAGGCGTTACGTTTCGGGGTTGTCAGTGTCCGTCCCGTTCTTGTGAATGTGATGAATTACCTGGAGGGATTTTCTTCAAATGTGGCACAATGACTCAAAGATGAACTGATTAGGTTTTGGAAGTCATTCTCAAAATGAGAATTCCTACAGTAATTATGACAACATTTCCCACAAATGTCTTATAGAATAAAATTATGAAGTTAAGACATATTATCTCCAAAAGGTCAAAGGCCAACTGTGACATCATAATGTTTCCGTCCATTATTCATAAATACAAAAATATGAAATATTCCTTCTTAACTTTTTATGAGATTCCTTCAAAGTCTACACAAATGTGCTGTCAAATTAAAAAAAAAACCACAATCTTAAATATTTTCCTTGCCCGGTAGTAGTCAGTGTATCAGCTTATTAAAAAAAAATCTTTAAAGCGTGTACCAGAATTAAACATTTCCTGCCATAGAAGTACTCTGTGTTCCCATTGGCTGGTTAGGATGTTTTCAACAGGAGTGCTATTAAATCACTGGAGTGAGTGAGTAACACCTCCAGAGTCCTGCTTCCAGGAATTCTCTTTTCTGCTGTCAGAGAATATACACAGCGCTGTCACACACGCATACATCACTGCAGTATTGCGGGCAGTGTTTGTGGTTGTCGGTCCGGCCTTATGCACATTTTGTTTTCCTAGTTTTCTTATCATCAGAATCAGGCCATTTTTGACACCTGCCTATAGATAAGATTGCTACTAGATGTTTGTGCATGTTCACATCTGTGGTTCGACTGATTTGTAACATGCAGACAAATGTCCTTACATGCAGGGTTTCTACGCAGTATGGAATTTAATTTAAGTCATTTCCAGGTCTGGATAAGTCTAGAAAAAGGGAAAGAATATGGAAAATGTTTGTGTTGTTTCCAGACTATTATCTCACTTTCTAGAATTAAATATATAATATAAACAAATCAAAACAAGTTTACCAACACAAAATGGCTGATCTGTAGATGATATGAAACTAATCAAGCTGGCAGCAATTTTAAGCCATATGTACGGGTAAAAACACTGTTGTCTCGTCAAAGCATCTAGCACTAGACTCTCAACATCTTTTGCCCAAGCGAAAGGAGACACCAGCCGACCCACAAGTAGGCCTGATGAGTTATTAAGTTATTAATTGCACTCTTTAAGCATTTAACTTGAATAAAATGCTGTGAATTGAACATGTCTCGGTTTGGAGCTCATTCACTTTTATGAGCTACAATACTTAGGTAAAAATGTCTTGTGATTACTTGGCAACATAATGGCATACATGGTCAGAATTTAAAAAACGTCCCCCGAGAAGTCTGGAAAAGTCTGGAATTTTGAAATGGAAAAACCTTAGGAACTCTGTTAATGAAAAATATTTCAGTTACGACCGACCTGTTGCTCATTTCATTTTATTTCTTAACACCACAGGTTCACCAACACAAACATCATCCACAAAACTCCAGAGTGGACCCTCATCGCCGTTGTGCTTCTCCATCTGTAAGTTTGTGTGTGTGTGACTTAAGAAGACGCAGCATGACAGCTGGACAGTCTGCCCCTCACTTGTAGAGGAGAGTAGTGAGAGGGAATAAAGATATGACAAGGAAATCAAGAGGCCAAGGATTTACCGCTCAAAACCATTCTCACTGCCTGGGTATGATAATTTCATATCATTATTATTATAGAGACCCAAATCATCATGGTTATCAGTATTATTATGGTGATACACAAGTTTTATTTTGAAAACCACAAAACACTTTTTCTTTGCATAAACAATTTTTTTTAAATAACACGCCTTCTGCAGCTTTTTTCTTTTTGCATGTTCTGCAGACAGAGTAAAGGTCACGTTTCTCTCAGCACTCTTATTAAAAACAAAATACGATGACACTTCAGAAAAATCTGTGGAGCGCTGCCACTTCCTTTTGCCATGTTTTCATTAACACTAAAGCCATGTTTCTACGCCTGCATCTTAAAAACTATTGCCAGTTTTGGTCGATGCTGGACTGTATTTACCGTGAGTCTTCAAAGCGGTTTTAATGATAATTAGACTTTGAATCAGTGACACTGACCATGTGGAATTTTACCACAGTTAAACCATTTCATCCCTTGTGCATCTGCTTGTGTGTACATGAATGAATGAAGTGTGTCTTCTTTTAAATCATGTAGTTTATAAAGAATAAGCTACACTTAAAGGTAGATTGAGCTATTCTAATCCAATTCCAAATCTCAAATGGGAAACAAGCAAAGTGGACCTCTGCACACAACACTGTTCTGTTGGTGCTCAGGCAGTGGACAGGTAAAGACTTTGGATGTATAAAGAGAAAGGCAGCAGGAGGGTCAGTAAATCTGAAACATGCTAACGTTTTGAACGAGCCCTCGTGGGAGGCGTGTATTTTTTTAGGTGCTGAGTTCAAATATCAACGATCTTCTTTCTCCAGAAGTGCAGACTCCACCTTTTTAAATAAGGTGATGTAAGTAAAAGTGAAACAAACAGCAGACGGAGTTCTATACAATAATTGTTTCAAAGATGCATGATGTGATCGGGTAGAAAGAAAATCCTTTTTTTTTTTTTGCATTAATTGTTTGATGATCAAATCAACACAGCAGCTGCGGATCATGGTGCTTTTGACAAGACGCTATATGGTGTGACACGGTTTTTAGTGTGTGTGTGTGTGTGTGTGTTACCGTGTGTGTTTGTGTTTGTGTGTCCGTGTGTGTTTTGCTGGCAGTTCATGGACAGTTCCGTGCTGCTCCCGCCTAAGTACACAGACGCCTCACGCCTTATCTCCACCAGATTGCTTCTCCCCAGATCCGTGATCAAGAACAGAAGACACACACAAGTAGTTTAGTTAAACACACACACACACACACACACACACACACACACACACACACACACACACACACTTCCTCTGTATACATCCAGGCAAAATGAGCACTTTAAATTACCCCGGCTGGGAAAACTCTCACCTGATGCCCGGCTGACTCTGATTTATGCCTCCCTCGGTGGCCCTGCGTCACTCTGCATCAATACCACAACTTGCATTGTTAGGCCTCTTGAACTTAACAAAAGAATACAGTAAGAGTTGTTCAGCTTGACGGGCAGTAGGTCACACAAATTTATAACTCTTAAAGCAACAAAGCTTTGGGACAAACTCTATACTGAAATAGCTTTACATAAAAAAAAAAAACATTAGGTTGCAAAGGTGAGTTAGTGGGGGTTGATCATGAAATCATTTTGTACATTGTGGTAGTTGAAATAGTTTAAATGAAATACCTGTAAGAATGAAAAGAGATTTTACATAATTATCTTACACTAATGCTCAGTAAACTATACTATACTAAGGTCTGTTATCTGTGCACTGTGGTTTTAAACTGATTGTAGGTGTTGAATGTTTAAAACCTCTGATTTTATCTAGTGTAACGGATGAACCGCTTAACCTGTGTTTATTGCGTGTTCAGATATTGTGAATGGTTGCGTGACGAGCCGTAGGAAGACTCATCATCACGACAGCTTTTATTTCATCTGTTTTAGATGATCTGCCCTTCCAGAAAGATTTTCTCTCTTTGTCACACGTCCCCGCTGCTCCTCGATGATTTCATTAGTCCCCATTTAGCATCAAGCTTCTCCATCCTTCCATTCCTCCATCATGAATAATTTGGTGCGCTGCCTTCTCTATCTGCTGCACGGCAGCTGTGGAGCTAGTCTGGCCTCTATTGTTCAGGCCAGCTGAATAATGGATACCCCCCTCCTGCAACACTAGACCCTGGGGTGAACCGGAGATTAACCAGCAGTGCACCTCCACACAGGTAGACAGGACAGGTAGAGGGGGAGGGACGGGGGTTAGAGAGGTGACGGGGATCAGGTGGAAAGTTGCAAACAGTGGATTTATAGCTGGAGATAAACACTCTTTACGTAGGAGTGCTGGTTCTGTGCACATGTGTAATTCACTAATGATTATGCTGCGTTCATTTGTAATCGGAAATCAGGAATTTCTAACTTCTGAGTCAGGCTTTTAGAACGTGTGTATAGGAGACGGACTAGGAGTAGAGAGATGAATGTGTTTCAATAAAGTTTAAAAAAGAGCTAAAAATTTAAAATTGTCAACACACAGTGACCATGAACGTGACAAGATGGAGGCTCTGAAATAACCGGCTCGCCTGCAGTTACATCTTATTGCAACAGAGGCCGCTAGAAACGACATATGTCTATTCTTATGGAGTACAAGTTTAAAGAGTTGACTTGAGACATGACTCGTCTGTTTTCATTTAATGGTTTCAGTCTAAATATTAAAGATTAAAAATATTGTCAATGTTGACATTACATGTGTCACTGGAGAAGAAGTTAAGAAATAAATAAGATTAAGCTTTATGTTTATTTACTTTATAGTCTGCCAGTACTTAAAAGTGTTGGGGGGAGAGAATGCGTTTTTGGTAAATAAGCTTTTGTAAAGTTTTTTGTTTAATTGCATGTATTTCACTGAAAATCATTAATTATAATACAAATTTAGTTAATTGTCATACTTTAAACATGTTAGATTATTTTTTTATTAGACAGCTACTTATACCTTGACTTTATTCTTTTATCAAGACCTGAAAACTGGTCAATGACTGGAGTCACATGTCTGCTGAGATCTTCAGGAATCAGGACTCAATCAGGAACCTTCATACTGTGATGATAATGATGATAACATCTACAGGCAGACGTCCTGAATGAGACTCAAAACAGGGACATTTACTGTGCATGTAAACACACTGATGTCAGATGCAGTAATGAATTCAAGGACATTGCTCAGTGGCGCATGAAGCCGAAAAAGTTAAATTTCCATGTCTTAAACTACCCGGATGATCGACACTACTTCCGTCATACTTCTGCACTGTTGAGCCCATAGAGGAGGTGACCTAGAGACTTCAGGTTTAGCACTCGGACTAACTTGAAAGTGGATTCAAATATTTAATCGTGTGACTTTTGAAATGTTATTGATCAAATTTTGATGGGAGATGAGTGATTTCACAGAGTTTTAATGTATCAATGTAAGTCAATGGGAGAAAAAATCTTTCGGAGCCACGTGGCATCACGTGATGGACGTTGAAGTTGTAATTCCAGCATCTGGCCACGATGTCCAATTGGCTTCAAGGTCCGGTGCACTTCCTGGGGCCTGGTTTTGCATCATTTTGAGTTGGGTTTTTTTGGCAGATTTTGATTTGGTTTGGTTTATTTATGGCTATAGAAAGACAAAAAACAAAAATCCAAGGGATAACATGTGAAAGCGATGAACACGTTTTTCCAACATGGTCCCT
This sequence comes from Echiichthys vipera, assembly GCF_963691815.1. Lineage (NCBI taxonomy): Eukaryota > Metazoa > Chordata > Actinopteri > Perciformes > Trachinidae > Echiichthys > Echiichthys vipera. The sequence goes on along the minus strand of NC_139840.1, from coordinate 19,659,063 downwards.
GGTGGAAAAGGACAGGACAAACAACACATGCAAACACATTTTTTTTGCTGTCAAACTGCCTTGTGTTATGGTACAAGATGTCTTATACTCTGTTCCTACACCGTTCACCAGAACCCAGAATGCCCACAGACCTTGAGTAAAGTATCCCTTTAATGTTCATTTTTTGTTTTGGTGTTTGTCTGGTATGTTGTTCAGGAATCCATCACAACAGTAGCCTGGGGTCGGTGTGTGTGAGATTGTGTATAATCTTGTGTTTCAGGTTGTCTGAGGTGTCTCCGGTGGTGCGAGAAGCCATGGAGACGCCAGCGTCAGCCGAGTATTTGAACACTCTGATGAAGGAGCTCGGTCTTCAGGAGCAGGACCTTCTGAACTTAGTCAGGCTGTTTAAAACCCCGGCACACTGAGACATACACAGGCACACACACACACACAGCCATATGCACTAAGGATCACTGACTGAATGAAATACATATATGTGGGTATCTGACATTTTCTATAATGTTCTTTTTCCACAAATAAAGTTGGTTGTAATAACTTTTGAAACAAAATGTCTTTTTGTGGTTTGTGTTTACTCGTCATCCAGGACTGTGTTTAAGTACAGATGTGAGGTGTTTCTTCTCATGCAGCTTTCTACTTCTACTCCACTACACTTCAGAGGGAAATATTGTGCTTTTTACTACAATCATTTGACAGTTTTAGTTTCTTTAGCCTACAATGAGATTTATGCAAACAAACCAAAAAAGCATATTATAAAAAAGCAAACATGTCGTATTGGTATGAATTTAAGTACCCATCACTAGGTTATATACAGTAAAGTACAGCTGAAACGGTGAGTCGATGACTTAAATGACATCTGTAATGATAATCACTTTATGCAAAAATGCCAAACATTTCATGGTTCCAGCTCCTCAAATGTGAAGATTTGCTTCTTTTCATTTAAAATCATTTTAATTTATTTGGATTGTTGGTTGGGCAAAGCAAGCGTTTGAGCTCCGGATAATAGTTAATCGTTTTTTCACTATTTTCAGAATGTTTACAAACCAAAAAAATCAGTAATGGATCAAAATAATCAGCAGATTAATGCATAATGAAAATAATCATCAGTTGCAGTCTGATACAAAATAGTTCAAAATTAGCTCCACCTCAACCAACAATAATCAAACCCTGCTTTCACCTTAATGCATGATAATATTCTAATTAGAGAAATACAATTTTAGGGGCTTTTTTACATTAAGTATAAAAAGTCACTCAAAGTATTTTCTGATCATAGAAGCGTTACTGTGCAGCGTGTGCACAATCTGTGGTGAGATGTGTGCAAATCAAACCCTTGATGTTTCAGAGCCGTGCATGTTTAACCTCTGCAGGGACAAATAAATCACACCCAGCTTTTCCCAGTGAAAAACGCCATGTGGCCTCGCTGCTTGTTGCTGTGCTGCAATAAAAGTGACGCTATTTCTCCAGACTTCCTTCACATGGAGGTTTATGGCACCATAATGGCATTTGTTATATGGGTATGTTAACAATGCGTGTGTCTGAAAATATTTGGTTTGGACCAGGTGGCGCACGCAACAAAACGTTTTTTTTATTTAATAGTGGAGATATAACTTTGACCTGTCATGCAGATTGGGGACGTGATTGATGGCCTGCATGGTTTTACACAGCTTCTCGTTTTTCACAACGAATACAGACAGTGGATAAAGGCAGAGACAGATTTTTTTTTTTGAGAATTAAAACTTGATAAGTGTTTTTTCTTATCATTTAGAAACTAATTAAATATAGAAAGACTGAAATTAAAGGCTTGCAGATTACTAACTAGAAGAAAAACTGACCAGTGAGCTCCAAAAGTTAATATTTAAACGCTGGCTAAATAACAAATTTACTATTGGTATTACTATTTTCTACTGAATCTGGAGTTTGATCATTGAAAACTGGTATTTCATTTATTGATTTTTAACTCTCAGCTTTGGAAATCAGTGTTGACAGCCTAAATGCTTTTTAATTTGAATAAAACTGTAAAAACACACTCGATAAATAAACTTTTATTATCATAAAGTCAACCAGAATACCTCAGGCTAAATAATTAATGACATTCAACAATAGGAAAAGGCAGAGCGATGGGGCAAACGGTATAATAAAATAAAACACGACCATGTGAGTTAGTCGGAGTACATTAAAAGTGCAGGAAGTCCGCTCATTTGAGTCCGTGCTGCGTCTCCTTGTGTCTCCTCAGGTCCACCTTCCTCTGGAAACCTTTCCCGCAGAGGTCGCAGCCGAACGGTTTGAAGCCCGTGTGTTTCCTGCTGTGCGTGATGAGGTTGGAGCTCTGACTGAAGGCCTTCCCGCACACCTGACACTTGTGCGGCTTCTCACCTGCAGCGGTTAAGGAAGGAGATCACAGCACAGTTGGAAAAACGTAGAGAGCATCGTTTTTACGCACGGTGAGGAATTTAACAGTGAGCGGCTTTTGCTTTTGTTTGTGTCGGTTGTGTGGCTCACCTGTGTGGATGAAAGTGTGTTTTTTCATGTCTGACTTTTGGTGGAACCTCTTCCCGCAGTACTGGCACGGATAAGGCCGCGTGTCCGAGTGGATGAGCAGGTGCGTGGACAGCGTGGAGGAGCGCTTGAAGCTTTTGCCGCAGATTTTACAGCTGAAGCTCCTCTCCTGTAAAACGTGTAAAAAGTCAATAGAAATCCTGAAAACATTGGATTTATCTGATAAAGCCTAAAGTAAAAACTTAGGCTGCTTTGGGCCTTTGAGTTCAAATGCCAGAGTCTATTTCCAGAGGCCTATACCTGCGAGTGCACCGCTCTGTGCTGATCCAGGCTCACTGCGTGTCCGAAGGTTTTCCCGCAGATCCCGCACTCAAACGGCCGCGTCCCGCTGTGCGACCGCCGCACATGAACCTCCAACCCGTGAGGTGTGGAGAACACCTTTGTGAAAAAATGGACGGATGACATTTTTAGTTCGACGTCAAAGTAAAAAGGAAAACATACTGCATCGTCACACACTGTACGTTTGAAATTATATTTAAAGTAAACTTGAACATAAGAATATAATGGACATAACGTCTGAGCACCAATAAAACACCATTAAGAGCATTTGTAACACTACAACAACAGGACTGGTATGGTCTGGTACCTTGCAGCATTTAATGCACTTGTAGGATCCACTTGACTCGATGTTAGAGCAAATTAAGTCATTTTCAGACTTGATCTCGGTACCACGAGTCTTCTGCTTTACATCCACATACAGCGCGTCTTCATCCCGCATCCTGCAGATTTGGTGGGCCGCTGGAGAAAAGTCCTGGTAGCACCCGGCCACCTGGCCCTGTTGTGCGTAACGAGGCTCGGCGCCGCTGTCCTCCTCTGCACCGTAGATGCTAACGGGTGAGTGAAGCTCCCTGTGGCGCTGGAGGTGGCGATGATACGGCCCCTGAACCAGATGCCTCAGCTCAGAGCCGGAGTACGCAGTCCAGGAGTAAGGAAAGAGCGGGACGTTGAAGTGGTGGCCGTCCTCCGCTGCTGGTGTGGAGCATTTCTCCGAATCTGGAAGCGTATTTGGATTTAGTGTGAGTTGATATTCTAACTGATGAGTGGACTCTGAAGCTCGCGGCTTAAAGATTGACCAACTATAACATTGCTTTTAGCCTAACTTGAAATGGCTTCTTGATATTCGTAAAAGTAACTTCAGAACTTTAAACCCTCAAGTCCCCCCATCAAAATTCTGCACCATAACGTATCAAAGAAAGTGCAATAACTGATGACTACTTCAGTTAAATCAATTATTGAATGCATATCAAAAGTAGACCTGTCAATGAGCAGTCTAGTCTTGTCTTGGCTGTGCATAAATATTGACGATTAATGTTCTTCATCTTTGTTCTCCTCCATAACAATCATAACTAACATCAGGATATAAGTGGTGACACTGCTGAAAATGAATGAATCAAACGCGTTTCCCCACTCGTGAAGATGAAGTGGATTAATGGAAACTGTTGAAAACTAAAAACAACAAAAACAAGTAAAATAAGTTCAGTATGACCTGTGATAATGCCACGCTCACATTTCAAATAGGCCAAACACCGACTGTTGTATATTTGAATAGCCTGCTCCTCTGACACTTCTGAAAACAACTTTAGAAAAAGATGGATGAAACAGACCTGGCGAGGAGGAGGGAGACGGGGGACGCCAGAAATCACAGTCGGAGGATCGATCACACACGCTGCCTCCGCAGCTCAGCGGCGAGCTGGAGGACAGCGACCCCGGGGACAGCAGCCTGGACCCGGGGGACAGTCTGTCAGCGCCGGCGCTCACATCCTCCTGCGGCTCCGAGTTGGACTCAAACTCCACCTGAGATTTGGTCTCTAATAACAGAAGAGGAGCGTAATGAAACTGACTGACTGGGCAACTGGTGTCTAATTGTAGATAGGGGAAATTCGTTTTGATGGGAAAAAAATCTAATGTGAATCATTTCCAAGGAGTCTAATTGCTCTCACTGACAACATTCAACCATTTTCATGCGTAATTACGCACAAACGAATTTACCTGCGCACACGTGTGCCAGAAGAGTGTCCAGTCCACTGTAGTCATCGTCCAGGTACCGGGGCTGGTGGTAGCTGTGGGCCCTTTTACTCTTCACCAGGAAAGACCTCGGCATGTTTTTCTTTGACTCTTCTTTAGTCGATATTTCGGCTCTGCACAGGTCTGAATCCCTCCACTTGACTTCGACCGTCCCCACGCTGCTCTGACCTTATCTCTGGACAGATTGGAACACTATTGGTTGACAGGCGAGACGGCGTTGGGATTTTTGGCAGGCTATTACGCATGCGCTAAGAGGCCGTATCGTTTACCAGGTGTCGCGGGGCAGGTGGCCAAAAGAGGGACCACCGTCCCCCCAAAGGATGGGATTGGAGAGGACGTATTGTGTGTCCATATGTAGCCTATAGCTATAAATGGGACGGAGGCTGAATCACTTAACAGGAAGTTTACATACAAAGAGTTTATATGTTGGCGCAGACTAAACCTTCATTACCTAAACTGCTGGTGTGATATTAATTAACTGGTAATTTGATCACAGTGTAGACTGTTTATAAACGAGAAAACCTAAAATGATTCCTCAAATAATGTATGTTTTTACGGCTAAAGAGGTTTTTTTAAATCAATTTCCATTTGGTGTCCACAGTTGGAAAAGCAGTTTAAACATGGAAATAAATTAAAATAAAGAAAACTGAGATTGGATTGCGCGTTTTTTTAGTCTATTACAGTGGTTGGAAATGTGTAAAAAAAAAAAAAAAACTAACTCTAAATGAATTGAAAATATTATACATTTTTATAAATAAATTAAATGTATCTGATAAATTTGATTAATAATCAAGCCAAATAATTAAAAAAACAGGCTGGAAACGATATCATTTGTATGTGATGAGACATAAAACTGTGAGTGTCTGTGGATGTGTGCAGGCAGAGCAGGCTGTTATGGATAATGACCTATTTGTTTGACTGGTTGTAAAGTGATCCTGTTAATGAGACGCTGCTCTGCACAACAGCCTGCATGTGGGGAGCTGGAGTATCCCTTTACAGTTACACTGCTTCAGCTTACCCGCACTGACTCCAGCCTTATTGTTTTACATCATTAAAACCCCCTCCCTGCCCATACTCAGGCACGATTAGACTGTCCACTGACAGAGATGCAGGACAGGAGACACAAGTGCCAAGTGGAAATATTGAAAATAAGAACAATTAAACCACCCTTATAGGGAAAAGGCTTCAGTTTAAATCTCAAATCATAGCCAAGATTTGGGCTTTTGTTCAAGGTCAAAGCAAAGCGTTATTGATTTTTCTGCGATGTGGGAACAGAGTTTGTTTGATGCAGCTGCAACAAGTTAGAGACCTGCAAGGAAAGCACAGATAGCAGAGGCATAAAGCTGAAACACATGTCCCATACTCACACAGAACTCCCTCCACAGGTACAATATCCCAGCTCTGAAGACGCACTCTGCCCTGAACTCTCTCCACATTTAGTCTAAACGTTTAAACATCAGGCACAAGCTGCAGAGAGACACAACAAAACCCTTGACTCCTAACACTGGCAGTCACACACACACACACACACACACACACACACACACACACACACACACACACACACACACAACACACACACACACACACACACACACACACACACACACACACACACACACACACACACACACACACACACACACACACACACACACACTCTCTCTCTCTCTCTCTTTCCTCCCCTCCCTCTTTGAAATACATTTTCATGTTAGTCAGCCATGACAGTCAAACAAAATCACTGATTCATGTTTTGATAAATCCACCGGTGTCATAATCTTTGTGCATTTGCATTGTACAAAGATAAATCTGCTTTTAGAATTGATTTCTTTTCATTCTTTCAAGCTGGATCAAAGCAACGTTTCTGTGAGTCATTTACCTTTGGAACACTTTTCATGTCGACATGTTTCAGATGATGCCAGAACTTTACTTACACAAATGTTTCACTCGCTGAAATTGGTAAAAAAGAAGAAAGAAATCGTTCCATAAAATCGAACCACATGAAATGTTTAAGATCTAATTCTCACCTCTCCTTCCACTAATGTGCAGATAGCAATGATTATTTACACAGGACACAGAATTTCAGCCTTAAGAGCAAATATATCTTAAAGTTTAAGTCAAATTATTTCTACATGGCAACATCTATCCCAGATTGCTCAATCACATCTCATGAAAGACATTCAACCACATATTTTAAATGCTGTAAAATATTACAATGCGTGAAATTCAGCTGCTGATTGACGCTGACAGCATTCACATTATTAGATGAAAATGTGAGACACACAGAGGAGAACTGTAGGTTTAATGCTCAGAGTTACACACTGACTCAGAACAGGAAACCAAACGCAGAGTCGAGAAGACGCTATCAGTGTTGCCACAGCCTCTTGTCTCTCTGTAGCCCCTTCTCACCCCCACAGACCTTGATTCTCACTCTTTTAGTTTTACAGCAAGTATGTGATTGAAATAGAAGCCTGATCGCAGGAGGAGGGGCTTTCTGGCGTTTGTGCTTTGCTTTTTTCGCAGCAGCACTTGTCTACCTTGTCAAAGGTGCGGATCACAGTCATGGGGTTAAATAAAGACTTGTATTGGTTGAGCCATGAGGTTATTTTCTTAAGCTCAACCTCAGGCCTTGCAAGGCCAGAGAGAGACTGTGGGGACTCCTCGTAGTTTTAAATATAACCGCGGCTGCAGCTTTCATACCACATGTATGTGAATGTTGACAAGTGGAGAAGAGTGCACGGCAGTCTGTCAAAATGTTTTCTTGATTTTGACTTCATGCAAATGTACGTAAGAGCTGCACGATTCAATTATTTAATCCCTGTTCAAGTTAGCCGAGCGCTGAAGCAGAAGTAGCCGGCCCGTACGCCTGCTCCATGGGCCCAACGGTGTGGAAGCAGTGCTGATCAGCTGGGTATTTAGATCCTTTTCCCCAACCCGTTCTCATCCCGATGCGTCATATACAGCGGCTTTGTCAGGACCCCTTGGAGTCACTTGTCAGCGGCGTCCAACTATTACGCTCTACTAGTGGTTAACGTAAATTCACTCGTTAGGTTTAGGCAGCTAAACCACTTGGTTGACCTGTGCGTCAGACTCAAACGCCAAGGGTCGCGACAAAACAGCGGTATTTAACGCCCTGTGAACGAGGCTGAACTCCTGGCTAATCCAAAAATGGACAGAGATGGCGTGAAAGACGGAGCCGAATGAAGTCTACAGTTTATGCACCACCTGTCACCCAAAGCAGCCATGCCTTTAATTAGGCAGAACTTTAAGTTTAATATAATTTAAAGGGGTAAAGTTGAATAAAAGTCCAACACCTGTACAGTTGCATTTTAACATGGGTGTCTACAGGGATTGACCTGCTTTCTTCTTGATCAACTGCAGTTTTTGGCACTTTGCAGTCCACGTTTGCTTCATATTGCAGCTCCGGAGGTTGATGAGTGTCATACCAGACCAAATAATGCAGCCAATCTGCTGAATTCAACTTTTACATTTCTAAGAGCGAGATTTCTCTCTTCTTTCAAACCGCACATAGTCTCACTTTAAGTCAGACTGTCGACAAGTGAAACTTAAGTAGATTTTGTTTTTGCAGACGGAAATAGAAACAACTTTCACACTTAAGAGAAGACTCTAAACCAGTGCTTATTCCTGCTGTACATAATCACAAGAAGCAGATTTTTTTACTCAGTATAGTGCGTGTAAGGGATTCATGGCCGATTGTGGCTAAACTGACTTTCCCTGGTTTCTGTTTCTGTTTAGTCCCAGCGTTCACCTCTGCACCTCCACTCTGCTGTGGCATCTCACTGAAAACCACATCATGCTATCTCATCCCCTCACAGGTTCCTTTGGCTCCAGAACTCTAACCACAGTTTGACAACCCCCTCCCTCTCTCTTTTAAACTATCTCCGTCCCTTTTCCTCCAGCTACAATCTGATTTTAGCACTTTTGCATCAGGTTCAACTGCGAACAGACTGCCTTTCCCGCCAGTGGCTGTCTCCCTGAGCTCTCAGCTGGCCCCAACTGCAGCCACCAGATAGGGACCGAGTGTGAACACAATGAATGATTTACTGGACGCCGCTGACCGCAAGGCAGTTCTTCTTTCACACAGGAGGTCCACAAAGGTCTTGTTTTTCTCGCATACACTCACTTCAAATCTTTTCATCCTGCAGCAGTAGGGGAGCTACTGTACGTTGATTTGATTTATGTTAAAGGTGTACATGTTTGGATGATTATTCTGATTAAACTTTGACTCTTGCTGTATGATGCCATACCCTAAAGTTCCTGAATCTTTCGTCGAGGGTTATAAAAGGTTAAGATTTCAGGGGAAAAAAACTTGAAAGTGTGAAAACAAAACAGGGAAGAAACACTGAAAAAATAAACTCTCACGTGTCACTAAACAAATGCTTGGATTTATGCTGTAAACACTCCACAAATCACCTCCCTCATCCATCACTCTGATCAGCAGCTCCCCTTGTTTGCAACCAAGCCCATTTCTGGTTGTAAATTTCACTCCCAAATACTGAGAATCTCATCTGGGGGACGTTGGTGTGTGGATGTGAAGAAACCTGCGCGGTGCTTCCTGGTCATTGTGTCACGGTGCACGTCTGGGGGGGTGAGGTGGCTGTTTGAAAGGTCAGAGTTCAGCAGGGGTAGTCAAGCCTAAACATTTATCTATTTCTGGTTTGGTCGAGCTGTGTTGAGAGTTCTTAATCACTTACGTTACTTTCAACCAGGGTGTGAACTACAGTGGAGCCTCCTTTAACGTGTGAACTCCCCTGAAAAACATGATTTATTCATTTTTTTGGTGGGAGATCTTTAAAGTTTTGCAATGCATTTTTTATTTATCTTCATCATCATGGATCATGTGTAAAATTAGGCTATTATTGATGTATGATTCATGCATTTATGCTGGTTGTCTGTATGTGATGGTTAACTTTAACTGTTGTTGATGAGGACTCAATGCTTTGTAGGTTGGCGCACCTAGTTTTACCTATTAACTTGGTTTTTATTTAATGATCATTCTACATCAGAATCATATTCATCATATCCGCTGTTTCATACACACGGTAGCAGTTATGGTACAACAAAAGAGACAGAGACTATAATAACAAAAAAATGTTTAAATAAAATAGAATAAAGCAAGATGAAATAAAAGAAAAGGAATTATATCAGTAAACCCATAGCATATATGTTTTTGAAGGCTCAGGGAGTATGTTATTTGTTCCATTTGATAATTTCTTTTATTTTTTCCACATATTGTGTGTTGGAGGGTCAGCTTCGACCACCTTACTGTAATGCATTTAATTGCTGTTGCTGGTCGTATCTGTAAGAGATATTTCTGGCTCTTCCTTCAATACCCCTTGGTAACAGGCCTATAGGGCCAACATTGGCTCCATTGTAATATTTCCACTAAATATTTAATGAAGTGTTTCAAACACTTCCTTCCAGAATGCACACAGTTTTTGATTTAATGCTCACACCTGTGTGTTTACAGGTTGTTTTTCTATTTGAATTATCAGTGTCTTCTTTGTGCCAATAAACTTTAAAAACAGCATACTGTGTCCTGCTTCAGTTGGCCGGGTTGTATCATACTTAACCACGTATGGTCATTTACTGATTATTAAATCAGATGTGTTCACTGGAACAAGTAGGCATGCAAACATGTTTGAGGCTCGTTTGAGGCACGAGCGAGCGTCTAGTATAGTTCACACACTGCTTTTAACTTGAGGTAGCCTACCTAATCTTGGCTTTTAAATATAATTCCTGCCTGAACACAATTTCTCCTCAGTGTCGACACTGTTACAAGTACCAGTGTCTTAGCAGACGCTCTCAAATCTGTGGTCTGTCTCTCGGGTGTATTTTCACACAGAAAAACACCACTCTGTCTGTTTCTGCATGGCGTGTAAAACACTGGTCATATGGCGGGTGGAGGGAAAAAAAGGCGCCATCTCCGCTGTTCCTGAAATACTCTGGTATCTGGTGGTTATAACACTGTCTGGTGTTATAGCAGAATTCAGTTTAGTTTCAGCAGAACTGATTTGGTTTTTGCTGAGTTCTCTGTGTGCGTCACTGCACGTCATCCAGTACACTGAACTTCAACTGTACTGAACATCAATGTCGTTCGAGTGTTGTAAAATATGTGGCAAGTTAATGAGGTATATGCATGTTGTAGATGTTCGTTAGCGAATTAGGGAAAAACAGCTACTGACCTTTACAATGTCTCTGTATGCACATGAAGATTAATACAATCAGCAGTGAGAAAAAGAGGCAGGAAAGACAAACACACAAACAGTGTGATGCATCTCAACAAGTGCAGTCTTCTTATCTGTGGTGTGGCTGTTAACACATTGATGTGTGACTTTCTGCAAGTCATTTCTAGTCCACCTCAAAGTCGTCTTCTTTCAATTTTATTTTGTGAATCTTGGCATCACACAGATCAAGTAGCGCACTGACGGCTCTCCTTCTTGTCAGTATGGGAGGCAGAAAGCAAAATATCAGAATGTAGGATGGAGAAGCTCAAAATTAGCTCAGGGATTGACCATTTAAGGTGGACAAATGTGCGACCAGTATCACCCCTTCGTCCGCCCACCACACCCTCCAGTGTCCTTATTAACCGCTGAACGCTGCAGCTGCAAAGGGTGGACTGCACACTCGTCTTTGTTGTGAAATCAGTTCTGCAGAAACAGAGCTTGAGCGGCTGCAAGAAAGCTGTCCACAAGAGTGACTTTGAATTTTCTTATCTAACACCGAGAACATCTGCAATGACAGTGACAGAGAGGGATATTATCTGTTGAACGGAAAGCAGAAGATCCTGGTTCCTTTTTTTCAGCAGTTGTCGATAGAGCTAACAGATAGACTCACATCGAATTACTGGTTTCATCATTTGACAAAGTGTCTTAAAAGTAAAGTTTCAAGTCTGAACTTCTGTCATCCTGAAAAAAACAATTAAGACAGCTTACTGTAGTCTCCTTTATTTTACATGCAGCTCAGTATTTAAATTTTATGCCACCTTAAAATCCTTTTGGCAAATTCGCTTTCTTTCTGAGAGTTAAATAAAAAGATTGATACAGCTCTCATGTCTGTAGGTAAATAAGAAGCTACATCCAGCAGGCAGTTAGCTTAGCTTAGCATAAAAACTGGAAACAGGAAACAGCTAGCCTGGCTCTGTTCAAAGCTAACAATAATCTGCCTACCAGCACCTGTTAAACCACTAAATAACACGTTATGTGGCTGTTTTACTGGACTTAAGAACTAGTTTGACATTTTGGGAAACTCTTATTTCCTTTTTTGTAAAGATTGACACCAATACAGCTAGCAGCCGGTTAGCTTATCTTAGTCATTGCACCTATAAAACCACCATTTGCTTTTTTACACTTCCACTACAAACAAACAACATATTAAGTGTTAATTATTGATGTTAAAGGGAGCTGTTTTCCCCTATTTCCAGGCTTTATGCTAAGCTAAGCTAAGCTAAACGTGTCCTCGTGTATAGCTTCATATTTAGAGCGGGATCAAGCGTCTCATCTAACTTTCAAGCATATAAACGTATTTCCTGGTACTATTCCTTTGAAATACAAAGCAGGCCCCAGTAAATAAGACTGTTTTCGTTTTTACACCTCAGTTTTGGTACGAGCTATAATGTGTAGGTTAGGAATTAAAGAACAGCTGTTTACTGCTGTATGAAGGTAGAGGGTCCTACCTTATTTCCTCAAATAGTGACTGGAGCCTTGATTTACCTCAGATTTACGAAGGAAACTCATCTTAGAGACAGGCCTTTATTTCTAATTCTCTCTGTTTGATAAGTGTTAATTGATCCCTCATCTCTTAATCTCTGTTAATTGGTTGAATTTTAGTACAAAGCCCCTTTTTGATCTGTTAAAGTTACTGCATTATGCTGTTAATATAAACACCACCAAAAAAACACTTTAAAGCACTTCAGAACAACAAGGTGTTTTTAAAAAGCAGGATTATATTGTTGAATTTATTCAATTAAATTATTTTATATTTAAATGGAAATATATAATATGCTTAGTTGGCATGCTCGTAATATAAGAGAAGTGTACTATTGTTTACCCTGGTTTTCCCCAGCCTTTATTTATTTGTCGACCACACATATTTAAGGAAATTAAGTAATAACTTTAGTTATAGTTAGTTATTTAGTTAGTTTTATTCTTTCTGTCAAAGTTTTAAATCAAAGCTTCAAAATAAAGTATACTAAGATAAATGACACAAGACCAGAAGAAATAATGGCGATACAATCATTCCTTTCACAGCAGAAAATCCAGTTGCTTTGATTTTGTTTTGAAATTCTCGTAGTCTTTCCCTGATATCGGTGCTTTTATCTGTGCAGTCTAGATACATTCCTGTCTATGTCTATGAACACTGGGACCTGTGAGTTAATGCTGAGGCCTTTAAATGACGCTGCTCAGATTAATCACAGTGCAGTTCAGAGGGTGAATAAGCAGCAACACTCGCCTGGTGTCTGGAAATGGGTGGATCCCCAGAGTGAAAGGCTGCGTTTACTGCTGTTGTTACTCATGTCACTCTTAATAACTGCTGCTGAATGTCAGCTCTGGCTAAGTCACACCGGTACATCAATGTGGCAGATTTCCAGGTTGTGCTGTTGTTATAGCTGCCATTATCAGTGTTGAACTATGTTATATATTTCCATTTGGTTGCTCTGTTATTTTGTGAATGTTGAGCACATCGCCTAACCTTGACAATTACATCATCAAGACCAGTTTGCAAACATTAAATATTTTAGTTGTGGGTCAGGTTTATCATCTCTCTCTCCTGTCAGACGTCACTGAAGGGTCTCAGTCATTAATTAACATTGATTAACAACACGATGAGCTGCATCTGTTGCTGAAGAACGAAAGGTTTAGCCTCAAAGACAACACTTTCCTTTTATTCACAATTTTGCATTTATACAGGAATATCTGTAAAAGAAAAAAGAGTATTCAGAAGCCGTTCTGGTAGTTCCTGTCCCACTTGTATAGTGGGAAGTGTAAATGTTCAAATTTCCATTATCCCGAGTGCTTTTAGGGTTTCTCGTCCATGTTGGCTTTAAATTTGAGAAAAAGAGGAAATGTCAAAGTCAGGGCACAAAAAATCAGTTGAGTACACGATTAAACAGAAAGTTTTAATTCTGTAGTCTGAATTGTTCTGAAACCTGTTCAGACCGAACCTCGCTCAATAACCCTTCTCTCTTCTTTCTAAAATGCAGCACTTGAAGCAGTTTCATTTTCCTGATTTGATGGGATGTATTTGCATGATTCTTGCACTTTTTTGGTGGTATCTTCATGGTAAATGCACTTCTACCACGCAGAGACTGTTGAAAAAATAATGAGGCTTATGATGCTACCAATTCAACAAATCAAATCTCGATTTTCTAGATATATTTTGGGCGATAGTTGTGCGTCCATTGACCCCAAACAAGGAAGGACAGAAGGACTTCACAGACGCAACATTTGAAGCAAAGTAAACACAACCAGAGGTCAGAGGAGCTGGAGTCCATTTGTTTTTAAAGTCGGATGGAGTTTTATGAAAGCAGTGTTGGACTGTATAACTCCAGATCTCATAAACGCACATACAATGTTTCAACAAGTGTAATTCCGCACAAAATCATCCCATGGTCTTTTTCGGCACTTACATACATTAAATAAGCCAGCGAGACAGTTTTTTTCATGTATGAACTATTAACGAGGAATCTGGAGAGTCGCTAATAGCCGGACGTGGCTAACACCGATTAGCTCGGGGCAGAACGGTAAAAGCATTTAAACAGCTTTTTTTAACCACTTATATCGAGCAAAATAACACCAAACCTCTGCAGTAGCATGAGAAGAGTCCTTACACATAAAAAAAATTACCAACAACGTAGTTAGTAAACCCGGAGTTCATTAAAAGAGTGATTTCAAAGACTTACCAACTGGCCCGGTACCAGCTCCTCTCATTGTAAAGTCCATTCAAGTGGATTACCAAAGTCAATCCAAAAGGAAGGAGCCCATTGGTGCTTCGTTTTCCATGCCTTCACTTTACTGCTCCGAGCTAATCAGTGTTAGCCGAGTCTGACTGTAAAAAATTGATGGCTTATTTGATGTATGTAAGTGGCAAAAAAGACTGTGGGGTGATTTTGCGCCAGAATTACACTTAAATGATGTCAAACAAAGTACGAATATGAGGTAACATCCAGGAATTTTGTGCGTACGTGAGCAGCTCATAGCTCAGACAAAAAAAAAAAAAAGAAATCAGTCTCATGTTCTGATTCAGTCTTAAAAGATTGTGATCTCTCTGGATTTAAAATCCACCCAAACTTCAGAGATTTCATCATTTTAGACCTTTCCCGCCCAAAGCATCATCCTTTTGTCGAGTAGCTCGATTTCACAACACGGATGGATGATACATCACCAGAGTTGACCTCACGCACTATCACAGAGAGACGGAGCAAACTTCATCAAACCATTTATTCTATTTTCAATGAAAATAATCCTAATTATTCTCTTTAAGTATCTGCAGCCTTCAGTTAGTTATATTTTAGTCATATATATACTGTTTACTGTGTACAAGCATGTGTCCCCGATTGGGAATAGGCTGATTTTGGGGGTCGGTTTAGGTTACCTTGTAGTTGCTCATGGAGGAATTGTTGAATAAATCATAAATAAGTCATAGAGTGTTGTCTAGACCTACTCTATATACAATTAAGGGTAAGGTTTTGGCGTGGAACAGGCACAAGCGGACTTTCTTTGTCATTAAAACACTTTAAAAAACTCCTTAAAAAGACCTGAGTTGGTTGATAAAAAGGTTATAATGATGGTTAAAATAAAAATGTATATTTAAACAGAGATTCAGGGTACAACAGGACAGCCAGCCAGAGATAATTTTATTATTCAAATACCTTCCTTCCTGCAAAATCACTCCCTCTGTGTGTCAGACATCGTGAGGTGTCATTCTATCATCTCATTTAAAGATAGGAAATAAATAAACTGAATAAAACGAATAAAACGTTAAATAATGTATTAAAACTGTGTGCCTGTGCAGTATAAAAACTATATATATATATATAAACCCAGGATAAAGGTTAAGAAAGGTGCATGCATTTCACAGCGTCAAACAATAAAATCACACCATAATATTTGAAAAATTAAAAATAAATGCACACACACTGTAATTAAAGGTTAGGGTTAGTAGTAGTCATTAGTGGTTTGGGGTTAGGGTTGGTCTCAGGGAAATTAATGTAAGTCAATGAAATGTCCCCAAAAGTGACCTGGACAAGCTGAAGAGCAGCTTCAGCAACAGACTGATCCAACCCCGCTGCTCTAAGGAGCGTTACAGGAAATCGTTCCTACACACGGGAATAAGACTTTTCAATTCATTAACCTCCGTCAGAGCCTCAATCACCCACCTGGAATAAAGCAGATCTGTAAATTCTTGCACACTCTCTGTCAGATAGTATAGTATTTTTAGTATCAGTATGTATATTATACCCATACATATCCCATACATATCATATTATTCATTAATTCATTCATCTTCAACCGCTTATCCCGGGGTCGGGGTCGCGGGGTGCTGGAGCTGATCCCAGCTGACATCGGGCGTGAGGCGGGGTCCACCCTGGACAGGACGCCAGTCTATCACAGGGCACATAGAGACAAACAGTGACAGACAACCATTCACACCTAAGGGTAATTTAGAGTAATCATTTAACCTAACACATGCATATATTATATCATATATTGTATGTACATATACATTAGTATTTTATTTTACCATCACCCTGCCACTGCACCTTACTATTCATTTATCTCGCTTTATCTCATGCTTATGTCTAAGTGCATGTTCCGTTCTGTTTTTACTTTTTTCTTATACCCAGATATTTTTATATAATATAATATTCTAGTGTAGTGTATCATATTCAGTTGTACCAGATTGCTGCAACAAAAGCAATCTGGCGTGTGTGTGTGTGTGTGTGTGTGGGGGGGGGGGGGGGGGGGGGGGGGCTACTGCCCCCTGTCGGTTCATGTGAGCGGTCCTCCGGGGCTCCAGGGGGCGCTACTGCCACCTGTCGGTTCATGTGAGCGGTCCTCCGGGGCTCCAGAGGGCGCTGCTGCCCGCTCTCTCCCGCTCTGCGGCGGAAGGAAACGTCAACCTTCCACTGCTAAGCGACGCGTCTGAGTCCGGCAGGAGGAGAAGCAAACTCTGCCCCAAAATGGTGAGTAAAGTGTAACAATACCCACCCAGTTTAGACTGAGTGTGTGTGTAGAGATGTGTTTGACGGTAGAAAGGTGTTTCCAGGCGGATGAGGGGCAGATGTTAGCGGATGTTTGCGGCTGTTCGGTCGCACCGGGGCCGGGGAGCTGCTGAGCTTCCAGCGTGGCGCCTCCATTGCTGATGAAACCTCAGCTGACCCACATTACAAACTAACTTTTAATGAATTATTCTAGTATTTTTATACAACATCACACTATGATGATTATAAAACAAATGACACCTCTTTGCTGTGCGTTTACGTGCCAGTTTCCCGTTTGTTCGCTACCATGGTAACATGATTTATTTTAAATTTGATTTTATTTTTATTGAAAAGACTCAATATAAACATGTACTTTCTTACATAGCCCAGAGTTAAACAAAATACCAAAAATGTTTTTCTAAATGTAGAATAAATAATGAAATAAATTAAAAAGTGCCAAAGACAAACATATAGAAATAAGGAATAATAACAGAAACGTATAGGCTCTGCTGCTAAACTAAGGGGGTACATTTGTAATGCTTTAGTAATCCAACAACTTTTGCTAATGTATAATTTTACCATGGTAACGTGTTGACTGCTTGTCTCAGGGATTCGTCAAAGTGGTGAAGAGCAAGGCCTACTTCAAGAGATATGAAGTGAAATTCAGGAGAAGAAGAGGTAAGACGCTAACACCACACACCAGCTTTGATTGTGATTATGCATCATAAAGTTAATGCTCCTTTTAAGATTTATTACTGCTTCAATTAATGATTGTCTCTTGTTATCTCTGCAGAGGGCAAAACTGACTTCTTTGCACGCAAGCGCCTGGTTGTGCAGGACAAGAACAAGTACAACACGCCCAAGTACCGAATAATCGTGAGGTTCTCCAACAGGGACATCTGCTGCCAGGTCAGTGACAGGAAGACGAGTGAAACTCATGTGGGCATGTAATTTAAACCGCCTGACGTCACCCTTTTTTTGTCTGTTCTGTCCAGATTGCTTATGCAAAGATCGAAGGAGACCACATAGTCAGTGCTGCTTACTCTCACGAGCTGCCCAAATATGGCATCACAGTAGGCCTCACTAACTACGCTGCGGCCTACTGCACCGGGCTGCTGCTGGCTCGCCGGGTAAGAGCGCTCACACAGACACACACACACACACTCACACTGAAAGTTGCAGGTGTCAGCAGAACATAAATAGGACAGTGAGATTTGTACACTGCAACTTCAGAGGTCAGATTTGTCGTAGCGTATTTCAGGATCGGTAAGAGTGTGATCATTGTGTGTTTACAGCGAGGCATGGGAATCCGCAAACAAGTAACAAACTGGAATCGCGTGCCTCTGAGCTTATCAGCTCCTTTTTATCGACGCCCGCATGTTTTTCTGACAGCTGCGTGTTGCAAAACAATCATGTCAAAGTCACACGGCGCTGGAAACTTGCAACAAGGAGTCGTGATTGATGTGAGGCTTTAAAGTGCACGGACTGAATTAAATGAAACTAACAAAACTCAAATGTTTCTTTCTCTTCTGGTTCTTCGCTTCTTGATGATGATACAAAGCACACTGAGCAAAATGTAGTTGGTCCTTCATTTGCATTAGCTGATGTTTACTGTCCTTTCAAGACGGGGCTGAGAGAAGCGAGACGAACCACAGCAAACATCTGTCGTATCACAGCACTGTAGGTGGATGAACAGAATTACAAGATATTTTTGAGTGAAACAAACACATAAGAGAAGTGAGGAGGCGTTATGGTAGAGAGGAAGAGGCCGTCCGAAGTGTGGATTTAAAGTGAGAGTGGTGCAACTTTCTATGCAGCATAGGTTTCAATTTTCATTTAATTTCATTTCAAAATATCCTGTTATAACGCCACATAGCTCTAGATAACAAAATAGATGCTTAAAACCTGTGTAAGCCTGTGTAAGAATCAATAAACAATTCAAACCAGCATTGGTATACTTTAAAATCTACCACACTCAAGTCCGTATTTAACTGATCTATCGCATGTTTTCTCTCCTCTTTTGTACCATCCTCCTTTTAGCTGCTGCACAAGTTTGGCATGGACCAAGTGTATGAGGGCCAGGTGGAAGTGACGGGAGACGAGTTCAACGTAGAGAGCATTGACGGACAGCCGAGCGCCTTCACCTGTTACCTGGACGCAGGCCTGGCCAGAACCACTACAGGAAACAAGGTGTTCGGAGCGCTGAAGGGGGCGGTGGACGGAGGGCTGGCCATTCCTCACAGGTCGGTATGACACGAGAAAAGCACCCACTAGTTATTCACACTTTTCATTTGAGGTTATCTATTGTAGCTTCACCTCTGCACTAGATGTGTGGGTTCAAGTAAGGGCGTTAAAGTGCACAAAGCAGATCAAATGACACTTCTGCAACAACAAAACCATTTGCTTGAGTTTTACTTCCACACCAATGGTTGCACTAATAAAACCCACTTCTCCCAGTGGTGTTACTTTCTCTTCTGATTCTTCTTCGCTTCTTGATGATGATAAAAAGCACACTGAGCAAAATGTAGTTGGTCCTTCATTTGCATTAGCTGATGTTTACTGTCCTTTCAAGACGGGGCTGAGAGAAGCGAGACAAACCAAAGCAAACATCTGTCGTCGTATCACAGCGCTGTAGGAAGATATTTTTGAGGGAAAAAACACAAGAATTGGTAATAAGTGCCAAAACTCTGAATTGAAGTGTTTGGAAATGCAGCGTTGACTGACCTGTTGTGATCTCTGCTCTTCTTTTGTTTCTAGTCTAAAACGTTTCCCTGGTTATGACACAGAGAGTAAAGAGTTCGACGCAGAGGTGCACCGGAAACACATCCTGGGCATGAACGTGGCTGACTACATGTCTTACCTGATGGAGGAGGACGAGGACGCGTACAAGAAACAGTTCTCTCGCTTCATCAAGAACGGAGTCACGCCAGACATGGTAAGATTCAGCTTCTTCACCCGCGAATACAAACACCACGTGGCACTTTCAAACTGCGGTAAAGCATCTCTGCAACCTCATCGTCCAATACGTCTGTCCGATCCTCTTCATATAAAATTCTCAATTTATGTTAGGCAAACATCATAGCGGAAATTGCTGCACTCTAGTTGGAACATCCTGCGGGAGTCCTTTGATCCTTTTTTCTAGATGCCTACAATATGTTTACGGTCATTTAGAAACTATCTTTTACTTGATTTGTCCACCAGAGAGCACTGATGAGTTTATTTTAACCCTGTAAAACAATGCTCAGTTTCTTTATGACAAATATTTAAATAAGGATAATTTATGTAAAAACAAATATCAGACAATGTGTTGTTAGTGGATTTATTTTTATATCTTTAAAACCTCTATGTACACGATTGCAACAGAACGTTGACATCTGCGGACCCACGCCGCGCTGTCAACAAAACCACCCTGAGGCGCTCAAACGTCACGTTTCCGCTGCGTCGTTGGTGCACATTCACACGAGCCTCACCACGACTGCTGCTCTAGGTGGTTCTTCTTCGCTTCTTGATGATGATAAAAAGCACACTGAGCAAAATGTAGTTGGTCCTTCATTTGCATTAGCTGATGTTTACTGTCCTTTCAAGACGGGGCTGAGAGAAGCGAGACGAACCATTACGCACAGAGCGAAATGACGCTGGATGTGGTTGGAGATGCAAAGATGATCTATTAGTTGTCAACTGTTAAATTGAAACTTTTTTGGAGGGGAAAGTCAAAATTCTCTGAATCTATCTTTTTAAATGTGAATATTTTCTGGTTTCTTGACCGAATGTCTTGAGTTGTGGACAAACCAAGATTTTGACGACGTCATCAACTAATTGAGAAAATGATCAGCCAATGAAAATAAACGTTTGTTGCAGCCCCACATGTGGTGCATTATCTTGTCATTTTTGTTCTTTTCAGGTCGAAGAAATGTACAAAAAAGCACACACAGCCATCAGAGCGAACCCCGTCCACGAAAAGAAACCCACAAAAGACGTCAAGAAGAAGAGGTGGGTTCTTATTTCCATAACTATAGTTTTTTTTCCCTGTTTTTAAGCCAGTATTGCTGATGCTGTCACCTGAAAAAGAATTTAAAAGGTACATTTTCTGGTTCTTGGAGCCAAATTGTGCTGTGTTTGTTACCTTTTCTAAAATACTCACGTCACATTATTGATATCCTGGGAAAGTACCTGAAGCCCCCACTGTCTCAGTATGGAAGAGCTTTACTGGATAGAGCCCAGTGCGGAGCGGGCAAACGTTTCCCCTCTGGTGTGCTGAATGTTAATGGAGCCGCTGTTTGTTTCTTTCCGGGCAGGTGGAATCGCGCCAAGTTATCTCTGGCACAGAGGAAGGACCGCGTCGCCCAGAAAAAGGCCAGCTTCTTACGAGCCCAAGAACAAGAAGCAGGGGACGGTTAGGGGCTCTGCTGCGAAAACACAACACACATCACACACAAATAAATTTATTACAAACTCAAGCTCTCGCTCTCTGTCAATACTTTGTTTGAGTTTTACCGGTTGAGCGGGTGGATTCACTTTAAAAAAAACATTTATGGCCTTGTTTGCTTTTGTTTTAATTACACCCTTGACTTATATTGACAGTGATAATTATAATTATATTGACAGTGATAATTATTAAATGACTCAAAGTATGATAAAGGACAGTGGTGTACATTGCCATGATAACGTTGTTGTTCTCCTAACCTGCATTGGACTATGTAATGTCTTTAAATAACAGATCAATCTGTATAAAAGCACCTCCTGCTGCCTGATATGAAGCAATTTCAAAGGGTTTGAGTGCTTGATATCGTCCTACAACTGAGACTGATCGAAGAACTAAAACATACTTCTAAGCTATTAAAGTGAGCCTACGTACCGCTTTTGAATGAAGCAAAAATGTTCAAACACACCATGTATAAAACCCCTTTTATACATTTAAACAACACCTTAAGTGAAAGGAATACACAAATGTAACAGCAGTCTAATGTACTCGAACACTTGATGGGTCAGTGATATTAAACAAAATACTCACGAAACTAAACGTTTAATCTGATGCATGTTGTTTTTTTTTGCCCAGAATAAATAATGCCGTTTACTTGTTTCTTGTAAACTATCGTTGCTGCCAAAGGCTCTGAACGCCCACATGGGTGTTTTCAGTCAATGTGGTCGACCCTCTTCACCGCCCGTGTCTAGACCCCAGAACAAACATCACCACTGCACCTAGATATACTAATGTAACGACGGAGTCTAATCACGAAGGACTCTCTACTATTCACTTTGTGTAAGTAATTTATTCTTCTCTCTGTTAAAGTCTCTTCCGATTGAGAAACATCACAGCTGCGTACCTGTACGCCAGTTCGATTTGGTGCTGTGCGTGCTGTTGCTCTCCATTGTGCAGTGATATTCAGGGTTCGCACAGGTGCTTGAAATCAACACATTTTTCATTTTAGTGTGGTTTTTCCAAGGTTTGAAAAGTGCTTTATATTTTGAATAGGGGCAGCTGTGGCTCAGGTAGAACGGGAGCGAGTCCTCCATTTGAAAGATCGATGGTTCGATCCCCGGCTCCTCCGGACTGCATTCCACAGTGTCCTTGGGCAAGAACCCCAAATTTCTCCTTGTGCTGTCTGTGGGTGTGTGGATGTGGTGTGAATGTTTAGATTAGATGGTATGTAGATGTCCACTGTCATCTGTGTGAATCTCAAATCTCAAAGCGCCTTGAGTATTCAGAAGACTAGAAAGGCGCTACCTAAGTACAAGTCCATTTACCATCCGATTAAGTGCTTGAAACAATTTGAAATGTATGTTATATAGGATGGGATATGTGATATAACACATAGAAAGGAAGATCTCCATATTTGAGAGACTGAAAACCGTATTTTGTGACATTTTTATATGAAAAATGACTTTGGAAGATTAACAGATGCTCAAAATAGTTGATTATATTTCTGTCGAGTTAGTTTTCCTCTCAGTTGTCGTTCTGTAGAAAGCTATTTCAAAACAACATGTTGGTTGTTCATAGGACAATAACATCTAATTGAATGTGATGAACAAGTGCAATAATAAGTATAATGAATACTAGTATTGTACTACAGCTGTGAGGTGCTGGAAAAGCATGAAAATGCACCTTGAAATGAATTACCTTGAATTTGACCGTAGGAACCCTGGATATTGCAAGCCTATTTATTTTGCCATATGTCTTTCCTGCATTTGGCATCCTGGATTATGTGTTTATCTTATTTGTATCTAATATAGTTAGCTCTTCATTTGTAAAACATGTCTCTGCTGCCAGTAGACTTGTCCAGGTTTACAACTCGTCATATGCTAACACTGACCCTTTCACACGCACGTGCTATCGGTTGACTTATTGAGTTGATAACCACCGTTGTGTGAACACTTAGCTTCATCATTCAGGCCTCTGAACAGTTTTGACGAGTTACAGTGAAGTGGTACGTAGTTTAATTGTGCAAAATCATGCTGGTCTCTTCAGTAATATATATATTTCTTTTTTTCTTTTACATCTTTAAAATCCAAACAGCAGCATCGACCCCAAGCTTGACATGCTTCACAGGGTCATGTCTGTTCTGAAATGCATTTAAAGTGGTTAAACAAGTCAGGTTGTCAACTCAGTCACAGCTACTTCACAACAGCAACGTCTTGACATGATCATGGAAAATATTCTGTACAGCAATCAAATGGGACCACTGGTGGTAAACATTCATACATGACTTCAGCATGATCTCTATGGCACTGAGACGAACCCCCCCCCCCCCCCCCCCCAAAATAATGTGATACAGCACATTATCACAAATACTCTTCAGTGAGAAATACAAGTAGAGAACATTCACAAATGAAATACATTAGTATTCGTTGTGTCATTGATGCAGCATTGACAATATCACTAGCGTTACAGGTGGGAAATGTACAGCAGAGTGAGGTACACAGACATAACAGGGTGATTCCTGTGGAACACTGTCAGAAAAATACCATCACATTGTCAAGCTAATGAACTGCCTCACTTTTTTATGCAGGCGAGTTAAAGGAAAAGCTCCTTGGCGTAGATTCTCCAAGTCTCTGCATGTGTAGAGTCTTTGTCGTTTGTTTCTCTGCTGCTGTATTTGAGCTTTTCTCTTAATGTGTCACTAATCTGTTGGCTGCTTGTCAAAGGTGAAGTCTAGTGATATTCTATCTATGTTAATTATTATCAAGTATACCCCTGAAAAGACACAAACCAACAATTCATTTATCATTCCGTTTTGCCTGTGCAGCCTAGACAAGATTATTTTTCACACTGTTGCACTACGTGTTCCTCCATTAAAGACAGTTGTAAACATAAACAATAACTAAATGTGTCCCACTTTGTTTCCTCAACCTCTAAAAGGTCGGAGGATCCTGGGTTGCAGTGTATCCCTACTATACTATTTAGTATGCCAGAAAAATATTTAGCATGTCCCAAGACATAGTATGCAGTAAAGTATAAATGCAGTATGCCAAAAATGTTCTACTGCATCCGTCTTTTTCAGTCGTTGCTGTGGAAACGTTTGAGTGTTGGTGAATGCTGCAGATCTTGTCTGTTGTGTTTCAGCCACATGTATTTGGCATTACACTGCACAGCGTTTAAAGGTTATGCCTGCTGCAATAATAAAATGCATTTTCATTGCATATATAGTCTAGTCTTCTACATGTTTCTGTACCATGATGTGGTTTGATATTATTTCTGGCCTACATGATTAAAGTAATGTTTATATACAGTTATTGTTTTTTCACATTCATAATGTTACAGACTGTTCTGTGTGTGAAAAGGAGGTGTGTCCCTCTGAGTTGCCGTAGGACAGAGGATCGCAGGGTTTTACCGGTGGTGCAGTATAGGCGAATCCAGAACGCTCGACTACATTGTTTTGATATAGAAAAACTATACACGATGCAACTCTGCTTCGTTTTATTTCAACAGACTGAGAGACGCACAACACCAGCGCTAAAACCCTGTGAACTCGCCCTACGGCAACTTGGGACACACATAAACACAGAACAGTCTGTTACAATAATAGGTTTGTTTACCTTTTTTAATCAGCAAATTGAAAAAAATGAACTGTGGCTTTGGACAGCCCTCTGCACTCAGCGACTTCCAGGAACGCAAAGTCTGGGAGTCTGAAACTGTGGCAAAGCCTGCCAAATGAAAGCTGTGCAGTGTAATGCCAAATATATATCCGGAGGGTGGACAAGTGGATTTAGCCATGAATTTCTGGCTATTCTAACCCACAATCCCTTGCACGGCATATACAGTATGAGCAAGAGGGTCAAAGTTCAAGGTGCAATGTTACAAAGAAGTAGTGTGTTGCATATCGCATGTAACAGTGCATACTTTGTAAGGACAGCTGCAGTACATACTAAAAATAAAAAGAGAGAGTGTGTGATGTGTAAGTGTGTGAAAGACATCAGCTGACAGGAAGTTAACAAGGACCAAGGCTGTTGCCTAGCAATGGAATTCCCTTGGAAAGGTCTTAAATTATTATTATTATTATTAACACAGGCACTGTATTTTATTTCTAGTCCATGCTGCGCACACTGTCCTGCTGCTGTAAATACTCACTAGTTCAACAAATGTGTATTAATCCGCAGCTTTAACTTCTTGGGGCTGAGTGCAACAGACAGCATAGTAAAAATCATAAGGTACTGAGAAAAGAACTAACACACTCCTGGTTTTGGTCTTTTCACAGGATTTGCTGGAAACGAAAATATAGAATATCACCAGTCTTAACCTTTAAGGTTACACTCCCTGATTATGTCATGGTGCTAAGTAGCAACTGTAACATAACAAATCCTTAAATAGTGCAATTTCATTACACTTTCAACTTGAGCTTCATAAAACACACTCATTTTTTAAAAATCAGCCAACACATATCTGCATGATTTTGCGACAAAAACTGAAATTTCTCTCTCTGCTCTTGAGAATGACGGTAAAATCTGTCTACGTTTCTGTTTTTCCAGCATTGCCCCGAAACATTCCACGGTGGTGAACAATACGATACAATATAATGTGTCTAAATGAATTGTTTTAAGTGCGACTGATGTCAACATGCAATCATTCAGGCCACTTCAGTCTTACATTTCTGTTGTGTTTTCCAGGCCCCCAAACTTCTAAAACTGGGACAGAGGAGGTAGAGTCTCCATCAGTCTGACCATTTAGAAGGTAAAGAGTTGATAAAAACTACTTCATTCAATTTGCTATTCCTAAATCACAGCATCTTTAAGACTCAGCTCCATGTGAGGAACAGACCAGGGAGATTTCAGAGGGACTTCCTCTCCTCGTCACGAGTCCTTCGTGTGCGAGATCTGTCTCCACAGCAGAGCTTTCAGGTTGTTGAGAATAAGCGAGTGCTCCATGTTCATCTGTCCAGCATTACCCTTGAGAGCCATGCAGGCGTACAACTGCCTCTCCAGCTCCTCTCTCATCTCTGACGGCGCCCCACGCAGGAGGTAATCCTTCAGTGTACCACATGCCTTTGCCAAGTTTGGCTGAACTGGCTCCTCCCTGCAGCGTTTCTCTGACACGTCACAAGACGTCTGGCAGTCCACCCCGAACACACATTCGGCATCCGTCTCACACTTGAGCAGCCGCATGCTGCGTCTGAACTCGTCCTCAGGAACCACCGCACCGGTGTTTGTCAGACGGAGCTCATGGCGGTCGGTGTAACCGAAGTGTGCCGCGGCGAGGTCGCAGATCAGAAAGCTGCCGTAGGTGCCGTGGAAGATGTCCTCAACCAGCTCCAGGAGGCCCATGGAGATCTTAGCTTTGCGAGGCCATGAGGGGGTGAACCATTGGTCCATAGTGCGCTGCACGCTGCTGGGCAGCCAGGAGACCAGTGGCCAGGGTAGAGACAACCCATACAGGGGTCCGTAGGGGACTCGCTCAGTCATGTACAGGTCGCCGCAGTAGCCGAGTAGGCGAGGAGTGTGTCCGCGGTCTTGGAGCAGCAGGCCCAGCAGCACCTCAAAAAACAAAGCACAAATCTGTCTCACCAAAGACCTAAGACCCTTTTTCTTGAAGAGAAATAAAAAACAACAACATATTTTGTGCACAAACAACAGTTGGTCATTTCCTTATTTGGTGCCTTGTTATTTTACCTCATCCATCTGCAGGAGGGCCCACGTAGAGCGGGCTTCTGGCAGTGACACCCGTCCATCTTTGTTGCCATCGGCGACAGAAAGGATCTGGCTGACGAGGCTGGCGAGGTTAGCCTGCTCTCCAAGCTTTGACTGATGGAAAGAGAGGCACAGAGACAGGCTTTAGTTCACCACAGACTGAACTAGAGACCATCTTGTGGCGGGATCACGCCAGCTGGGATGCCAAATCCGGTCAGAGGTGCAAAGTGGTGGTGAAATGGTCCCATCCCTTCTTTCTGGAGAAAACAAACCAGCATTGCTTTTGCGGCTGGTAAATATTTGCTTCCTGACTCAAGTCCTTTACCTTGAGGTGATTTAAGAGCATCTCTCTGAACTTCTCCACTGACGTGCCCCTGGTGGGCTTGTCGAACACGGGGGCTTCTCGTCGTGGCTCCGGCTCCTCGCCCAGCTCGTAGTGCACGACCTCCCCCAACCTACATCGGATGATCCCATCATGGTCTCCCCAGCTTCCTGTGTACACCTGGCAAACAGAACGTCAAACAAGCCGTAAACATGCTGAACACTGCGAGAAGTAGAGTCCCACCTTAATAGAGTGTTATATTTGTTTCCTACCTGGTTGTTTGGCAGCGTGGACAGACACCTGCTCATGTAGAGTGTTTCTTTGTCACAAAGACTGCTGCAGGCAGAGCCATCGATGATTCCCTTCCTGTATTTATCGCACTGGGAGAAAAAGAGAATATGCAGAGAGGAGTGCTTTAATGTTAAGCTTCTTTATAATCATATTTATCCATTACATTAGGTCTTGTTCGTCTAATAATCAATAAGAAGGAATATTACTTTTGTACATCTTAATCAAATGAAGTATTTACAATACGTTTGTTGCCTCATGCAGTGGTAATTACAAAATAAAAGTCCATTTAAAAAATCATTCAGAATAACAGGGTTGATACAAAGCCAGTACTCACAATGGCGTTCTTGCACTCGTGTCCTCTGCACAGCTCTGTGTAGGCGGAGTATTGCACATAGAGCACCCAGCTCCCCACAAGCACAGTCAGCCATGTGAGGAACAAGTACTTCACCCGCACAAAGGAGATCCGAGCCTACGTAGGGCGAGCAGAAACAGAAACTCTTAAGATCGAACCAAATCCTGAAATACACCTGGTTCTACAGTGAGGGACAGGTGAGCCCAACAATCTATAAAAGGACACGTTCACCCTACTGTGCAAGCATGAAAATGTTTTCAATGCCCATTAATTCATGTATCCAGACTGGATGTACTGCTTGGAGCATGTTATACAGGCAGAACGGCTTCCTCTCCAATTCATTCCCTAATCAAACCTGATCACATGTTGCCATAGTGACAGCATAGGGGTGTCCCACGACAAGGCGCTGGCTGGCTGAATAGTCGCCATGAGCAACAACAGCTCATTAAGCTGGAAAATGGGTTTTTGGAGGTGAGGATCCAGTTGTTCCAACACCACATGCCATTCTGGTTATGGCTCCTAAACGAAAATTGAATTACTGCCCGTGTCACAGGGTGCACGCATCACATGTCCCACAATGCCCCTTTGGTCACAGACGCTGTTGTTTCTGTGACACTGTGTGTGTTAATGAAGCCAATGATAAATCAGAGAAAATGTGTGCAGTGATATAACTTCTACAGAATAAGATCTAAAAGGCAAGACAGCTCGATAAAAAAAAGAGCTGCATTCAATTTCAGTCTCTTTACTAATCTTATAAATAATAAAATAAATTAACTTAACCGGCATTAAAGTGTAATTCCGGCGCAAAATCCTCCCATGGTCTTTTTCCACACTTACATACATCAAATAAGCCATCAAGGCAGTTTTTTTAATGTAACAACAATTAACAGAGAAATCCGGGAGCCGGATGTGGCTAACACTGATTAGCTCGGGGCAGTAGGGTGAGGACATTAAAACGGCTTTTTAACCACAAATACTGCTCATGATAACACCAAACCTCTGCAGTAGCATGAGAACAGACACACATAAAACAAAGCACCAATGGGCTCCTTCCTTTGGGATTGACTTTGGTAATCCACTTGATGAATTTTACTATGAGAGGAGCTGGTACCTGGGCCAGTTGGTAAGTCTTTCAAAACACTTTTAATAAACTCCAGGTTCTCTAACTACGTTGTTGGTGCTTTGTTTTCTGTGTAGGGACTCTTATAATTCTACTGCAGAGGTTTGGTGTTATTTGATCTATGTAAGTGCTGAAAAAGACCATGGGATGATTTTACGTCGGAATTACACTTTAACTCTGAAAGCATTCTTGTAACACTTTCTTTGAAGACTAAATATATAGCGCATTACACACCTTAACAACAAGTTGTAGTAAGGACTCTGTGCTATAATTGTCCATACATATCACAAGTCATCATTGTATGTGTTTAGGAAAAAGTGAGGTACAAGAGAATAGGAAGGTGAAACAATCTCCAGGACGGGCTTGTCCCTGTTGATCAATTTAAATCCCCTCTGCCTCAGTGAGAATGTCTGCCTTTTCTTTTATTTGTTGTTGTGCCTTATGTTGATGTCCTCGGTTTGTTTGTTGTATAATTTGCTGATGTGTGCTGTAATTTTTCATGTGTAGTTATTGTTTTATATGTTCTGTAATCAGGGTGTCAATCAGTCAACCAAGTGACGTACATACATGCATCTGTAATAATCGGCTACATGCTTTATCATAACATTGCATTGTGCACCCTACTGCCGTACACACCCGCAATGCCTCAGGGTGTATTTTTTTGTATGATTGCTCTGTATTTTTCTGTGGTCTATGTCCTATCTAAATGTGTTGTGTGCAATTGTTTACGGGTCTGGCTCTGTAGAGACCGAGACCTATTTCCTCCTTACAAATGCATTATAACTCACTATGAATGCACTCATAGTACACTATTGATGTGGTCTTTATAGAAACTCCCATCAAAAGCAATCAGAGGCCAAAGTAAAATTGTTATATTTGTTTTTGAACAACAGCTTCCAGCCTTTCATTTATGTTATATATACTGTATATATGTATAGATTTTTTGGATTCGATATTCTGTTGGTTGACAAATGAAATGATCATTTTAGCAGTAAGTGACTACCGCATTGCGAGAAAGTATAAAGAAGAAGACAAAGTAAGCAGTTGGTGGCGCAGGGGCGCAGAGGGATATAATTTAGGTCAGATTTGATGTCAGACACAGTATGTGAGTTTGACGAAAACAAAACTGCAGTGAGTTTTTCTCCGAGGACTGAAACTGCACTTGAGAGGATGAAGTGATTTTGATTCTCGCTCTGATCACATGGCAGGAACAGCTTATGTTGTGTGTATTTTGGCAGCTTGCTGTTCTTCTCAATTCAGCTCCAGCACAGTTTTCAAATACCAACAAAATATGCACCAACTGAGGCAGGGACCAAGCAAAGGCCTTTTCTATTTTCTTTTTTCCTTTGATGTGCTTTGATTACTGCACAGCTCTGGCCTGCACAAAAGATCTGTGTTTCTGTTTTGTGTCCCTACAAAAGTGCAGAACAAATTAAAGTATCACATCCACATTCATATACACACAGGCGGCCCAGTTACTGTCATTAAGTCTTTTAAGATTATTAAAGCATATGACTTCTTTGTGGGTGTTGATTGATTAAAACCCTAATGAGGTTTTTTTTTTTTTCATGGAATTTGCTCACACAAAATATGCAACACTGAGCTACAGACTTCAAAGGGAAAGCACAGGGAGGACACAGGAAAACCAGAGTCTTCCTGCCTGCCATTCCCTTTGGTGCATTTCACCAAAAATGTCCTTTGGCAGCAGCAGCAGGCCGTTACAGCTTTAACAGCAGCTTCGTGTTTGAGTTTTTTTAAACGCTCTGTGTCCTGAAGAGATGAACAAACAGATAGAGTGCCTCCAGGGAGGGAAGAGGAGTTATCAAGGGAGTACAAACTACACAGCACTATCAGATCTGACTCCTTTTGCATGCATGCAGGTGCTATTTGTAGAAAAACGATGCACATGACACACAGACAATACGGTGGGGTGAAAGTGTGTGCGTGGTCTCAGCACATGATAAAGCATCTGAGTTAAAGAAGTGAAACCAGAGCAACAAAGATCTGTGTTCTTCACTCTCTCCTTTACACCGTCTCCCTGTCATTGGACCCAAATATTTAATTTGGGTGGGGAAAGTGAATTA
The DNA here is from genome assembly GCF_963691815.1 of Echiichthys vipera. Lineage (NCBI taxonomy): Eukaryota > Metazoa > Chordata > Actinopteri > Perciformes > Trachinidae > Echiichthys > Echiichthys vipera. Next base: position 19,627,974 of record NC_139840.1, on the reverse strand, counting down.
GCAGAGCTCGCCCCTTAACCCCAACCGCTCCAGTTGACCCGCTCAGCGTTGTACCGCGCAGCTTCCAGGTGTAAATGTGATCAGGGCGTCCATGAACAAGTGAGCGTCGCTCTCAGTGAAACCTCCCTGAATAAATAAAAGGTTAAAACATTTGTCTTGGCTCAGATAACATCAGATAAACTTAATTGATCCCAAGCAGGAGTTTGAAGTGTGGAAAAAGCAGTTGAATAGTATGCGTAACACGAAGCATGATATAAAAAGGTACTACAAATAATGTACTGTAGTAAAATTGTTCTGCAAATGTGAAATATTTGTCTTTCTCTTCCACCTCACTTCCGTCAACACGACCCTCTTCTGTTCAAATTAGCATACCAGACAAAACTTTCACCATATCCACCTTGATTTTAATGATTTAAATATGTTTAACTAGTTGAACACTTTGATTTTACTATTGATACATTTGTTTTTTTGCTTTTATTTATGCTTTTATTAATGTTTTGTAAAGTGTCCTTGGGTGTCCTGAAAGGTGCAAACAAATAAAATGCATTTTAGTTATAATTATCATTATTATTATAAATGACGCAGAGTTTGAACTGTGTAAGAAAAGTCAATGGACAAATATTAAAGGAAAGGAATACAAATGTTACACTTACATATTCCATCTAAATTCAAATTAAAAACACTTTGTTTACTTTTCTATTTATTAGGAAACAACGTCATTAAGATGTAACGCAGAAGCAAATTACTCATGATAACACTGATAATAGGATCTGGTTGAGCAGCGAGGGCAGGGAGTATGTTACGTTTGAGTTAAATGTGCAAAGTTCACTGTAGAGTTACCTGCTGTCATCAGTTAGATTCAGTTACCACACGTTTACCCTCATGAAGTATTGACTTCTTATAGTCTGCTCACCACAGCCGGGACAAAAGACCTGCAGAATCGCATCTGCATGTGCAGGGGATGGAGTGGGTGTAATTTACAGGTTGACATGTCCCCTGCACAGTATCGGCCAAACCCCCCTGTGTTTGGTGTGGGATAGAACTATTTCAACAACCACAGGAGGAAACGCAGCCTAATTGCGGCGGATTTGGTTAAATCAACGCGCCCATGAGTCCACAGGAAACACTGTAGTGAAGTTAAATATAGGATTAAATCACCATCATTAAATCTGCTGCAGTGGTGGGAAGCAAATAAGCACATTTAGTCAAGTGCTGCACTTAAGTACAATTTTGAGGCACTTGTACTTTACTTGAATAAGTCCATTATAATCTACTTCATACTTGAAGTGACTCCACTGCATTTATTTAGCTACTTTAGTGACTTTACAGATTCAGATTATTAATAGAAATATTATCAACACATTAAATAATATATATTGTTATAGATTAAACTGCACAGAATAATATAAGGTAAATGAAGTTAGCCCCACCTTCATCGCTGCAACATTAAAGTGATATTTACATTAATCTATATTCTGAAATGGACCATTCTGCATAATGAGTACTTTTTGTACATTTTGATGCTGATAATTTTTTTTTACTTTTACTTAAGTAACATTTTGAATGCATTTTTACTTGTAACAGAGTATTTATACAGTGTGGTAGGAGCTCTGAGTACTCCTTCCACCACTGATGGCTCGTGAAGTTAAATAAAGATAAAGATTAAATCACCTCCTCGACTCTGCTGTAGTCCGAGCCCTTGAGATCAGACACTCACATGTTGTCAGAAGTTCCACGGTTCGGGCTCAAAACAAAAGGGGAACGTGCTTTTACTATTTTAGCCCCGAAGCTGTGCAACAGAATCAGCCGAGTCACTTCCTCAGTTTAAAAAACCACCTATACTCTGTGTGTTTGTGTGTTTGTGTGTGTGTGTGTGAGTGTGTGTGTGTGTGTGTGTGTGTGTGTGTGTGTGTGTGTGTGTGTGTGTGTGTGTGTGTGTGTGTGTGTGTGTGTGTGTGTGCGTGTGTGCGTGTGTGCGTGTGTGTGCGTGTGTGTTTAAATGTTATTAAACATTAGGGATCGACCGATATGGATTTTTTTAGGGCCGATGCTGATACGGATTTTTTTCCGATATGGCCTGCATATTTAGCCGATGCTAGTTTTGCTCCCTCAATTTACATCATAAAAATGACACAATGATGAAAACAAATGTTACGAGTCTCAATTAAAAAAAAAAAAGGAACATTTACTGAACTTTAAAAGGCGTGTCCAGCAACACGGAGCTGCCTGTGGACGCCTGTCTGTAAATAACATCGATGAACGCTGCAGCCCGCATCGGACGATACAATACACGTAAAAAACACAAATATCGGCCGAAAATAATGGCCAATAATCACTATTAAACCTTTTAATTACATTTGCTGTTGAGATTGTGGAGCACTTTGTAACTCTGGTTTAGAAAAGCGCTGTTCAAATAATGTGTATTATTATTATTATTATGATGAGATGACTGTACTGAATGTTGTAATGGAGCAATATGTTTACTCTAAACAAGGACTAAGGCTGTTGCCTAGCAATGTAATTCTTTTGAAAAGGTCTATATCCATAAAATTATTTACAAACTATACCCTTCCTTCTCATGCTGCCTTCACGTGCTATGGAAAAGACGGTCCTTTCCAATTGTAAACTGGAAATTACCAGTGCGTTGTGTTCAAGTGCGTTTGTTGTCGTAGTGAAATGAAACATGGCGGACCCACAGATCCTGACCTGTTACACGTGGGGAAACCATTTTAATGCCTAATCCCTCAGCTACAGCGAGAAGACGATTTATCAAAACGGTAAATAATATACTGTATTTTTTTAAAGGACAAAAGAAAAAGCTAATATTCCTGTTTTAGCTACATAAGCTCAGTCTTCCCTTATCTGAAGCACATAATCTTCCCCTCCAGCTCAAAACAGTGTTGTAATAGAGTGGACTCTTGTGTTGCGCTTCGCCACGTTGAAAAGGTCAAAGGTTATCTCATCTCAGCAACTTGTGTATCAAAATATTCTACAAGTTTCCCAGTGGAAATCACCACACGAGGGGGTTTTCATGTGCGATTTTCACGTCAGATTTTGTTATTTAGCTCTTATCCAGAGGATGTGAAGGCTCCAGTATATTTTTAAATATTCAGATTTTAAAACTCAAAGTCATAAATTGGCAAATACTATTAGATTATTTAGGCAAATTTACTCCCTTAGTTTAGCAGAGCCCATACGTTTTTGTTATTGTTATTGTTATTCAAGATTCAAGGAGCTTTATTTATCCCGAGGTAAATTATTGTGCAACATTTTCAATACAAAGGTGGGAAAAGAACAGAGTAACGATAAGCTAACATAATCAAATCAAAATAAAGCTAACGTAAAATAAATCAAACAATGAACTAAGTGTGACAGAGTGCAACGCACATTGTGGTTAAGCGTAGGTATATACAATATACAACAATACGCACTGTGCAGTTTAGCAGCAGATTGAAATAAAATAAGTACAAACTAAATAAGTAAATATTATTCTTCATCCCTCTTTCTATGTCGTACTGTCTTTGTATATTTATGTTATTTTTATTCATACATATAAAAATACATTTTTGGTATTGGTAACTCTGGAACATGTTAGAAAAGTAATGTTTGTATACATTTCTTTAAACGATCATTTATCCAAAATACAAAATAAAAAATGGCATGTCAACACCACTAGCCAGTGTTATCAAACCCTACCTAGGTAAACTTTTGGTCACTTTAAATAAAAATGTCTGACATTTTGGCAATTTGGAAGTATTTAACAAGTGAATGCACACTTATAAGATGACTATACTGTATGTTGTAATGTAGCAATATGTTTACTCTTCTCCTCCTCTTCATAAGCTCCTTACTGTACTGGGAAGTGCTGCTGGCAGCGAGCCACTGGTACCCAAATGGGAAGGTTCAGCCTTATTATCCAACCGAAGGGATTACTGCTGCTCTGGCACTACTGGGGGTGTGAGCTGCAAGTGAAAGTCCTTACAGTCAAATAAAGATTTTAAATGAAGTAAGATGATCCAAAACAGAGATCCCTCCTCCCCTGGCCTGGGTACTGAGTCTTGGGCATGCATTACCCATTTCTCCTCATGTTATTTTCACACTGTGAGTGGTTTTAGGCCTGTGTCCTGATCTGTCTGACCAAACTGGATCAGCAGAAACACTGTCAACTTATTATTTCACGACATTCCTCAGGTAATCCACCAGAGCAGCACGAGGAGGGGACGTGAAGCTGCCAGTCTGGTGATGTGACACCAAGACGACCCCCATTATAACAGATGTGCAGTCCACTTAAAACACACACATGAGTATTTATGCATGCGATTTTAATTCATTTACCTGGAAGTAGAAAGACTTTTTCACCCAGGCCCGTGGAAACAGAGCCTTCGCCATCACAGAAATAGATCATCTCAATACGTGGACCTGGCTGTGGGAGATCATCCAAAAGACACAGGAGAGAGAGAGAGAGGGAGAGAAAGAGAGAGAAAGAGCGTCTTCCGTCCCGTTTTATTGAATTACTGCATGTTATTACCAGGTCTCAGCCCGGCTGTGATCTGCGGCTCCCGGGCTGTCGTTGTCCTGTCTTCTCCGTGTGAATCGCTGTGATATTCTGCTCTTTGCCTGCTGCCTCTGCTCTTTGCAGTAGCTGCTGATTTCCAAGCAAAGCGACATACCTCAAGCTGGGGGGAAAAAACGTACGCTTACTGCGCAGGCGCAACTCGTTCGTCTACAAAATAAGACGTTTATTTTATTAAAGTTTTTAGTTTGTCAAACCAAAATTGACGATATATGTGTCCGTGCTGACACGAACGGGTCATTATCAGTGTTATGTGGTTGCTAAACTCTGAAGCTATGACCGGGTCAAGCTCGCAGTAATGAGGAAAACACACATCCGCTACGTCTTTCACAATAAAAGCCTTATTTGTCTTTATTTTTTTTAAACTATCCCAAATATTCAGCAGATGAAAGTTACATAATTCATTTAATGGGTATCTTAGCAACATACTATAGACCTTTTCAAATATGTAAACATAAACATTCTAAATGTGCCCTAGTTTATTTCCTGTTGCAGTGTGAATTACATCAGCGGACCGGAAATAAACAAGGACTAAGGCTGTTGCCTAGCAATGGAATTCCGTTGAAAGGTATACATCCATAAAATTATTTACAAACTATACCCTTCTTTTATATTTTTAAATATTCAGATTTAAAATCATATTTGACCTCTAGGAAAAACTTAAAACTCAAAGTAATAAATTGGCAAAAAACTATCAGATTATTAAGGCGTTCATACGTTTTTGGTTTTGTTATTATTGTCGTTCCCTTTTCTGTGTTTTACTGTCTTTGTACATTTTCATTTATGGTATTATCATTATTCCTACATATCGGTAACTCTGGAACATTTAAGAAAAGTAGTTTATACAAAAAAAAAACGATTTTTCTTTAAATGGTAGCCCAGTTTAAGTGGAGCTTTGGCGACAGTGCATGGTGCCACAACTGTCTTCATCTTGGCATGGGAATCATTTTAGGAAAAATTAAGGAACTGTTGTAATTATATATCCTATATATTTTTATTTTTTTCAAATAGTATTTATTTATAATAGAGAACCAAGAGGTTTCACTTTTTTGCCTTCTTAGTTTTTGTCTTTACTGATTTTTTTTGTCTGTATTTTTATGTTTTTCATGATTGTTGTAACTTTGGCTGTAATAAAATTAAATGATAAATTTGATCGCAAAAAAATGGTAGCCCAATTTCCGGTCTAACATCCAAAATAAAAAAATAAATAAAAATGACCTGTTAACAGCACTGACCAGTGGCCAAGTTTATCAAACACTACCTAGGTAAACTTCTGAACACTTTAAATTAAAATGTTTGAAAGTATTTGACAAGTGAATGTACATTTGAAAAACAGTTAAAGGTTTTATATGGAGAATGAGCAGAACACAGCCATCTGGTGTCTCAAGATCGTAGTCGCAACAACAAAAAATAATTAAAAGCATGCGGGTTGCCAGGTTTGTCAGACCCGGCCCAGTAGACAACAGGAGACCGGAGTCTGTTTGAGCCTGTTTGAACCCGTCCCCTCCGGCAAATCAAACTTTAGAAACAAATATTAGAGGAGTTTGACTGACAGTTAGCGTTAGCCGTTACAGCTAAGTAAATATGAAAGTTAGCTTACAGATCAAGGAGAAACGTAGCCATTTGGGCATGTGTTTTAATGCCGTTGAACTCCTTTATCTCAGTCCATGGAGTGAACGCTCGGCCTATACTGACTCTGGTTTTTGCCCGATTGGCTGGTACAATGTAAACAGAACATCATTGTCAAACCAAACCTAAAATATGAATTCAGACTAAATATATTTACTTTATAGGAAGAACAATAATTTCATTTTGTACCCGTCAAAACACACCGTGGGTGTATTAGTTTTAAAATATATAGCTTTTAATAAAGATTTTACATATTACACATTTAACTTTTGAACACTTCAACATTTTGACAATTTGAAAGTATTTGACAAATGAATGTACATTTGAAAAACAGTTCATAAAAAAACGTCTAGCTAGCAATACAAAAAAAAAAGATCCAGTATTTTTTTTAAATATTTTTTAAATTTAATTAATTTACAAAATCCCGGCACAGGAAACATGATAATACACCATGAATTGTATGAAAACTGTAAGCTCTGCTGAGTAAATGCCCTGCCTACATTTTCAAATGTTTGAAAAAAGAAAAAGTGAACGACAACAACCAGCAGCAGTCGTTTAAACGCTTCCCATAATGCACTCCCCGACCATCAGCGGGAAACCAAAATGGCGAACGTGTTGGGGGAAAATGAACCGTTTGTTATCTTCTGAAGAAGGCACGAGCCCCGCACGTTTCCCGCGATTACATTTTGAATAATTCGAATTCCGAAGAAGCGCGGGATAAACAGCGGTCATCCTTTAGACAGTTATTTTTTGTTATACGAGTCGTTTTGTGGAAGAGGAGGTGACCGAATGAGGTATTGTTGTCATCATGTTTTCCTCCTGTGGTTGGGGGGGTGTGGGTCCGACGGTCAGCGACCTCTCCGGGGTTACCACCGCCCTGCGTGAGGGTTATTCACGCTGTAATCACCACGTCTGGCTGCTGGTGTTTGTCATATAACCATGCATTTCAATATGTAACTCATGTCAAGCTGGCTGTCTAATATTGCCCATGTTCACTTCAGTATCCGAACAAAGGGAAGCTCGGACAGACGGATAAGTGGCTAAAGGGAAATGGAAAAAAAAAAAAATACAATATCTAATTCAACTTAATGCATATAGTTTGGCAACAGAATAGAAAAAATATATGGTGTGCTATTATTTTTTTATATAAATGCGACTGAATATTACAACACATTTAATTGTCAATTGTATATGTAGATTAGTGTTAAAAAATGATTATAATCTTTGCTTTTATTTTAGTTTTCATAGGCTGAAGAAATGCTCAGAAATAATACTACTAATAATACTTTATTTATAGACAAAAAATGCAGCTTAAAGTGCTTTAAATTAAAAGCATACACATTAGATGACATGAAGAACAGCAGGCATAGCATTGAAAAGTAAAATAGTACATTAAACAGAAGAACAAACAATAAAAAACAGCAATATCACTTACAGCATGGTTGAGGCAACGTAAAATATATATAGTGCTATTTTTTTATGAATGCGACTGGCAAATATCACAACACATTTAATTGGCATTTTTATATGTAGATTTGTTTAAAATTGATTATAATCTTTGCTTCTACTTAAGTTTTCACATTGGATATGCTGTTGAAATGCTCAGCAATAATTCTTATAATAATTCTAATAAGCTTTATTTATAGAGCACCTTTTAATAGAAGAAATGCAGCTCAAAGTGCTTTACATTAAAACAGGTGCTTAAAATCCTTAAATGCTTGAATTTCAATGTGTTGAATTTGGATAAAGTGCTTGAAAATTCTTGGTATTTGCATTTCTTGCACAACAAATAGCTATAGAATAGAAGAGAATTTCTTATCCTCCTGGTGTTACAAAACACAATTTGAGTAGTTTATAACATAATACCATCTCATTTTAATGGGATAAAAATGGGATAAACTAACAATTTAGAATAAATATGTACTTTATCAAAGCTGTATGGTGCTGGAAAACCTTGAACGTGCTTGAAAAAGGTGTCTGTACCCTGATGAGAAGACAACCATGAAGAACAGCGCGTATAGCAATGACAAGTAAAATAAATAAACAATTTTAAAACAGTATTGTCTTGCAGCCATCTTACTGACAGCATGGTTGGGGTTAATTACCAATTAGCACTAATTAAAAAGTATAATTACCTGTTGTGTCTATCCACTGGAGGGGAAATGGCATGCGTTTCATTTTCAGCCATTGTTTTTGTAGGATGTTCTGTAACCACACAATGCATCTTTGTATTTTGCATTATAATTACACACACAGGACACTTTCAGTAAGGATTCATAGATATATCTGCGTATAATCCCCACTCGCTGCCATCTGTTACAAAGGAATTTCACAGATGGTCCAAATTATAGTGTTGATTGTAGGAGCCTATTATTATTATTAAGCCACAGAGGTATTACCATTGAGGGTGTTACCTTTCCTATGCTGAACAGATTGTGAAGTCTCCAGAGGCAAATTTGTGTTTAAATAATTATGCGCTGTTCCAACTTTACTTGCCTACCCAATTATTGGTTTGTTAAATGAAACGCCCAGCACAAAGTCAGCAGCGCATGGACCGGGGATTGCTGACAATCACGCAGAGATTGACATATCCCCTGAAAATGCTGTAAAGACATGATTCATCTCATACTGAGTGTAAGGCGTCTCTGTCCCTGTTGGTCTTTCAGAGACTCAGGGGTTGTGGATCACCTGTCTGTCCATCACAGAGCTCTCCCCCAGCGGCAGCAGCAGCAGCAGCAGGCCGCGTCCTTGTCCCCAACAAGCCTTTCTGGTCGGGGAGAGTATGGAGAGGACGACATGTCGGACAGGTTCACAGAGGGACAGGACGTCTTGGCCCGGTGGTCAGATGGCTTGTTCTACTTGGGGACAATCACCAAGGTTAGTGTGAGGGAAACACTCCTTTTTGTTACTAAAAAATAGCTTTTATATCACAGTACCATTAAATACTCCAGTATGCAAAACTCAGGAAACGGCTCAGTGGGATAGGACTCTAAGGTGGTCTTCAGGGGCCTGAATTTGATAGTTTTTAACCTTTTCTGACCTTTTTATTTCACCTATTTCTTACAAAACCTCAGCTGTTACTTATTATGTTTGTAATTTTTGGTCATAGGACGTATAGAGTCTAGGGGCTGTGTGGAATAACCAAATTACTTGGTATTTATTTCCTTGTTTATAAACTGTTATCCAACATAGTGTATCATGTCACAGTAGAGTGTGGGAACATTATGCATTACAAAATACAATAATCATTTCAAAAGTCGTGAAACCCCCTTGACACAAAACATTTGATCTCTTACTGAACTAGTGTGAAGATGTGGGTTCAGATATTTAGACTTTAAGGCCTAGTCCACACCAACACAGGTATTATTGAAACCAAAATTATACGGCCCCCGGTTAAAAAAAGATTCCCATCCACACCACCGGCATGAAACCGCAAAATCCGCCTCCGTCAGCTGGTCACGTCTTGAGTGCTGGATACAACTTACTGTTTACCGTCGCACAAGTGTGACGTCAGACAATCTCGACAAGAAATTGCGGTTTTCCTCGGTTTTCCTGTCCACACATGACGGACTTTTCGATAAAGTTCACCCTAGACTCCGATTACAAAAAAACTCCAGTTTTAGGAGCCCACCACTACGGTTACGTGTGGATGAAAGGCCAAACTGTTCAGAGAAACACACGGTTTCAAAAATACCCACATTCGCATGGAAGGCCTTTTCAGTGTGGTGTTTAGGTAGAAGAAATGCATTTGTTTTTGTTTTCTCCTTCAGATAGATCGGGACAAGCAGCGATGCTTTGTGGTTTTTGAGGATCGGTCAAAGTCTTGGGTTCTGTGGAAAGATATTCAGACAGGTAAATGCTCTTTAACCTCAATATTTACAGGTTCATGAAATATTTGCATGTTAACTGTTGAATAAAAATGCACTCCTTGATAATTTGTATATGCTATTTTATTGCCTGAAAGTTTAATAATGACATTGTGTGAATTCTTGGATTAGTGTTTTGTTGGCCACACCCCGGCCTGCTTTCTTCTGCCACACTTATCTCCCTCCTCTTGTTGCCGGCAGTTAACTGTCCACATTGTCTGGCATCAGTACAGCACAAGTACGCTGCCCACATGTGAAGATGAGCATAAGGGGAAATACACAGAGAGACTGGTGTCCATCCACTTTCATATCGGTCAATTAAAATGCAAATATGACTCAGATTTGTATTATACTAAGAAACAAATCTCACATATTTTGACAAATATCCAACACTTGTTTGTGGATTTATTTTTGATCTCAGCTAATTTTAAAGTGGGCGAACTCACATGTTGCTGCACAGATGTACAGTATATATACACGTGTTGTAGTGCTGATAAAAGAGTTATCAGTTCAAAGCCTTGTTTTCTGTGCTGACCTCAAGTGGTTGAAGTTCTTCCTTTTCTTTAGTGATGTAGAAATGTATTTTCACTGTGTGGTGTGGTTACAGGTAAAACAGACCAACAATGTTGTTTTTTAGATCTGTTAAAGATGTACACTGTAAGATTTCCATATATTTACTTGCCTTTTAAGTTAATATCTATCAAATAGTGAGTTAAAACAATGGTGATTGATCATATGACCCACTAATGAAAGAGCTTCTACTTGCCTTTTTTGGCGAGTATTACAATATACGTGTCTATGGTGACATGCCCTCCCTAGATGTAAATAAGCTGTCATGTTAGTGACGCTGACAGAGGTTGGTGTGTTGGCCCAGAACGTCACCAATAGTTATGCTGCGTTCACTTGTAATCGGAATTTCCATCTTCTGAGCCAGGTTGCAGTCAGGGTAGAAGTATAATATTAATGTGTGTGTGTGGATTTAAGAGGGTAGCGTATATGTTTCAATAAAGTTTACTAAAGAGCAAAACAATTGCATCAACAAGCAAATTACATCTTACCGCCACAGTGGCCACTAGAAGCAACATATCTCAAATCTTATTGGGTACAACTTAAACCCTTATTACTATGGGGGGTCTTTTCTGAAACCGTGTCCTGATTAATCAAGATAATCTACATTTAGAACTACTTCCAATAAAAAACGAGTGCTGTAGTGTATAAGTCCTAAAGCCTTTTTGTTGCAGACTTAAAACACCATTTGAGTTCCTCTGTCACAGATTGCTTCTATCAATTTCAGGGGATGAAGAAGATGATGATGACGATGAGGACGATGACATTGTGTGCTCTATATGCCAGGATGAGACTTCAGATGAACCCAACGAAATTGTCATTTGTGACAAGTGTGGACAAGGTACTGTTCATTGTCTGTGATGCTGCCACACTTAACATCAAACAAAGCAGTTAGTGCGGTTCTTTTATGGTGTCCTTTTTTTGGCAGTTTTTCAAGCCTTTAGTATATAGGGCAGACAGGAAATGGGGTAAGAAGGGGAGATATGCAGCAAAGGGTCAGAGTTGAACCCACGACTGCAGCCTCTTTACATGGGGCGACTGCTTTAACCACTCAGGCACTGGCCGCCCCTCTCCTTTTTTTTTAATTTACGCCAAATGTTCTTACTTATCCATTATCAGCTGCATTTAAATGTGTCCATTATCTTTTAGGCTACCATCAGCTGTGCCACTCCCCCATCATCGATGCCTCTGTCATCGACTCTGATGACAAGTGGCTCTGCTCACAGTGTGAGCTCACTTCTATACCTAAGGTACAGCTTTTGTTTTGAGTATGCACACATCAGGAAACCATTCAGTTAGTATTTACATGTTTTTGAGACTCATTATTTTCTCTGCTTTAACAAAATGGAGATAAGGGACTATAGAGATGTAGATAATCTATGGAGTAAATGGTATATATATATATATGTGTGTAGATAGTTTAGTGTAGAGGTAAACATGCTATTTGTCTGTGGTTTACAGAGGAGGGGTGCACAGATGAGGAGGGCGTCTGCTAAAGCCTTTCTACAGCAGCAGGAGCAGGAGCAGCATATGGGGCTGCACCTGTCCCTCCCATACGATCTGGAAGAACTGGTTTGGGATCAGAGCCACAAGACGAACATCCAGCAGTGCTACTGCTACTGCGGAGGTCCAGGAGAGTGAGTTACACATTACATACTTTAAAGAACACACTAAAGAATCTTCTTTTAAAAAAAATATATAAACGGTTGCTTATCCTACAGCTAACCACTCTCTGTCTCTTGCTCTTTCCTTGAAGTTGGTACCTGAAGATGCTGCAGTGTAACGGGTGTCAGCAGTGGTTCCATGAGGCTTGTCTCCGTTGCTTACAGATGCCCATGCTCTACGGAGATAGGTGTGTGCGTGCGTGTGTGGCAGAGGTCTGATAAAATTCTTTTGACACCTTAAATATCCAGTCAACAGTTAAACCACCATTCGATATTAGTGTGTGTACCTGGCCCCCAGGAAGAGCGCCCACACTATGAAGCCAGTTTGACTTGACAAAGTGGCCAAACAGTGAAATTGCGACGCTCTCTGGCCCCAAATAATTTTTACCCATTTTACATACATGGCGAAAGAGACATCTGTTATTCAGTGGATATGTTGTTTTTCCGAGCGTCACAACCTCCACAAAATGACTAGTTTAACTTTCAGAATTTGATTCATTTGGTCCGATAACATTTCAAAATCTAGAATCTAGAATCTAAATCTAGAAAAGTCTCACGATTAAATAATTGAATTTTGATGACTTACTTGCTCATGCTATTCACAGCACGTATTGTGTGCAGTGCCCGTCACTGCCCCCACGATTTCCGGGGGTACTGCAACTACTGATTGGTCTGTATTTGTATCCGCAAACTTGTAGAAATACGGACAAAATGTACGCAGAGTACAGACAGAAGGCTCCATCCGTATCTGTATTTGTATATAATGTAGAGCATAAATGAGCCTTAATGCAGAAATAATGCAGATCTGGATATTTTTAGACGCTGCAGTTGAACTTTTTTTGTTTCACGTGCCACTTAGCAACTTCAACTGAACGGGGCTCCACCTCAAACGCTGTATCCAGTTCTCTTTATACATCCATGTTGAAAAGTATATGAAACTGCAGCTAATAGTACTTTTGCCTCGTGCTACGATACAAGTTTTTACTGGTGAAACAAACCTTATTAAAGCAAACAACTTGAAAAAAAGTGAATGATGTTTTAGACAATATCCTGTGGTCACTGAATCATTTTGCAGCATAATAAGGGGACATTTTTTTCTGTTTGTGTAACTTTAGGTTTTATCTGTTTATTTGTTCCGTTTGCAACGGTGGACCAGAGTACCTCAGCCGACTGCCTCTCAGGTGGTAAGTAACTCGATGTGTGCGTTTAGAAAGTCTACCTTTTAAACCGTATAGAGTTTAGGGGTGTGACAAGTCTCCAAAATTACGATAGACTTTCGTCTTCAAGGTCACAATTCAATTTCACTGACTGCTATGCCATTGTTAGACTATGGGGTCTTGATTCATAAAGATCAAGATCAAGCCTGCTTTTGATTCCGATAATTAAAAATTGAAGGCTCGAAGTGCTTTTCTAGACACAGTGCCCTAATAATAGTAATAACGTTCGTCTTTCACGTCTCTTGTTATTTCTGTTTTTTTTTTTATACTAGCTGTGCCACTGTGCCTTATCACCATCATCTCTAGTCCTGCAACATATTTGTCTTTTTTTTTATGATATTATTTTGTAACCAAACAAATTAAAGAAAGCAGCGTTTCCTCAAATGTTTCAGGGAGGACGTCACTCACCTGAGCCTGTACAACTTGAGTGTTATCCACAATAGGAAGTACTTTGACTCTGAGATGGACCTGATGTCTTACATCAATGATAACTGGGAGCTGCTGCAGCTGGGGGAGGTAAGGACTCTACTTAAAAGTGCAGTCGGCAATATCATAGTCACTAAAACCGACACTATGCTCCGATAGAACAACATAATTCATCCGGTTTTAGAAAATAAAACAAAACGTGCCTCTACGTGCACCTAGACCCTGTTGTTTGTTTTGTGAGAGTTGTAAACATTCAAAATTCGAGTCAACTTGATCTGCCAGACTTGCCGACTGCAGCTTTAACAAGTTACATGTGACTTTTCACTAACTTTTTCTTCTTTTTTTAGTAATGCACCATTGTCTAATTCTGAACACACACACACACACACACACACACTCTCTTATGTTATATGGAAAGTTTCTTTTTGAGTTTTCCACTGAACATGTTGGTATTTTTGTAGCTTTGTTTTTTATTTTAATATCAAAGAGTGTGTTTTGGAATCTGCTGTTTCCAGACGATGTTTAATGCATCAATGCATCTCAAGTTGACTGAACACTAGAAAAACACTTTGATAGATTCTCCCAAAGGGTTAGTTATTATTAAATTATCCCTGGATGCCTAATTAAGTCTTGAAACCATATGGTGTTGATTTTCTGATTTACCTTTTTTCTTTTTCTTTTTTTTTCTTGTACCCTGTCTTTCCTGTTTGACCTCTCCTCCCTGGTGTCTGCAGCTCGCCAACACTGCAAGATCGGAGCGATATGAAAATGTTCTTGAAGCGTTAAACAACAACAGCCGCACGTAAGTCATTCTTACTTGACTCAACTGGGTAATTGATACGAATAATGGCACTTAAAAAAATGTTGCTTAAATGTGAATGTAATGTATGAAGAACCAGTTGAGGCAGAAGCAAAAAAAACAGCTTAGAGTTCATATAAAATAGTCAGGATTCCCACGGGCATGAAATCATAGTTAATTAACCTTATTATGATTATTTGTTTGCTCATGAATAATTTCTTCCTTCAGCATAAGCAGGGAAAGTGCACTTGAAGTGAGTAAAGCAATTAACAGAGTCCTCTCTCTCATTCGATTTGAGCATGAGTTATATCAAACTACTCAGGGGTTAAATGACATATGAATAATGGCAGTTAAAACCGTGTTAAATGTGAACTTAATGCAGTAAGTACCAGCTGAGGCAGAGGCAGGCAAATAGGTAAGGGCTCATAGTCAGGATTCCTATGGTCATGAAATTACTGGAAGCAGCTTGACATTAAAAACAAAGTATTTTCCATGCCTGGGGGTTGTGTGGAAAAAGGCGTCTATAGTGGATCCTCTTATTTTGGTGAATTCTTGGAGTAGAAAATATGTTTGAAGTTATTAAGGAAAGTTTTGCCCATGCGTCTACACTTGATCTCAGGGACAGCTGTGGATGGACGTGCGAGGTCAACGTGCGTGATAATGTTCAGACCAAGACTACCGCTTTGGATAGTTAATGTTGATGGTAGCCTGTCGTTACCCATTTTCCTTCTCTCTCTTCCAGGTTCATGTCGGGGAAGGAGGTAAAGAAAAAGAAACACTTGTTTGGGCTCAGAATCCGTTTGCCTCCTGCTCTCCCCAACTCTGATGAACCGACCAGCAGAGGGACGGAGGGGCCTGCACAGGAGCTCACCAACAAGGGATGCAAGTCCACCAAGGCCCTAACTGGCATGAGGTAGGATGTGAAACCAACATTTGAAGTTGTGAAGTTAAATCCGGGTGGGACATTTCCCTCATCCTTTGTAATTGAATTTGAACTGTCTGTGATGGAGTGAAGGCGTAAAATGAGAAAAAGTGATAGCAACATGCGAAAAAGCAGTGTTTTGATGCATGTGTGACTGCTTAACAGTTATATTATTAATGCACAACTCGTCATGTTACTTGTGAAACTGTTAAATGTTGTTATTGTTGCTCTAGAGCTTGCGGTACTTTAACCAATGGCACCGAGAAGAAGAAGAAAAAGAGGAAGCAGGGCGTACGTTCTCAACCACAACACCGTGAACTCTTTTCACAGGTGAGTGTGAGTGTGTGTGTGTATTTGTATGTATATTTTAGTGGGTGTGAGCTGGGTGGGTGTGTACATAGTTGAGAGGGGTGGATATTTTTTCATTTTTCTGTATAGGTCTGAACTCACGTGCACAAACTCTGTTTTCTGGGTATATTGAGAAACTTTTAAATAAAAGGAAATCAACTATTTTTTTCTTGTCTTTGGCAGGAAGTAAGAAAGCCTCAACCACTGGAGCCCCACACATTGGATCACTTAACCTCTATCAAGTAAGTGAGCGACTGTGGTGCAGAATTTGTATTCATGTGGTTGTGAGGCTACCATACTATTAGGGATGCAACTAACTGTTTTCATTTTCAGTAAGTCCCATTAGCCCATGATGACGACGCCTTCAATGTGCTTGTTTTGTCCTAAAACTTTAATTCATTCATTCATTTAATCTCAGTTGACAGCTCTAACTTTCAGCTTCATTCTCACTTTCTGTGTATATATATTTTTAATCCCCATGTCTCGTTTTTCTTTTTACCTTCCCCACAACACCAGGAGTGAGAGGTCTCTGCTGTCTTCAAGAGCCTCAGATGTGGAATCCATAGGAGCCCTGAGCACCACAGAATCTACCTCAACTAGCATTTCAAGACAGTCTAGGTATGCCAGCTATGCAACTGCAACATGAAAAAATGAAACACGGGCACTTAACTGCCTAGGAGTTTGTTTTGTTTGATCATTTCCTAAAACAGACTTCAGTCTCTCTCTCTTTTCTTTTTCTCTCTCTTCTTGAAATGAAGCTGCCATCACGTGCTGTCGAAAATGTTGAGGTTATCAAGATCTGACAAAAATATAACGTTCAAAAGACAACAATAGGGCCTCATACCAACGGGCTGTTTAATTGACACTCCCACTGCCACACAACCCTGCCTTTCTCTGCTCACTACACATTTCTTTAAGCATTATATTGTTGAAACAGAGCAGCTAATATTTGTACAGAGAGCAACAAGTTAAACATGAACATAAAACTTGCTGCAGATGTTCATGTTCCTCTGTTTTGTCTCTGCCACCCAATCGAGTCATCGTTGGCCCAGTCCTTTATTACTAACTACCTTCAAAATTATTTTCCCACATCCCCATGAGCCTCAGCTGTATTTTGTGTTCAGTGCTGATTAGCAAATATTAGCATGCTAACATGCTACACTGAGATTTTGAACATGTTGAACATTACCTGCTTGATATCAGTATGCAGGCGTTGTCACTGTGTGCATTTTAACATGTTGATGTTAGTATTTATCTCAAATTACTGCTGTGCCGAGTGCAGCCGCTGAAGACTCCTATTCTTGTTTTCTTTAATTCCCCTTTGTATACTTGTTTGTGTTATTGCCCTCAGAACTAACATTGTTTTATTTACTTCCTCTTTTCCTGTCAAACATCCTCTAGCCTCTGTAGCTCCAGCAAGACACGCACGGCAGCCTGCATCATGCCTGTTTCCGCTCCACCCTTAAAAAGAAAACGTGGACGGCCACGGCGGGCCCTGCAGACCCCCAACCCAGAGATCCCCCCTCCTAGCCATGCAGACCCAAACCTCTCAGCTGCGGAGATGCTGAGCCCGCTCCCAGGGCTTCACTCCACAGACATAGTTCACGGCATGGACCCCAACAGCCAGCTCTCCCACCTTAAGAGCTCCATCAGCGGCTATTTCGGAGCAGCAGGGCGGCTGGCTTGCGGGGAAAAGTACAAAGTCCTGGCACGACGGGTCACCCTTGACGGCAAGGTGCAGTACCTGGTGGAGTGGGAGGGAGTCACTGCTTCCTAGACTTGCCATTGTGGTCATCAGTTCTTACTCTTAACCAGCACCTGCAAGAGGTTCATGGCTGTGCTAAGGACATGCGTACACAGCCTGTATTCAGAGCATTAATTGATATATGCCTTTGTTTAGTTTAGACAGGAGCAAGTTTTGCCCGTTAACATTACTGCAAAGCCTACTGGTTCAGTGCACATTTAAACAAGTCTCTTCCAGATGTGTTTAAAGATTACAATTAAATTGATAATGATGAGGCATTGTCATTAAACCACGCCATATGTATAATGATACCCCCACTTATTCAGGGGAAAGTAATTGATCAGTGCACTGCACCTTTAGGCTTCTAGTAAATCGTTATTGTACTTAATTTTTAATCCAGTGATATGCTTTTGATTTCCAGACCGGTTAAGTATGTAACTATCTGGGAGGATAAGAGAACGAGGGGACACTTTGGTAAAAGATTATTCATTCATTTCACTACTACAACAGGGTTTAAACTTCTCAGGCACCACGCTTGATTTCAGGCATAGAGCAATTTTAAGTTAATATAACATTTAATTCAATGCATTGAACACAATTCCTCCTGGAAAACTTTTCAGGCTCACAAATAATTTCTTGTTTTAACCTTTAATTACGTGGGTTTTTTTGTCCAATTTGGTGTCTTCTCCTTCTCTGGTCCCAGCTACGCGTACCTCTTGTTGCCTTGGGCAGACGTAGCCTTCAGTTGTGTTTTTGGAAAGAGTGCTCGTCTGTGAGCAGTACAAAAGCGAAGTGCTGCTGCAAATGTTTTATTTTCTTTAGAATTATACTACATTTATTATTAACTTTTTACCCCCATTTCATATGCCTTTTTTTCTGTTCAGCATTTTCTTCTATTATAAATTATGGATTGCACATATCAAATTATATGTTAGGCTATCATCTCATTTTGAACAGATCATTTTAGGTATTCAGCTCCTGCATGGTAGCATTTTCTCCCATGGTAAAGTTCTTTTAAAACCCTTTTTATGTTGGTTTCTGAGAGACAATATCCTCTGTGACGTGAGTAATTTCATTGTATAAATACTCAGAAACCAAAACCCAAGAGGACATTTAGTAAATTGTGTCCATTCTAAAAGAAAAAACATTTTGTTCTCATAGTTTTTGAAGAAGCTCCACCGCCTCAGTCTAAATGCATAACCTTTAAAACATTTTGATTTGAAACAAAGTTAAATGAATTGTTGAATGAAATATTTAAGGGCCTATTTAGTTTTACTTTGTTTAATAGTTATTAAAAAAAGATGAATACTGTATACCCGGTTCCTTTACTTAGATATTTTTTTGTGCTGCCTATGCAAGTTGGTCCTTGATAAATGTGTTCAATCATATAATTGGACCATACGGCTTGACAAAGGGGAGCTTCTGCATCATTATTATTGTTATTATGATGATTTGACTTGGTCATTAAATTGTTTGACAGGTGCAGAAACGCACTTGGATCTTTGCTTTTAGAGCCAAGTTCCCCTTGTAGTCTACACACTCAGGATAAGCCCCAAAACTTCACTGTATTGCATAGACCTCGCAGGAGGTTTAAGTATAAGTTATTCACAGTGTTGTTGGTCAGTATTTTTATATCCGGTCCTCTATTTGTCACATACTTGGACTGTATGTATGTATGTTGTTTTTTTTTGTTTGTTTTTTCTATGAGCAAAATCATTTGTAGTCCATTTTTACTGCTACATGTGCTTCTTTAATCTGAGTCAGAAAACAATCACTGGAAAATTAATTTGCTGTATGTCTTTGCATGAGGTAAATATTCAGTTAGTTCGGCTCTCTCTTATTTGAGATGTTTCTATTTTTTTGTTAAAATGGACAGAGCTTTTTGACATTGATACCTCTTCATTGTACGGATGTCGTCGGTGGATTTGAAGCTTCTCTCCTCAGCCAGTATCACAGCCTACATGTTACTACCACCGGCTTCCAGCAGGCTTCTGTAGCCAAAGAACATACATGTAACGTCTGCTTTGTCTCTTGAGATTCTTCTTATGACTTGTTTATACAACATTATATAGGTTGACGTGTTACTTCTGAACCTTTTTAGTTAAAATCATAAATAAAAGCCGATATTTTGAGTCGATGTGTTTTGTTATTCAGTATTTAACATCCTTTATCCAGACGCATTTTAAAGTATCAGTGTTCCCAAGTGTACTGGAAAGCCTGGAAAATTAAGAGATTAGTGTTCCAGTCATGGAAACACCTGGAAATGGATTAAAATAACCATCAGTGTTGCTCTCTTCTCTCGCGTTCTGATACAACTGATTCTTTTTTAGCATCTAAGCTAACCTCTAGAAGCCATCAGTCATTGTTTTGAACGAGCAGTCGCTTTGTGTTGTCATCCCCCCTCCTACCTCAACTGCCAGTAGCTCCTCAGGACGCCGATTTGCCAAAACACAAGCGCATTACTTGAAGCCTGACGAGATAGATTTTCACTTGTGAACGTGATTCTCACATCTCGTGTTGTTGCAAGAATATGGCAGCTCAATGAGGCCTCAATACTCGGCCTATCGGTAAATTATATGATTTGTGAGCAAATCTTGTCCTGTATTTTCAAGAGAAAACTTTAAACAGGTAAAAACACCTTGTGAGACCGTCCTAATCTTGTGAACTCAAATGTATTTTACCCTCAGGTCAGTCTGGTTACGTGACACGGAGAAAATTTGGAGCTGTTTGCCAAGCGAACGTCCAATCGTAGTCTACCAAGTAACCGGAAGAGACGCATTCAAATCCGACCTGATCTAGACACGTTTTCAGACAGCGGTAGCCCTAATTCTGTAAGCCGCTCGCTGACACTTTTTTCTCTTGGATGCTTCTGTTGGAATATGGACCGGGCACCTGAAACTGTGCCTTTTATCCGTAAATTTGCTTTACACACACGGCAAATCTCTTTTACTGACATGTTATTTGCTTTCTGAGCTTTGCCTCAACGCTCTATCAGTATGTCATATGCTTCATTGATCTGATTGGTCGATTTATTCCGATAGACAGATGGTTTATCCAATCAAAAGCCAGTATTTTCGGCCCTTCCCAAAAGATCTCCAAACAAGAGTTCCCAGAAGGATATGCTGAGCAAATGCGAGTCAGATTAAAAAATACCCTGTAATGATTAATATTTATGTCAACATGGTATAAACACGAAAAAAGTTGGGGGAAATAGTGTGAAAAGAGGCTTGAAGCACATTTACTGTTCTCCATTGCGAAATTCCCACCACTGCCACACGATGACAGGATGGGTTCCTCAGGTATGTGATGTAAGAAACCACGGCTGTTTGAATCTGGAATTTGGAGGATACACCACAGTTTAAAGGCAGAAATCCTCAGCCATGGCGGTGACTGCTCATTTCTATCATGATATAAAAATGAATATATTAAAAGAATACTATATATACACATGTTAACCAGGTTAAACACTTGAATTTCCCTGTTTCAGCTGTATGGATGACTAAACATGAATTAAGTCTCAATAAATAAATAAATGCATAAATAAATTCATACAGGCATAAATAAATAAATGTATGCATTCATACATTTATGTTAATTTATTCCTGTATTAAAACATTTATGCATTTATTTATTAATAAATTAGTTTATGCATTTGTCTATTACTGTATTTATATATTTATACATTTATTCATGCACCTATGTATTTAAGATTTTATTTCAGCATTTTTTTAATCTATTTATTTATTCATGTATTTATTTATACATTTATTTATGCAGTACTTTATTAATAAATTAATTTATGCAATTGTTTATTACTTTATCTGTATATATATACAAGTATTCATGCATCTATGTATTAAATAATTTATTTCAGCATTTTTTTATGTATTTATTTACTGGTGTATATATTTATACATGTATTTATTTATTAATACATTCATTTAATAATTTGTTTATTAATCTACGTATATATTTATTCATTTATCCGTGTATTTGTGTATTGAATAATTTATTTCAGCCTGTTTTAATTTATTCGTGTATTTATTTATAAATGTATTTATGTATTTATTTATTAATACTTAAGTCATGTGTAGCCTCCATTCAGCCGTTGTAAATTTGACAGTTCCAGTGCACGCGCCATTCTTCGCGGCTCGCTGTCAATGACAACCCTCTCCACCAATCACATCACACGTAGCTTCGGTTTATCCAATCACAAAACGCGTTGTTCAGATATGGGCGGAGCCTAAAAATACAAATCCTTTCCGACTACACTGGGAAACCTTTAAAGTTGTTTGTAAGTGGAGTAATTAATATGCTTTAAAAGCGCCAAGACAAAACATTTAATATTAAATTCAAAACGTAAACGTTGTTCAGTCGTTTGGTAACTAACGTGGTCGTTATTAGAGCCGTGACGTGAGCTAACGGTAGCTTTTCCACCTGTTGATACAGCTTTGTTTACGTTTAGCGAGCGTAGCTAGGCTATCAGCTAGTTCTGCTATCATAGTCACACAGGTGTTTTTAAAGGGTAACGCTATGTTGATGAGTTAGTTGTGGGTATTTTACCTTTTAAAAACTTTTACACACGTTGTAAATTAAAGCTAACCTTACAGAAAGACAGGACGAGTGGAACAAAATCAACATGTAACTCCCATTAATGTAATGTTTGAGAACGAGAAGAGTTTTACCGAAAGTCTGGTCAGTTTGAGGAATCTGCTTCGATTGACGGAGATCAATCTGCAAAGTGTGCGACAGAAACTGAGGTGAGCTGACTGTTTACTGCATGAGATGAACTCACAGTCACACAGGTGATATACAGAGTGAACCAACACCACCACAAAGAGTTAGTCAGATGCTTTTTTAAACCCTCTGCCTCCTCTCTTCAATCTTTCTTTAATGTTTGTTTATTTAGATTGTCTTTTATACTTTCGTAATTTCCCCCTTTTATTTGCTTATTATTTGTTATTTATTTTGAATTCTGAATTAATTTATATTTTGGATACTAAAATATATCAATAATTCAATTCAATTTTATTTATAGTGCCAAATCATAACAAAAGTTATCTCAGGACACTTTACAGAGTAGGTAAAGACCACACTCTATGACTTATTTATGATTTACATAGACCCAACAATTCCCCCGTAGAGTACGGTGGCAACGAAAACCTTCCCTATTACAGGCAGGGACGTCAGACAGACCCAGCTCTGTAGAGGACGGCCAATACGTTTATACTTTTTATCATATATATATTTGATAGGAATGGGGACCGATAATGTATTTTTTTAGGGCAAATCTGTTTTTTTTTCATCAGCCTTAGCCGATGACCGATACAGATTGCCGATTTTCTTGAGCCGATACTACTTTTACTCCCTCAATTTGCATCATAAAAATGACACAATGATGATAACAAAAGTTAAAAGTCTCAAAAACTATCGGCGAATACAGAACGATACACCTAAAAAACACAGATATCGGCCAATTACATTGCCGGCCGATGTTTGAGTCTATCACTAGATGGGAAAATATGAGAATTCAATTGTTTATTGAAAGATATTTGTTGAGTAAAGTTAAAAATGTTTTGGTTGAGACTTTGAAAAATAATAATAAAGAAATAATAATAAAAAAGAAATGTTTGACAGAGGAAGTTGTTAACTGTTATGGAGAAGGGGTTGGATTAAATAAGTGTTTACTTCTTCCCACTCCTTTTCAGACAGGTCAAAAAAAGAAAAAACAATCACGTATTTGTCATTCATGTATCTCTATGCTTTTAAGTTGTGTAAAATTAATATTTTTTGTATGACCTTTTCTGTTTTCTTTTTTATTTACATGTTTGAAATAGAAATTTAAATCATATGAAATGAGTTTTCAATGTGCACCTTCTACAGTCAGTCAGAACACGAATACAGAGATGAGTGTGAGCAGAAGAGTCCTGATTCCCTGACCTTACAAGACCTGCGGACACCAGATGTTCCTCCATCCCAGTCAGGCTGTGTTTGCCAGAAGAGGCCTCTTAGTGGGACGACTGAGAGACGCACTGCTGCTGCTGCCAGTCTCAGCCCACCTTCCTCCAACTCTAAGGTGAGAAAGAGGATGTTTGCAAGTGAAACAAACAGAAAAAACAAACAGATATACTTTACATCACCTGTCTCATTGTCTCATGTTACATACTGTGAGTGTGGCTCCGTCTAGGTCCTGTTACTGCCCACTTAAACTATAGAGTCCAAGCATGTAGTCGACGCGTGCTTTAATAAAACTCCATAATCCATGTTCTTTGTTTTAACTGTTTACTGAAGGGTTTTTAACAAAGAAACAATACATCAGCAAAGCGTTAACATTGTCAAAAATGTATTTGCAGACGACGGTCAAAAAACGAGTGTGCTTTTCAGGCTCCATAGCTTTTGCTAACAATAAAACATGCACAGATAGCTTGATCCATTTTTTAACCAATCAGAAACCAGGGCTGGTGGCAGCTACAATTATCACACTATAGTAAAAACAAGTGCTCACCTTATTTGTTAAAAAATCAATCATACCAGAAAATGTAAAGTAAACCATTATCTCTAAACACATACTGTTTATTTGCAAGCGTATAAAACTAGTAATTGTAAATGTGCATTTAAATAGGGTAATTACTTCTTTCACACTAGTCCCAGTGGTGATTATTACAGTACGTTTTAAATTATGCATATTTTATGAGGCAATCCATATCTCATAACCAAAAGGTAGATAAACAAATTACAACCCTCGGTTCAAACACACCTCATCCACATCTGTGTTCTCCCTCCTCAGTCGGCCTCATTCAAGGCCGGGTCAGTAGAGATGGAGTCTTTTTCTACAAGGAAGAAGGGCGGCTGTGTGCGTCAGGAGAACGCCTATCTGACCATGCACGATGGGCAGCTCATTAGTGACCTCGATGCTATGCAGTATGACCTGGCCACCTCCAGGTCTCAGGTATGACGATCCCTACACAGTTTATATCTGTGGATAAAGGTCATTTTTGTGTGCTGCAAGTCAGTCATACTTCTTTGTCTAAGGGGTTTGTTTAGACATTAGCAACAGTGTGTTTTTTTGAGGAAATATCTGTGATTCAAATGACCATAAACTGTTGTATGTGTATGTGTTTTCCTTTTTAGGTCCACCTCAGAGGCCCTCGGGTGGGGGTTCAAAACAGTGTGGCAGTCATGAGTGAGCAGATGCATCAGCTTCAAGAAGAGCTGGAGACTCAAACCACAGAACTAAAGTAACTCCATGACCTCCGACTGCTGATGTCGCTATTATGTGGCAATTGCATGCCAATGTATATACACTGGAAAATGAATTGGTGTTAAGAATATGCAATGTGCTATGGGGTACACTCAGTCGTTCATTATACTAGAATTGTCTATAGACAATTAGAGATAGAGAAGATACTCCTACTGGGGCTGGCTTGATTGTGGCTTTTTAATTTCACCTTTTGTCTTGAAACTGTTACGTTGGCTTCAGATTGACCTTGTGTTATTACCGAACAACCTGTCCTTGTGTGTGTTTCCCAGGGCAGCAGAGCTGAGGGCAGAGTGTAGCCAGGAAGCAGCAGCTCATAGTGACATTTTGGTGGCGACTCTCACTGAGGAGGTGAACACGCTCAGAGAGGAGCTGGACAACAGGACAGCCCTGGGCAAACGGTGACACCTTTATCCGCTTTCAGTTTCATTAGTGTACAGATTACAGTACAGTTCTTCTAACATTTCGGGTAAAAGCATGTATACCATATGAAACTGATCTTCTACAATGTCTTTTGTTACCTGTTACATGTTCATTTTTTTGACTGAACTAAATGAAAGGATTGGCTCGGACATAATCAGATATTCCATGTCTAATTTACTTTTGCGACATGATTGTTATTGCTTTAGTGCTTATTCTCTGCCTCATCCCTTTCAGGGCCGAGCAACAAAGGAACCAAGCTCTTCAAAATGCAGAGAAACTCAAAGACGCCTTCAAAGATTATAAGGCTACAATTTCCATTAAACTAAAGAGGGTAAATTAGATTAATTTGAACTATTTAAGTACATATGTATATATTTGATATTAACTCTCTTTTTAGTTGCATGTTGATCAAACATGTTTTTCATTTTGTTTTTAAGGTGATGGAGAGCGAGAGCAAACTAAAAGAGAGTCTTATTGAGTGTGACAGAGAAAAAGAGGAGCTGGAAATGAAGTGCACTGTGTTGGAGAGAGGAAAGGCAGAACAGAGCCAAACAATTAGGTACGTGAGATTAAATGTCCGATTTCATTGTTTGTGGTGTACGTAGATTTCAGATCTAATTCTAGAAGCAGAGGTAAATTGGAGGATTTATCATCAATTAGATCTTTCAGAAGAAAAGGCTTTTTATTTGCTGGTTAACATGTTTTATCCATGATCTTCTCCCTTGTCCACCTCCCAGCCAGTTGAAGGAGGAGGGGAGGCAGGTCAAGTTTGCGGCCGCTGGCCTCCAGGCTCAGCTGGAGGAGGCTGGAAGAAAGGCTTCGCATCTAGAACGGCAGCTCATGGAGCGGGGCGCTGAGTTCAGGGAGCTGGCCTCTCTGCGAAAAGAGCTGGAAAACCTGCAGACTCTGACCCAGAGTCTGGAGCAGAAGGAGGCCCAGAGCCACAGAGAGGCTCAGCAGAGCCAGGTGGAGCTGGCCAGCTTGGAGGCCATACTGGCCCTACTGCATCTACGAGAGGTGGAGAGGAATATGCACAGTCACATCGTTGTTTGTGTTCTCATGTCACATGCACATTTTGTTAAGATGTTTGACCTGAGGGATTGTTACATCATCAGTATATTTGTTTGCCCAAATATGTTTCCATATTTATCACTGATCTTGCACAGGGGATAATCTGTTTACTGCTGTGTTTACTGTTATCATGACTTTTTTAATTTCAGGGTGCTGTGGGGACACTGTGTGTCAGGCCCTGCATGTTTCCCCCAGTGGACTATTCAGGAGCAGCACACCTAATGAAGCTAAAGCCAGGTATGCTGACAAACCTCCTGTTTACTTCATTACATGCTGTGTCATCTATTTCTATTAAAAGAGATGTAAGCTTTTATTTATTTTAATTTCAGGTTCAGATTCTACCTCTCCTGCAGTTTCCATTTAATCATATTGCATACACTATTTTTCTACCCATCTTTCTCTTTTAACAATATTTTTTATCAACCCCGATGGGGACAAGCGGTTGAAGATGGATGGATGGTTAAAGAAATAAGTTTATCTAATTAGACAGTAAAGTCGGCATTAGATAGCAGGTACCATGTATCCATATTTGTCCAGGTCATCGTTATCCCCAAAGCAATTTCAGTCAAAAGCAACTAGACTTGGTTATTTGTGGAGATCCACACCAGTTAGTAACACCAGTCCCAGCCTGGTCAGATGCGTACATGAATTGATGAGGCCTCTTGGATGAGAGGTGAAACGTCTTCCTAGACAAATAACATATATCCATGAAAGCATTCCTGTCCTTTCTTTCCCTGTCGCGCCATCCTTGCAGATGAAGGCTACCAGCAGCTGCTGCGAGTGCTGCAGTCCATGGAGACTGAGCGGACCAAACAGAACAGCCTGGTCGAGCGGCTTCAGGAGCGTCTGAGCAGGGCCCAGGAGGAGATCTCTTCCCTGCAAAGCTCCATGGCCCAGAGAGCCTCCCACTACCAGAGCCTCCACACGGAGCTGCTGGACAAAGTCAGCCGAGCCACCGACACAGAGAAAGAGGTAATGTGTCTGATCTTCTTCAGAACTTCTGTCTTTGTTTTTTGTTTTTTTAAACTTTTGCACGACTCTATTTCCTGCTTTAAGTAGATTAAAACACCTTTTTTGAACTCTGTTATCAAATTTGTGCAGCTGTTTTATTGTCACAGGTTTGTTATTTCCATGTGTTTTGCAGCAACCTTCTCAGCCATCATTTTTAGAAATATTCTTTTATATTTTTACCAAGCTTGAGAGGTAAGTTTTGGTTCTAACAGATAAAAAAAAAAAGTCTTATGTGTGTGTGTTTCACTTCAGTTGAAAAGAAAAAGTGCACGTGCGGCTTCGTTGGAGAAACAGTTACAGGAGAAAACCTCGGCCTACAGTCAGGCTGCACTGACGAACACTGAGCTGGAGAATCAGCTTCTGGTACAACACCCACATGTTTTTTTCCTCATGTGTTTGTCATCTTTTCCCTGGTAACATCATGACACCACAGCCAGACACGCAGAGGTTGTGGTCAGTTTGTCTTTGGATATAACTGGACATCTGCCAACATTTAGTCATGATTCACAACCCTTTTTATCGTGGGTTATAATTTGTTCATGCTAGAATGTATTCTCTAAATCCACCGTTTACGCTCAGTACAGTTTTCACTTTTCTAATTACAGGAGAAAACCAGCACACTTCAGCATTACCAGTCACTGATGACCAAGAAGCAAAGAGAGTACCAGCAGTCTTTGGAGAAGTGTAAAAAATCCCACTCTCAGCAATTCACGGAGCAACAGCACAGAATACAAATGGTGATCATCTACTTCTACATACATCTTTGTCTCCCTCACTTTCTCTCCACTGAACTTTCACAGTGCAATTCTGCTCCGCTGTTCATTTAATTTCAATTCTACTCAACCAACCTATGCTTTAAATCGTAGAAAGAGCTGGAGATACATATAAGGCAGCAAAAGTTAAATTTCCCTGTAACATTATTTTCCTCTCTTCTGCAGTTGCATCTCTCCGTGGAGGAGGCTCAGTCTCGGGTGCTGGAGATGGAGCAGGAGCTGAGCTCACTCCAGAGGGAGCGAGACGAGGCTCAGGAAGTAGCTCTCCTGCTGCAGAGCTCAGTGGACCAACTCACACAGGTCAGGACACTCCCTTTGTGTATCATTTTACCTTCACTTGAGCAAAGTTCAATTAAATTAAAGGTACAACAACAATAATTCAACCCAGACGTGTACTGTTTATATATTGATTTTATTACAGCAGAGGCAGGTTGAAGAAAGACACAATGAGGAGTTGCTGCAGAGTTTCAAAGAGCAGGCGGCTCAGTCTGCCAACAAGGTTTGTATAAAGGCCTGATTACCATAAACAAACACAAATAATCTAGATTTAAGTGCACAGACACATCCAGCAGAATTCACAAGTTCTGTTTGTACATCAGGTGTGTGAACTACAGTCGTCTCTGTCAGCGTGTGGAGAAGAACTGAGCTTGTACCTGCAGCAGATGGAGGAGGTAAAGAAGAACTATGAGAGTGAGCTGCAGAAGAACAAAGACACGGTACAGTGTTGCATACAATGAGACAGTTGTTCAAACTTTGAGATTGTCTGTTTGCATCACATTTTGCACAAACTAATATCTCTCCCCTTATCTGTTCAGGTGTCCTCGCTGCAGGAGAAGCTCCACGCCGCCAGCCTGCTTTGTCAGAGCTCCAGTGAGCAGAACCTGCAGCTGCAGCTTTCTCTCCAGCAGCAGCAGACCATGCTGACTGAGAGCACTGCTCACATCTCCGAACTGGAGGAGAGTCAGAGCCAGCTGCAGAAAGAGGTCAGCTGGAGACAGTTAAAAACCTTCTCAAATACCAGGTTAACAAGAAAATATACACAAGAAAAAAAAGATATAACACCATGAAGTATTTTAATTCAAAATATCTTGTGACGCGAACAGGAATCTGTTGTTTTTATTTCAGCTTTAATGACATGAGAAACTTTACAGGATGCACTATTTTAGGGCATAAAAAGAAACACTTAATACAACAGTTTTTTTATTTGTAAAGTATGTAATTGACACAGGAGTATACAAAATAGGCGATACCTACTTTTCATTTATTGAATTACCAGAGAACATGCTATGTCATGATATAGGTTGTTACCAAGATATGAAACGACTACAGTATATCCGGATAGAAGATCTATATCGCCATAATCAATCTTCTCTGTGATGGAGTTTACTGATTCATTTTCATTTCCACATTTTATTCTGCCAATATTAGTCTCCCTTTTGTGTATCAAAGTAAAACAGGAGGAAAAAGGCTCAAGTAGCTTCTGATTTG
This sequence comes from Echiichthys vipera, assembly GCF_963691815.1. NCBI lineage: Eukaryota > Metazoa > Chordata > Actinopteri > Perciformes > Trachinidae > Echiichthys > Echiichthys vipera. Next base: position 19,598,195 of record NC_139840.1, on the reverse strand, counting down.
CAAAGATCGAACATTTCTTATTGAAGCTTTGAATTGTATAATATATAAAAGCAACCTGAAGCTCATAAAGAACAGAAGATACACATAAGGATAGCCTAGATAACATTCAGACATATAATCTTACTGATACACCCCACACGTCACACACTTGCACACTGCTTGAGGGAAACCGCTGCTGGAGCTTGTGATTTACTTTGTAGTTCAGCACATTTTAATAGCTGGTTGTACTTTCTGTCCTTCACAACAAACGGCACAACGGTCCATTCACTGAGCAGCACAGGGACGGTATTGTGGAGCTTTTCTGTATTTTAAGATCTGATCAGCGTAAAAGACAAGAGATCAGACTTCCTGCAGGGAGAGACTGTGTATTTTTCATTGTTCATGATAATGCTTTATTTTTAAGATATTGACAGTGGACAGTAATGAATATAGATATTTACATATCTGTGTAAACATGCCGGATTATAGCAAAGCTGCTAATTTGCAGCCGTAGTCCTTAATAGGTAAAATAAAAGAATGTAATAAAATAAGAAGAGACAGCAAATAAATAGATAAAATACAATTAGAGGAAAAAGTATACACAGCACAACACATTACATATTAAGAAGGACACCAGACCCAAACAGGATTTAACAATGGGATAAAAAGTAATGTTCAATTAGTTCAAGTCCAGTTACTGGTCGCACTTTTGATTTGACTTGAGCCATTGTTTTGTTGCAGCAGTATGTCAGGTCTGCGCTACAAGACAAAAAATTAGAATATCTTGGCATGGGATTGTTTATTATCTTCTCTAATTTCAGTTCCTGTGATCTTTCCGGTTTTGTACTATGGAACCGAAAAAATGGACGTCCTGTTTGATTTCACTTAGAAGGAAAATAAAAAATAGATGCTCATGTTTTGTGTCTAACCGCAGGTGTCCAGTCTGGAGCAGCAGCTGGAACGAGCCAGGGCCTCTCTGCAGGATGAGGTCAGGAACAGACAGCAGGATTTCCAGGATACAAACAAGGACCTGCAGGAGATGAACCAGCAGAACACACAACTCTCCGAGTCTGTCAGGTAAGAACGACTGTACGCACGGGGACACTCACATTACTCTCAGGAACGAAAGGAAACAAGCGTTAAGATGCAGAATCCTTTCAATCTCAGTAGATTTTGGAGTTTTTACCATAGTTGTTGACTTATCTTCTTTTTAAGACATAAACCATGTCACCGGTGCTGTTACAGAATTATTTAAAATATTACACTATTAAATATTACAACTATTTTGAAATCTCATTGGTTCACACTTAAATCTTTTTTTTGTTGGTTGTAATTCAAGATTCCCTAGTATCCACTGTTGCAGCTATTTCATGCAGTTTGTATGGGGCTTTTTTGTTAGTGACTATTTTCTGACAGAACATTCCTAACAAGTACGCTGTTCTTCTATTCTATCGTCCGCTTTAACAGTCTGTGAGACAGTCTTATGATTACACCACATCCCATTTTACTGTAGGCACAGAGCAGCCAGCCCCTATGACCCATAAATATCTGTATATAAATGGGGATCTTTCTTGTTTGAGACTGGGATATAGGAGCCTGACGTATTTGGAGTCATTTTATTCTGCAAAAACATGTTAGTAGTTGAAGTGTGCCATCAAAAGACATATTTGTTTAGCTCAGTTAAACTTGTCTAAGATCTGAAGGGATTTTCTTCTCTCAAAGTCTACGATGGGAGCCCTGCTCACATTGAGGTGAGCAAATGGACATGCATGCCCCCAGCTGCAACAACAACATAAAGCGTATACTGCTTAATGCTTTATGTGTATTTTTTCTTTGTGTTTGGTGCATTTTAGTCTTTTAATCTTTGTACTGATTATTTTTTCCCGTGTTTTTCTCCTTGTGCTTTATGCAGCCATCTGACATCAGAGGTGACAAAATTTCGCGGGGAGCTGGTGTCTAAAGATTCGGAGCTGCAGCAGCTGAGGAGGGATGTCGCCGTCAAGGCTTCTCAGATCAGCCGCATGGACGAAAGCCTGCAACACATGAGCAGCCAGCTCGACAGGAAGAGCGACGCGGGTAAGTTTCAGTGCAGATTAGAAGATTTTAGTCTCCGTTATTTTACTAATTTGTATTCTGCAGGGAAGAGACAATTAAAGACAGAACTACAGACAGCTCTGGCTTTAAAGTCAGATTTCAAGATCTGAATCTTCTTCACTTCTCTCCTCCCAGTGAACGATCTGGAGGAGAAGCTCCATCGCTGTGAGGCCGACCGGCTCAACTGTGTCCAGCGGGTCCAGGTCCTGGAGGGACAGCTTCAGGCGGTGCGTGGAGAGTTAGCCGAGGCTCTGGAGAAACTACGTGAACTCAGAGATGTTCTACAAAGAACCCAAACTGACGCAGATGAGTGGCAAGCCTCGTTGGAAAAACTGACTGTCCAACTTAGGTGAGGTAACGCCCTCATGTGAAATATCTTCTGCACACAGGGACAAGGGTCGAGCCTCAAGCGAAAATGACGTCCATGTGCCGATGGCCAAATAAGATCCTCCGCTGGATCGGGCTCGTCTGTGTTCGAACATGTGTAACACAAACTCACCAATAGAGACACACACACACACACACACACACTCACACTCACACTCACACTCACACTCACACTCACACTCACACTCACACACACACACACACACACACTGACATAGGGCAGGTTATTGTCCCAGTGTCCCATTTAAAGTCTCACTTTGACTCTGTCTTCTGGATCGTGTTGTGGCTATTCTTTGTTCTCAGATGAAGTTATAAGTAGGTAGTATTTATCCAAACAAAAGTGCTGCTAATTTTATTTGTGGTTTTATAAAACAACAATACTTCATCTATACACATTTTTAACAATACCGCAATAATACTAATAACTATGATATTTTGGTCAATCGTGACATGATATTTTTCATAGTGTTTCTAGGGTTTACTGAAGAAAACCTTTGCTGATCTGCATCTAAGGTGGAACTTGTGTAATGTGTCATGTAATTTGCTGTGATGGATTTACCCGTATGCTCTGGTTTCTGATGTAATACTTTTCTATTTAAAACCACCCACACAGAACTGTGTACATTTGGACCACGTAAGCTGTACGTCTAACACACTGTGTGCAGCTAATTGTACATTAAGCACTCAACTGGACGTACACTCATGAACCAAAAAAACAGGATGCTACATGTTTCAGTCCATTAATCATTAGTTACTAAAAGAAAAAAAGTCAAGTCAAATTTTATTTATATAGCACATTTATGACAAAGTGCATCACAAGAAAGTGCAAAGTGCAATAAACATTAGAATGACAAGATAGTTAAAAAAAATGCAAAAGAGAGAAAATTTAAAAGGTAACCAGGTGACACTAAGTGCAGGCAAGTGGAAAAAAGGGACTTAATAACAAGAGACTGCGCTGCATGGATGTGGATGGGGAGGCGGCTTCAGAGTCTGGGGGCTGCCACAGCAAATGCTCTGTCCCCACTCGTTGTTAGTCTGGTCCTGGGCACTTACAACAGCAGTTGGTCAGCTGACTGTAGAGCTCTGGAGGGGGTGAAGGGGGCCAGACCCCCCAAAAAAGATAACCTTTAGCAAGATCTAGGTCAGTCGTGGTCACCCTAAAACAATAAACAGTAGAAAGTCCTGAAATGGTGTTCCCTGTATTTGTCCCTGCAAGAATCACACGCAGTTATTCAATTAAAGTGTGTGTGTGGCTTCACAGTGAGACCCAGAGGGAGTTGGAGGAGAGGACTCACGAGGTCTTAGATATGGACACTGCACTGAAGGAGAGACAGGGGGAGCTCCAACAGAGAGCACAGCTGGTACAACACACACACACACACACACACACACACACACACACACACACACACACACACACACACACACACACACACACACACACACACACACACACACACACACACACACACACACACACACACACACACACACATACCGTATATCTCATTTAATCTGCAGAATATATTTTGCTGCCATCTCATTTTTTGGTGTTTCTGATTTCCTGCGGCCGTACCCGTCGCCCTCAAGCTGGGTCAGCTGGAAGTCGCCATCCGAGAGCACAAGCTGGAGATGGAGAGGAAGGTGGAGTCTCTGCAGCGGAGCCTGGAGGCCAGAGAGAGCGAGCTGAGAGACACACAGATGAAGCTCACAGACAGAAACATGAAGGTCAGGAGCACACACAGAATAAGAGGGCAAAACCCTTGAGAAAATGTTCTGTAAACTCGACCTTAATAGACATTTAGAGAGGCACTTTTATTTTTTTAGTTTAGAGCGAATACACAACTGCATGTGCAATAACTTTAGAAGAGAATAGGAAAAGGGAACGTTTGATCAGCAGCATTAATGTACTGTGAAATGATATTGATGTCAGTGTGTGTAAAGCTCTAAGCTGAACATTCAAGAGGAACCACGGAGAAATCGTCTTAACCAACAGTCTTAACCAACAAAAATGTTTTGTGCTGCAAAATGGCTTCTGTTTTTCTTTTTTTTTCCTTTTCTATCTTATTGTAGGTATACAACTTAAATAAAGGAAAAGTAAAACATCTAAATTGGCAAATTAGATTTATTAAAAATTTTAAAAATACATTAAAACTTAAGAAAGAAATCGTAAACATTTTTTTGATCAATTAGAAATGCAATGAAGTTAATTCAATTAAATTAACAGAAAATAAATTCAATTAAATAAAATAATTAATTTGAAAATTATTAAATTTGACACATGAAGCAGAGAAAAATATTGACACTACTGAACAAATCTTCACCCTTTGATGGGGGTAATTCTACATTTATCACATATTTTACAGTTAATCCACTGATGGTTATGAAATCATCAAAGATCCAGCTCCTGGTTACCATGGTTACCATCCGCTGTAATATGAGATAACGAATAACGATTATCAAACACTGTCAGCGACACAGTTAAACCCTAAATCTACATATAGGCTTTAAAATGTTTGTACACCTTATGTTTGCATTTGTTTTGTGCTTCATAGAATTGCAAATAAAAAACACAATTTAGTTTATATATTTTACTACTAAAGTCGAATAGAATTCCTTATCTTGTGTCTTAGAAGCAGTTTTCAATTAAATTTTATTTACAGTGCCATATGATTTACAGAGACAATTCCCCCATGAGCAGCAACAAGTAACACTAACTTTAATATGAATTCTAATAATTATTTTTGTTTTATTTTTAGTTTTGAAAATGCTCTTTCTTGTTTAATTAATTTGGACACTTAACGTAGATATATGTATATGTGTATATGTAGATCATCAAACTGCATGTTGGTGTGTGTGTGTGTGTGTGTGTGTGTGTGTGTGTGTGTGTGTGTGTGTGTGTGTGTGTGTGTGTGTGTGTGTGTGTGTGTGTGTGTGTGTGTGTGTGTGTGTGTGTGTGTGTGTGTGTGTGTGTGTGTGTGTGTGTGTGTGTGTGTGTGTGTGTGTGTGTGTGTGTGTGTGTGTGTGTGTGTGTGTGTGTGTGTGTGTGTGTGTGTGTGTGTGTGTGTGTGTGTGTGTGTGTGTGTGTGTGTGTGTGTGTGTTTTAGGAGTCCCAGGAGCTCGGCCAGCAGCTGCGTGTGTGTCAGCAAAAACTCCACACTTTACTGCAAGAACTCGAAGAAACCCAGCGTCACTGTGAGGCTTTGACCAGAGAGCTGGACGCCACCAAGCTGCAGACCAAAGAGAAGGTGAGGTCCAAGAGCAATTTATATGATTTATTCTTTGGTGTTTAGGGTAAAATAATAGGAGGAGTGCCTTGTTTAAGACGGATTTGGCTGCACTACTATTACCAGTGAAGTGTGTCTGTGTGTGTTTGCAGGAGGTCCGGCTGTGCGCTGTGGAGGAGGAGTTGGCACTGAAGGAAGCAAACTGGCTGCAGCTGGAGGCCGGGCTGCAGAGCATGCTCACCTCTTTAGAGCAGGAGCTGGAGCTGGAGAGGGAGCAGCACAGCACGGAGGTACTTACCTGGATCCAGGGGCCGTGTTCACAATACATTTTATCTTAGCGCTAACCGTTTTCCTAAGGAGCACTAAAACTTCTTAGGTAAGAGTAATTTCTTCAAACCAATTCCCAAAGCCTCGGAGACCAACTTTTACTAAGGACTCCTAAGAGAAAACTAGAGGGCGAGTTTGACCTTGTTGCTATGGATGACGTCATGTTCATCCCTTCTTTGCTCACAGTGATAGGCTGAGAGGGTATGCGTCCGTAAGAGTGAATTTATGATAGAATCTAGGTCTGGATAGGGCGTTTATCGTCTGGTGCAAAATCTTCCTGACCCACAGCTGAGAGACGCCAAGATCGTCTGCCTTGCACAGCTGCATTTTTGCCGTGGACAAATAGCGGAGAGTTGTACCAACTTTAATCTGCGGTGATATTAGGTGTTTTTTATTGATGGTAACCCTGACCAACTCTACCACGTTCGTAATGCCATCTCCATTAAGGCGATACCTTTTTAAAAGCTCATTGTCATTGAATCTCTCAAAAATGTTGACCGCAGCAGCCGTGTGAGGTCCAACCTGATTTACTCTTAGTGTCTACGTTTTTATAGATTACGGAGCTACTTTGAGCGCTAAAATGCTTTGTGAATTACACTCCTCTTAAGAAGTTAGCAGTCCTAAAATTAGTCAGTCATGAGTCAGACGCCCCTTATTTTTAAGAGTTACTCCTAAATCAGCAAGTTAGGACCTACTCTTAGCCTTAAGATGTTTTATGAATACGGCCCCTGATCATTAAATATGCCTCACCACTGGCGTCATGACGTGAAACAACCCACGAGTAACACCGTTGTTTACATCCCTTGTCATCATAGTTTTCTACTTTGCTTCGGCCTGCTCTTGAAACCCCGGCTCAAAATGACATTAGATGTTGTAATTGACCTTTTATGTTTTAATTGACCTTTTATATGTTTTATGTGTTATTTCTCCCAATGCTTTTAATGTTTTATGAATTGCCTTGTTGTTGAATTGTGCTATACAAATAAACTTGCCTTGCCTAGATTCTAGTGAACACGTTTGTCCGTAGTGACTGGTTAGTGAAAACCAAATCCCCCGCAGATGTCAGTTAGATTTAGAGCAACGTCTCACTGAAGGCGTAAACAAGTTGACAATTCTGTCTGATAACAAGCAAATATGGTACAGAAGCCACTGACGCTTCAAGACGGGTGTCGTCTTTCTACAAATGATGCATTGCATCAGACTATCCGGCTGTTCAGTCTGATGTAACAACCTTTCAAAATACGATTTCCAGGTCCAAACATCAACAGCCGAACATGTGAACAATTACGATTACCTCTTTCGTCAGTTAGACATATTTTTTATCGATAAGAAAGAGATAAAATGACATACACGTTGTGTATTTAAAAACTCAGATCTGTTCAAACAACGGGGAACACGGCACTGCGGCGTTACGAGGCTCTGAATGGCTTGGACCTGGAAATCATATTTTGAAAGGATGTTACATCACGTCTTAACAGCCGGATTGTACTAGAAACAACTAAACAAGGGACGTTTCAGTCTTTAAACTCGATTTTTTAAGGACTAGAACATGTAATGCGACAGGTGATGCTGTAGTGCGGGTTTCAGTTGTGCTGCAACTCTTAGCTCTTGGCAAACACTTGTCACAAGGAAGTGATGTCAGTTGTTCTCTCCATCAACGTGAGGGAGGTCTTTTGGGTTTCACTCGTGGATATTTCTTTCTGTTCATCGCTGTCGTTCCCTTTTTTGTGTCTTTGGTTTTGTTTCTTTTCCTCTTTTTTTTTCTTTACAAACGTCAATTACAACGTGTGAGTTCCTTATTTTTTCAAAATTAAGTTTCTCTTCTTATGACACACAGCTGATTACACCTCAATGGGACAGTTGTTTTTTTTAAGTGGAGTTGAATGTTGTACTAATCCATAGTGTGTTACCTACAGTAGGTGGCGGTTGGTACACTCCAGTTTGGAGAAGCAGGCAGGAGACAGGTAAAGCCAGGGTTTCCCAGTATATAGGTAGCCCGGCCTAAGCATCTGTGATGTTTAAACATGTATTTTTAACAGGATTTTTAAACTAAGATATATTTAAGAAGTGGAACAACTCCTTTAAGGAATAACTAAAAAGAAATTATTTTTGCGCGTATTGTGACGCTTCTCCCACTGCCGAACTGCCTTCTGTCTGTGTCAGAGTGAGTTTCATACACACACACACACACACGGTCAGCAGCAGTGAGAGCGAGCATGTGTGTGTCTGTGGGTATAAAGTAAGTTACTGAGTTAGCGGTAACGTGAATGTAGCAGAGCAGTGTGTGTGTGTGTGTGTACAGCATATTATAAATACTTCAACTCCTCAAGACCCAAGACATGTCCCTGTGTCTTTGCTTCTACCTTCTGATTCAGTTAGTTAAATTAAATTTAATTGATTCAATTATTAGCTCCAAAGCTAACAAACTCCTTCAGCTGAGGTTCACTGCACCAACATTTTAAGGTGAACCGGCTATCCTCAATTTAGTGACAAGCCTCTCCTCTGAGTTTTGCTCAGCATAGTTCAAGTTTTTATTTTATTTTTGAAACATATCTTTATTTGTCCCTTGAGTGGTTAAATACTGTAAGGTTGACTCTGAGACCAGCCACTTGCATTGTAACGAGGAGTTGCTGGATTAGATTAGTTAGACTTCCTTGTCCTGCCATAACCTTTGGGATTACCTGATAACAGGGAAATGAGGTGGATCATAGTCTTATCAGAGCAGCACACCAAGCTCCATATCAGCTTGTAAAAACCAAACTTGTCTCATCCGTCTGCTTTCCCTCCCTCCCCTCAGCTGGAATCACTTCAGCAGACTCGAGGCCAGCTCCTCAAAGTCTCAGAACAGATCTCCTGCACCATGCTCTCCTCCCAGGAGCAGCTCGCAGTGAAACTTCAGCAGAGCCAGAAACATCTTGCGGAAGCCAAAACCCAGCTGCAGCAAACTGCGACTGAGTTGGATCGCACCCGGAACCAAGCCAGTCAACTCCAAACACAGAGAGACCAGACTCAGACCGAGCTCCTACAGAGTAAAACCCAGCTGGAGCAAAGCAGGATTCTGTACGAACAGACCAGAGCCCAGAACAGTCTCCTCCGTGTCCATCTGGAGCAGCTCAGCGCGCAGTTAAATCAAACCAGAGTCCAGGCCGCCCAGCTCCAGAATCACCTCCAGGCCTCCAAGGAGTCCATGGAGACCTCTGAAGAGTCCCTGCTCATCAAGGTAGAGTGCTTTAGAAGTGTGAGAATAGCTAAAGTTGCATTCATTTATTATTCAATATAATATTAAAAAAAAGGTTGTGTTGTCGTCTTCCTGCAGGAGTCTGAGGTGACGCGTCTCCAAACAAGGATCTCCAGCCTGGAGCGAGCTGCGGACCGCCAGCACCTGTACAACCACACGCTCTCTGTCCCTGCTCTGCACACACTCACACACTCCCCAGAGAGCTCCTCCTCTGCTCACTCCCCTCCTTCCTCCCCCAAGAAGCTCCAAACACCCCTCCCCTCTTCTTCACAGGCTTACTCGACTCACCTCTCCCCGACACACGCACGAACTTGCTCATCACCTCCTGCTCACTCGTACCTGCAGCCAACCTCACCCCCTCATCACCAAACATGCGACTGGTTGCAGAGCAGCGGCATCGACTCCTCTCTGGATCTCCCTATGAGTCTGAAGGCCACACTGAGGGAGGCTTTGAGCAAACACCCATGGGAGTCCTCCTCCCCCTCCATCTCCTCTGTCCTTTCCGAGGACCACAGCTGGCAGGGCCTCAGAGCCGCGGAGGCCACAGCGCCCTCCGACCTCTCCTTCAACCCTCTCACATACATGCTGGACAATCGGGAAGACAGACACCCCGGCATGGAAGACACCTCCATGCAGGAGGGGGACGAGGGACAGGCTGGGGAGTCGAGGAGGGAGTCAGTGAGCACTCTGGTGGGTCAGGACGAGGAGGAGGACGTGAGCTCACTGACGGGGATGCTAAGGTTTGTTAATATGACGTTAGCCATGCAGGAGGACCCGTCTCTGTGGAGCTCCACGGCGCTGTCACAGACCGGACGCAGCCCAACACGCCAGGTAACAACGCCAAGTGTCAGTTTAAAGCAGAATTCAATGTAAGGATTTGCTGCATTTCTCTGTTTTAAATCATATCAACTGAATATCAGTGTTTTTTTTTACATTTTTAACAAATTTATCAAGTCAAAATTTATTTGGATATCACATTTAAATAAAAAAAAAAATGCAGTTGACCAAAGAGCTAAACAGACCCAAAATACCAACACAAATTAACACAAACAACAGAAGAAAAGAATGAATATATAATTGGTAAAATAATTTCTGTCCAACATGGGTGTTTATCACTTTTCTTTCTAACATGCACAGACTAAATGATTAATCCAGAGAATAAATTATTTATTTATTTTATTTTTTTACAATTTATCACTCACAGAAAACAAAACAGAGTACACAAGATAAAAGATCAGATTTTGATACGCTTTAGCTGATACCAAGCCTCGTACCACCGGAACTGATGCTAAGGACTAAACCAAAGAGGTTATAATAATCTTTCGCTGTATGTTTTTAGGGGACAGATGATACACTACATGATATTGTATCAGTTGAATTTAAAGCCCTTAAGAAGTTGGTTTCAGTGTTCTCTACAACCTTATCTGTCCCTGTTAGTTTGTAGTGAAATGAGGAGGTGTCGTATAATTAACTCTAACAAAAATTCAGCTCAGAACGGAGAGTTGCGCTGCACATCTGCGTTGTGAGCTGTGCATATTCCACAGGTTTACATAAGACGGAGAGCGTTGATGTGAAGTGATCTTCAGATGTTCAATTGCTGTTAAGACAGAAATAGATTTCCTTCTTCGAGGAAAGTAATTCATGCGATTACTCTATCTGGGAAAATTGGATGATTTGACTTTGATGATTGGTTCACAAAAAGTACATAACATCAATTTTTTCCCCAGCTTAGCTCCACCCACTTCAAACCAGCCTCAAACTAACTTTAAAATGTGTCCAGGTTGGATCCACAGAATATATGTATATGAAGATTGACGACACATCTTCACCTCCTCCCACGGTACAAAAACCAAGCCCCCACCACAGCGACATCCTGGTTGATCCAATAAGGAAGTGCCAGGTTTCATAATAGAGCAGTTTGTCATTGACCCCCATGTTAAACAGGCCGATTTCACAGCTTAATTAAACCTGTTTAAGACCTGGTATAGAAAACATACTGGTCTGTATGTTTGGTCATATCTCCATGACAACACATTGAGGGGGTGAATTTTTTGTACCATGTTTTTATTTTATTGGAGGTTAAAGTTTATGAATAATTACGGGCGTGGTCTCTTGAGTGACAGCTATCCGCTGGCCCTCACTTCTCCTCTGAGGTAAACGTCAGCCAGATGGACGTATCTCTCCCCCCCAAACGTCACATACATGCCCTTTTTTGTTAAGAGGAAATGACGCAGAGTCAAAGATTGACAAGATGGCGACTCCCGTAGGCGAGGATGATTGGATCAAGTTGAGAGAACGGACCTCGACGGAGACGCTGCGTCCATTTTTTATACAGTCTGTGACTAAAACTGAAATCAAAATACCCCAGACACAGGCGCTGGAGTCTGCGCAGTAGTGATCAAGCGATCTGCACGTCGATCACAGCTGTCAATCATGACCTTTAACCCCGTTCTTATAGCATCAAATAGATAAATAAAACTAAACTTAACAGAAAAACGAACGCTTGAACAAATAAAAGATAAGAACTACCAAATATGACAGAAACCATCTTTGGAAAAATTTCATGAGGTTTGACTTTTTAGTTTTGCCCATGTCCCTTTCACTAACATGGAGGGGGCGGCACTTGTGACCTACACTGCAGCAGCGATCCAGAGGTTTAGGTTTCACTTTCCGGGAGCTGTCCGTCCTTCATAGGATGGTGTGTGGTTGGTGATGCCTCACTGATGCACGTTTCCTTTTCCCTTTTCAGATCGATGTCAAGGAGACATGAAGCCGTGTTTCTCAGGAGACGTCCGAGAGGAGTGCAGCTGTTCACAATACACATTCATAAAAGTGTCATTTAATCTGCCCCCGTTGGTGTGTATTATTGAAATCAAGCTTCAATATTGTTCGTCAGAGGAAAAGATAAATGATGAGCACTACTTCCCAGTCTGTAAATGATCTACCGTGTTGTTGTTTCATAAAGTATAAATGTAGCATTTCATGTTTCCTAACTGATATTTATATATATTTTACACAAGTGAATAAAAGATGTTTTTTTTTATACAAGTTTTTTGCCTGCCACTGTGATTCTTAGTTATTCTCCAGGGAAATGTAAAACGCTGCTTTCACTAACATCTGTTTGGATGTTCCCATGCTGCTGGTGGCTGTGGGGTCATGTTACCAGAGCAACTGGCAGCTTCCTGTCCAGAAGAGGCATGTTTTGGCTCAGGACCGTGGAGGGAGTTATGCTGAATCTAATACAGACTCAAGCTGGTGAGCTTGGATTTGGCACTCTCACGTGGTTTACGTAACGAGAACATCGACATGTTTGGGCTCTGGAGAGGTGAATTTTTACTCGTTTTGCTCATCACATGAAGTCCTGTGTGGACTATTATTATGAGTAAAAGCTTTGTAGACGAACAATGTTTCCCTGGACCCCCTGGCAACAGTAGAGATGCAAGTACAAGAACCTGTGGTTAGGAAAAAACGACTTAAATCACACGTCAACAGCACAATAACAAAAAGTACTCGTTATTTATTCCAGTGAGCAGTTCAGCCCTGAGCTCTGCTGCAGGTCATATAAAGTGTTTGGTTTGGCAGCTGTAAATGACACTGTGAGTGATTTCCTGCCTACATAAGAGAGGGGCAGTTCATATATTTCCCCACCACAGGCCGTGTGTGTGTGTGTGTGTGTGTGTGTGTGTGTGTGTGTGTGTGTGTGTGTGTGTGTGTGTGTGTGTGTGTGTGTGTGTGTGTGTGTGTGTGTGTGTGTGTGTGTGTGTGTGTGTGTGTGTGTGTGTGTGTGTGTGTGTGTGTGTGTGTGTGTGTGTGTGTGTGTGTGTGTGCGTGTGCGTGTGCGTGTGCGTGTGCGTGTGCGTGTGCGTGTGCGTGTGCGTGTGCGCGCGCGCGCGCGCGTGTTGGACAGGAGAAAAGACAGCAATCATTTCTGTCCTACGCTCTTCAGGGCGTCTGCTGGGACTTTAAAAGTTACTAAATAAATTGAGCAGCAATTAAAAAGTATAAAAGTCTTGAACCCAACATTTTGCAGCTTGTTCTCAATGTGTATATTCGTCCAAAGAGGTTTCGTTTGTGTTGTCAGTAGTGGGATTCTGTGTAGTTTATTTATCCTGCTACTAAATTTGACGTCATCTGAAAAAGCAACTGTTGGCGTGCTCGCTGCTCACTGACTGCTGCGTGATTATGTTATGTGATGATCTGTTTCATGATACGTGATGATGCCCAGAAGTTAAGCTGCCTGTATGTGCTTTCTTATAATCAATATCCACATCTACTCACTAAGTTAAAGTGTGTTGCAGTCAAAGGTCTTAAAGGTATTAAATTTAACTTCAGGATTCTGCATAAACTGACGTCTAAAATGTACACTTTCACGCCTTAACAGATCATCCCAAGCTGCAGCTGCTTACTGGTCATTTAAGTTGTAGTTTTATTTTAGCACCAGCGTTTTGATTGTTGTACGCGTCTCTAAAAGGACACGTGATGTAATTGTCTCAACTTGTGTGAGGGTGTGAAGATAAACACGTCTCCCCAGTGGGTTAATCAGAAATTCCCTCTGTGGAGATGCAAAGGTACAGCATTCGTATCCTCAGGTGGCCAAGTCTCTCTTGCCAGGAGCAAGTGGCTTAGCCCTTAGGGACTTGGCTTTGGATCCAAAGGGTTGCCAGTTCAAGTCCCCACAAGGTCTAAGAGAGGAGGGTGAAGTGGTGCTGGTGGAGAAGTGCCAATTCACCCCCCATGTGCTTTATTTTATGGGCTCTTATCATGTTTGGTGTATTTGAGCAGTAAACAATAAAACTGTCTCGATGGCTTACGTGCCGAAAAAGACCATGGGATGATTTTGCACCAGAATTACACTTGTGTATAATGAAAATAGGACTGGGATTGTTATTTCATTGGACCAGTTTGATCATTTTTCAACCTTTATTAGATCCAACAGACAGGTAATGGGATTAGAGGGGGGGGGCATGCAGCAAAGGGCCGCAGGTTGGAGTCAAACCCACGGCCGCTGCCTCGAGGACGTTCAGCCTCTTTACATGGGGCAACTGCTCTAACCACTCAGCCACTGGCCGCCCCTCTGTTGGTATATTTGACCCTTTATCTTCTCACACTTTACCTTTTGTTAAAATCCTTGGCATGATTGTTGACCGCGCCCTTCAAATTTGACAATTAGTTCAGTTGTCAAAACAATATCCAAGTTAAAGGCCTACTTCATCTCTACCCCAAAGATCCGAGAGTTCTTCATGCTTTAATAACCTCTCGTTTAGACGACTGTAACTGTTGTGGGAGAGGAAGAGTCATCTCATCGTCTACAGGTAGTACAAAATGCATTCGCTCGTCTTCTAACTGGAAGAAGAAAGCGTGATTACATAACACCACTGGTCGGTTTCAGGGTGGATTTTAAGATTTTATCGCTTGTTTTTAAGTTGTTAAAGGGGTTTGAGTCACCTTATCTAGCAGAAGTCCTCCATCTTGGAGCACTTAGATCTACCAATCAGATGCTCCTCGATCTTCCCAACACCTTTCCATATACGTAAATATATATCTTTATTCATACCGTACTGTTTTGCTTCTTATTTTTCCGTGTTGGTATTTTTGTGCCTGTTAAGCAAAGGTCAGCTGTGGTTGTTTTAAATGTGCTGTATAAATAAAGTTCAACTCGATCATTGATGTTTTATACAGTTTTTAGGATCACCACTGTCGCCCTGAGAGCTTTTTAACTTTAGAGGATGTGGTTCTCTCAGCGGTAGATTGCGTGTCAAGTAGCTGAGCTCTAGTTCCTCCATCGAACTTCCTAAGAACGACGTGTCTGCACCATTTCAAATAAAAAATAGCAGTTCTCACTTTTATGTGGAAGCAGCGGATAAGATTTCAGATGGATTATTGCTGTTTACCCCGACCTGATTCTGCAACTTTTCTCGCTCTTCTGCTTTTTACAGATGAATTCTTGAAACAGTGGAAGGTACACACTGATCGATACTAAAACCTTCGTGAACTCAACAGTTTTCAAAATAGAAGTTTCAACGTGACGGAGTTTGAGTGCAGAAGTTGATCGCATGGTTTGCACAAAACAAAGCCCTTGGCAGGACGGTTGTTGTTGTAGAAACGAGAACCAGGCGTGTGTGCGTGGGTTACTTCAGGGGGGTGTAAACCACACGTCTATATACACACCAGAGATGTAGGCGGGGGGGGGGGGGGGGGGGGGGGGGTCTGTCTGGCACACGAGTTAACCACAGCCGGCATTGCACGGCCTACGGTGTTTATTGAGTATAACTCACGGGTGGTGTACTGTAATAAAGTAATAATAGTATGATTAAAGCAACTCTATCCTTGTTTGCTCATGGTGATATCAGGATGTTGGCTCTGCAGGTTGTTGATGCGGAAGAGCAGAATCACATGAAGGTCAGGCACTTTGATGCCCTGTTTATTCTGTGTCTTGGTGTTCATCAGCTCATAGTGAAGCTTTTACTGCAATCCCTAAAAAATGTGATCTGTTTTAGTTTAAAATGAATATTTTACTGTCTCAGATGTCAGTCCAATTTGTATTTATTGGGTCAAATCCATAGACTGTATAAAAATGGACGTAGCGTCTCAGTCGAGGTCCGTTTTCTCAACTTGATCCAGTTGTCCTCGCCTACGGGAGTAGCCATCTTGTCAGACTTTGACTCTGCCCCATTTCCTTTTACCAAAAAAGGGCATGTATGTGACGTTGGGGGGAGGGAGATACGTCCATCTGGCTGACGTTTACCTCTGAGGAGAAGTGAGGGTCAGGGGTTTAGCTGTCACTCAAGAGACCACGCCCCTAATTATTTATAAACTTTAACCTCCAATAAAATAAAAACTAGCCTGGTACAAAAACAATCACCCCCCTCAGTGTTGTCATGGAGATATGACCTAATCATACAGACTAGAACTGTTTTTTATACCAGGCCTTAAAAAGGTTTAATTATGCTGTGAAAACGGCCTGTTTAACATGAGGGTCAATGACAAACTGCTCTATTGTGCAAACTGTGGACACTCTGAGAACTGCAGTTTTTGGCACTTCCTTATTGGATCAACTAGGAAGTCGCTGTGGTGGGGGCTTGGTCCAATCAAATATAAGTTATCTCAGGACACTTTCCATATAAAGTGGGTTTAGACCACATTCTCTAATTTACAGAGACCCAACAATTCCCCCATGAGTTATCAATCAATCAATCAATACTTTATTTGTTAGGGACAGTGCACATTAATGAACAACGATAACAACATATCACTGTAAAAGTGCCGGATTATAGCAAAGAGGCTAACTTGCATCCGTAGGCCCTGCTAAAATTTTTTTAGAAAAAATAGAAATACTACTAAATAAATAAATAAAATACAAATAGAAGAGAAGACACACCGCACAATACATTACATTACATTACTCAGGAGGACACCAGACCCACACAGGGTAAAACAATGAAATAAAACGTCTTGTGCAATATGATACAGACGAGTCAGTGGTCGCACTTTTGATTTGATTTAAGCCACTTTTTGAGTTGACCTGTAAAAGAGGAATATGTGGGGTATTTCCTTATTGTGGAGGGAAGACTATTCCAGACCCCCCCCCCCCCCCACCCCCCCCCCCCTCCCTACAACAGACGACACAGTCTTCCCAAATGCAGTGCGCCTGTGGGGGATCTCAGTCTCCTCTAACACAAGCCCTGCTTCTCATACCTTGCAGAGTCCTTTTCTTTATGAATTCAGTCAGTGGTGGTGGAGCGGGACCATGGAGACTTTTATATACACAACACGCAAATCTAAATGTTTTGAAATTATGGAAACTCTAAAAATTCTTGCAGATGTGGTAGGGGTTTCTTTTATAGAGACTGTCTATTGGTTTAAGTGCTGTCGTACATGCCAGAGACCAGCTTGTGAAGCATTAGTCTATATATGAGAGGATCATACAGTGTAAAAACATCAAAGCTGCACTGGTGGGTAATGAATTCCTAATCTGTTTGAAATTTGCCAGGTTTTATTTGACAGAGTTAGACACTTTTTTGATGTGTTTCCTAAATGAGAGTGTCGAGTCCAGGATAACTCCCAAGTATCTGAACTCGCTCACCAAAGCGAGCTCCTCCCCTCCCAGAAAGACACCAGAATGATCAGCATTTGCCGGCCTTTTAGCAAAATACATACAGACATTTTTTTTTAACATTTAAAGAAAGTTATGAATCAGTGAGCCAGCCCTGAATATGAGACATTGCTGTCATGAGTATTTGAGCTGCCTCTGTTGTGTTTTTCGCAGGGGGTGAAAATCACTGCATCATCTGCGTACAACTGTGCATTTACACCCTTACAAACATCAAATGAATCATTAATGTCACAAGCTAGTTGTAACAGCAACGTCAGAAGCAGCAACTTGGACACTGTAACAGTGGCAACAATTTTTTTTCTGGGGCAAGAACTTCAGACTCTGCCATGACAAGTTGGAAGGAGGGATAGAAACCCAGAGATGCACATGTGGAAGAAACATGACTGAGAAAGTGAAAAGTGAATATTTGTAGACCTTTCTATTTTATATTATATTGTTCTACCATACACCGCAATGTCCAGCATGAGTTTAAGTCCTCCTCCTACTGTGGTCGAGTACTGCTGAATCTTAATTCACCTCCATCCAGTGTCAATAAAAGTTCCAGTGTGAGACATCAGATCTCCTGAACTCTTCCTCAGTCTCCAAGTCCACTGGCTCTCTGCAGCCACGATCCAGGCGTGTGTTTGTCCTGGAGGTCAGACTGGTGGAGTGGACATTACAGGTGCATTCACGCCCATGACATTAGCGTTCAAAGGCCTTGATACACCCGTCACCAAGGAGCCGTGCAGTCCTTATCTGACCGCCAACACACCCAGGACAACTTGTGATAATTTGGACGTGGACTTCCTGGAATAATCTGTGAGACATGTTCAAACCTAAACTTCAAACCTGCTTTTTTAGCCGGGCATTTGATGAAAAAACGTATTCTAAAAGCCACATTTTATTTAACTACTACAGTACTCCTTTTCATAGCTTTTAAATCTTTTATTTAGTTTTATTATCTGACATGCTTTGATCTCTACTGTAAATATGCTTCTGTCTTTTTGTAAATGTTTTTTTATGCTCTACACCACTGATATTATTCTGTCTTGTCAGTCATCTTTGCAGCACTTTGAACGGCACAAACCCGTCTGAAAAGTGCTATACAAATAAAGTTTGATTGATCTTACTGTGCAGTGCAGTCATGATGGAGAAAAAGCACAGATCTACGGTAGCGCAAAGGGATCCAAGTCTCTCCCAGAAGAGCTTTCAGGGTTTTTTACCAGGAGGGAAAACGCCACGACGAGGGAAAACAGCCATTAGTGACATTGATGGAAGGTGGTTGTTATCTCCTCCCACAGCTCTCCACAATCACCGAGGTGCAGCTCCCTGGTTTTGACCTTTCCCTCTTTAAACTGAACACTTAATGAGGGTTACTGGGTATCCTAGTTACCTTTTTTATGACTACTCAAGGTCAGAGACATCCGTGCGTGCAGCAGCAGCTTTGGTTTAGCACCAACGAGGCTCCAGAGCCAAAGGGCTGAAAACCTGAGACAACAAACGCAGAACGACATGTTGTCCCTCAAAGCAAAAGTAAAATGTCCTCCTATTAAACATCTTTTCATCTTTTAAATTTAAATCAAATAGTCTTTTTTTACGAATGCATAAACAGGGTCACACATCTGTCCTGTTATTTGACGACAGCTTTTGACTCAATGTTTGGAAGCTGAACACATATTCATTATTACTTTTTGTGGTTTTACAGCCATTTTGCGTCTCTTTGTGACAGTTTTCTCCCTTTTTGTAGTTATGCTGTGTGTTTTTGAAGTTTCTTTGTGTATCTTTGGGGTTGTTGCTCCATTTTGTAGTTTATTTCTTGCAGTGTCTCAAATCGCGCAATCGTGCCTTCTTTACTCACAAGATCAGTACAATCAATTCCCCCAGTAAGTGCTGTCCCAAATCACACTCTGCCGCCAAACACAAAATGACGATTGTATTTCTTCTTCTGTTTATTTTTCCAGAAGCTTTTCCAACAACTCTTCTGACTCAGCACACCGCCAAAAGTCCTTGTGATCCTCTTTTCACATTTATAAAGTGAATCTAGTTGTTTCCGCTCCGTTGCTCTGTTGTTTCGCCATTTTCCAGTTTGAATGAAGTCCCGCCTCTTCCGCTGCGAAGACAAAATGGCGGCGATTGAGGGCGTTGAGTATCGATCCACACTCAACACTTTGGCCGTTTTTGAGGGTGCAACCGGATAAATGCAGTGTACTTCCACCCTTAAAAAAAAGCCAGTTTGAGGCTGGAAGTGGGCGATTTGGGACACAGCATATGTCTCTTTGTAGCCGTCTTTGTGGTCATTTTGTGTCACTTTGCTGCTGTTTTGTGTGTCTTATGGTTATTGTGTCCCTTTTTTTTTAGTTATTCTGTGAGTTTTTGTAGTTGCATTGTGTCTTTGTGGTCATTTTACAGTATGATTTCTGTATCTCTTTGTGTCTCTTTATCGTTGTTTTGTCCCTTTTTGTAGTTATTCTGTGTGTTTTTGTAGTTGTTTTGTGGCTCTTTATAGTCTTTTTACCCCTTTTTGTAGTTATTCTGTGTGTTTTTTTTGTTGTCTCTTTTTGGTCATTGTGTGTCTCTATTTGGTCATTTTGTGTCTCTTTGCAGTTGCTTTGCGTCACTTTGTAGTCATTTTATATTTTCTTTGCACAAAGATCGTAAACAGGGAAACAGTCGGCCTGGCTCTGTCTGAAAGTAACAGAGGTTTGGACAGAGATGTTTCTCTGTGCATCCAGTCTTTATGCTAAGCTATAAGCTAACTGGCTGTGGGTTCCAGCTGCATATATAACACACATGTATGAGAGCAGTATCTAACTTCTCATCCAACTGTCGGGACAAAAGCAATTCAACGTATTTCCGTATATTATTTGTTTGTTATATGCATCAAACACATTGAGCTGCAGCAGAAACGCTTAAATACAACAAACTGTTTGGTCGTTTTGGTTTTACTTGGCCTCCTGATAATTCACTGGGAAAGTGGGGCAACTTATTTCTGCTTCATTTGCCTCAGTGAACTACAGCATCACTTCTCACAGCGTAAGCCTCTGACTATAAGAGTCTAATCCATTTTGGGTTGGTTGTATTGTCACTGTGGAGGATGTGCATCAGTCAGCTGTCAGTGTGCGGCACAATGGGGCTTTGGCAGCGAGCCGTTCGGCCTACATGTCAAGTCCTGTTTGATGATAAGACTCACCGACCCCCAGTCTGGCCCCAGTGTTGTCCCAGAGCACGCAGATAAACAAATGAGTTCAGGGTGTGAATGAAATGCAACAGCATCAGGTGCTTTTCACCGCAAATACACTTCTTATCCTGAGAAAACCAGCAACAACTCTGTGTTTGAAGAATTGATTCCAGGGGATAGAGACCAGACATGAAAACAGATGTTTCCTCTTTTTTTCAGCTCCTTCAGTCAAATCTAATTTGAATATTGCGGTTGCTATGGCGCCCGCATCAACACAAACATCAGTCAAATGAGGAAATGTCACATGTTATTGGTTGTGATGTGTCAACACTTTGATAACCAGCTGCTGGAGTCATTTTATCTAATGAATTACAAACAGTGGGACCTGTGCTTACATTATGGACATGTCAATAATGATTAAGGGAGCTTTTTTAAATATTTATTTTTTGTCACAATTGTTTCTCACTTCCATTTAAAACTACAACGTTCAACAGCTTTAGCAGCATCATGTTGTATTCGTTTTACCTGCACTGTACCTTCATGTAGGTTTGAAAACGTTCTCTTATCACCGCATCAAAACACAGAGGAAGTGAAGTGTCAATCACCCGTTTCATGGGAAAATTCACCCACAACTGAGCCAGATCTGCTGTGTAAGTACATTTAATCACCATTATTGCTCCTGTGTGTCTTTACATCGAAGCTCCCGCCTGCAGATGCTTTTGTTTCTGCGGAATTGGAACACATTGTCATCCTTGTGTGCATAACATTTATGTATAAACAGTCATGCTTCTCATCACCTCAGAGGCAAACAATCAGTCCAAATAAACACAGTCTGCGGAGAGAGAGAAGAGGTGCAGCAGGTGGAGGCTGGGTGGGACCGGTGTGAGCATGTCTTCAGGGTTGAATAGGGATTTGCTGTGTTTAATGAGCAGCAGGTTTCTGTGCAGCGCGGTATCAAAGGGCTGAGATGTGAGCCTGGTAAGTGTGTGTCTGGTCTGTGTGTAATGAGACAGCGCACCGTCAGAGTCAATATTTAGCATCCTCTCTCTGTGGTGTATGTGGTGTCGAATGTCTGCAGAGGTGGTTTAAAGTGCATTTAATCAAGTCCATTAGAACAATTTTGATGTACTTGTACTACTTTATACATCTACTACTACATTTCAGAGGAACTATTGTACAACTTTAGTGACTTTACAGATACAAAATATTATCAAAAAATGAAATAACATTGTTATACATTATACTACACAGTAGAATATAAAGTACCCGTGGGTTTTCTCCGGGTTCTCTGGTTTCTTCCCACAGCCCAAAGACATGCACGTGTTAGGTTCATTGATGACTCTGATATTGCCCGTAGGTGTGAATGGTTGTCTGTCTCTGTTCGTCTCTATGTGCCCTGTGATAGACTGGCGTCCTGTCCAGGATGGACCCCGCCTCACGCTCGATGTCAGCTGGGATCGGCTCCAGCCCCCATGGCCCCGACAGTGAAAAGCAATTGAAGATGAATGAATGAATTTATCAGCTGCAACATTAAAGTGATATTTACATTAACCTCTCAATAATTATAATCTGATTTCTGAAATGGGCCATTCTGCATAATGAGTACTTTTACTTTGTTGTACTTTAAGTACCTTTTGTACTTTTATTTAAATAACATTTTGAATTCGGGCCTTTTACTTGTAACAGAGTATTTCTACAGTGTGGTGTTACTACCTTTACTGAAGTAAAAAATCGGAGTACTTCTTCGAACCCATGTGTTTAAAATTAAAGGTCTCCATGTTTTAAAAAAAATTATAAAGCAGGTGAGGTGTTTTATACTGTGAAAACGCTCAGAGAAATATTTTATCATATTTAGGTATCAATCTACCTCATTGCCCATTTGCACCTTTCTTTAACATGTTTTTTTTGTCACAACTTTACACAGGTAGAGAGCGCTGCCACAGAGCCGCAAAAGCTGACCAATCTCGACTAAAACAGTTTTCTGTGGAGCTGCAGTGCCACTGTTTCCTGTTTAGTTTCCATATAAATCCTGTTGCATCTGCCTCAAAGGAAAGGGAGGAACACTTTCCTCTGCTATTTTTTCAGTCACAAGACAAACAGGCACTCACTGTTGATTCAACTGCTGCTTTATGAAGAAATGTGACTTAATGGACTTTGCACCTCCTTACTTGAACCCTTTATAATCTGCACAGCAAATATTACAGAGTTCAGAGTCGAGTTCACACGACACCGAAGAAGAGGGAAACTTTAAAATGCAAAAATCTTTGACTAAATCCTCTCTTCAGTGCACTCAGGCTGATGGGAGCATCTTTATTACTGCTGCTCCATGTCGACCAATCGGTGCTCTGTCTCCTCAGACGGACTAAAGCAGGCTGAACACTCCTCCTCCTCCTCCTCCTCCTCCTCCTCCTTCACCACTACACATTAACACATAAAGACTCTCCACCCTCAGCCCACTCCCCCATCTACAGCCTCCATCAGCGGTTCTGCTCCTCTCTCCTCTGTGATTCATCTTGCAAACTGTGAGTTCACTTCTTCCAGTCGCCATAAATGCACATTTTGTCACTTTACGGACTTTGGTTCATTATAATCCTTTTTTTTTCTTTAAAGCGTGCATGATTTCCTGGGTCGAGTCTGTGCAGCTCGCTTTATTAAATTAAGTGTTTCGATGTTTTTTTTGTTTTTTTGCTCGTTTGAGTCCATTTCAGTCCAGGATCGGAAAGTTTTGAAGTGATTTTCCAGATGTTGAAAGTCTCCGTTCATTTCTCTCTTCTGAGTCACGTCAACCAGCGAAAGCTGCACGGACAAAGCAGGAACCAAAACATCTCCATTTATTATGGAAACACAGCGTATTGCGATGCTTATTATGGGGAAAATAGTCCGTTATTGCCTGTTATTATCTGCGGGGGTGAAACGCAGCGCAAAAAAGTGCTGTAGAAGTTCAGGAAGTAGTAGTTTGGATGTTATGTAATACTAAAAAAAGAAAAAAAAAGAAGTAGTTGTGCAAATATTAGTTAACATGAAAGCTACGTGGATGAATCCTGGTTCCTGTTTTATTTTCTAAATGTATTTAAAGATGCACTTCTCCAGTCTGCAGCAGTAGCAGCAGCAGCAGATTAGATGCAGCCACTTTAGGGATGCTCCCCCTGCAGACATGTGCATTTATACCCTACAGACCTGCAGTGTCATGATCTGCATCATGTCACACCAGTGTTATGACTGTAACAGTGCATCAGTCAACACCCATGGGTGATGGATCCGTCCATGATGCAGCATTTATCGCTCAGCCTCTTACAGGAAATCCACTGGGTGTTTTCTCTCTGCGCTGAAACCTGAGCCCTCTCATTAAGCTGGACAAACTCCACAGTAATATATTACTGCTCCAGGTGGTGATGATGTGTGTCTGTTTGGATTATGTCTGTCTTTTAATACCCAACTGTACATAATACACCGTGCACACTGAGCAGGTTCAGGGTGTATGTGTGTGTGGATCACAGGGTGAAGTGAAGTGAGGAAGTGTACGTTGTGTCCTCAGTCTTTGGCCTCACTGCAGCAATAATCCTGCTGCCACACCCACTTGTAATCTGGCTCTTGTGTAATCGGAGGAAAACGTACATCTTTATAATCTCTCCCTCTCGTCTTGATCTGAAGTTTATGTATTTTACGTCCAGTGACACTGAAGGGTTTAATGCGCCCGGGTTCGTTCACAAGATTTACTTATTGGAGTGGCCGGCAGTCATGCAGTAGTGACACAATAACATTAAGCTTTGTTTTAACTCCGTATCAGCTATAAAAACACACGATATGGGAGTTAAGAAATTAGGTCGTGCTGTGTTGATAGCCGAGCGGTTATCTCTCTCATGTTGGCAGAAATATGATTATATACTCAAAGTCCCTGATTTAAAGGTACATTTTGCAGGTTCATACTTATATTTTGGGGTTCTACAAGAAAACTAGAACATGTTTAAATGCTTTAATGTTAAAAAAACACATTCTTTTTCTCATCCTGTCTGTCTGAATATATTCACCCTCTTTCTGAAACGCTCCGTTTTAGCGCCTGTCTCTTTAAGACCCCCTCCCAAAAAAGCCCAGTGTGCTCTGATTGGTCAGCGTTTCCGGGTCTTCGCCACCTGCACCTTCCTTGTACAGTCATTGTCCTTGTACAGTCATTGCAGCCGGGTAATGACTGTTGCGACACTATAGCGGCACTTTCTACCTATATATAGTATAGTTGTGACATCACAACCATACAGAAGTCCAGACGGCTCGTTTAAAGTCAGTTTCTGAATACAGGTTTGAACTTCTCTGTGGATTGAGCGTTTTGATACTTTCACAGTATTTATTCAGCATTTTGACCTGTTTCACAATAAAAAAAAAGACATGGAAATCTCACTTTTTACAATATGGGACCTTTAAAACATACTTTAGATCAGACAATGTTATGGTTCCTTAAGCCTTATTGTCAGAAATGAAGATATTCTGAAAAGCTTTTTCTCTGGAAATCTGGACTTCAGTCAATCGTCAAGAGGATAAGGGTCGAAGTAGTTACAAAACCACATTTCTCTAAATGTTTCATGAAAATCAGCCTTGTTTGAGGCTTTGTGGTGATGCATTTTTTTGAATACCCAATGGGTTTTACTGCTGCAGGAAGTTGGAGAATTCCCCTTCTTATTAAAGAGCATTTAATCCTCCAGATTTTGTGAAAGCTAAATAAGTAGAAAAGTGATTTTTTTAAATGTCACGTGCAATTAATGTAAGAAACACGTGAACAATTAACTGATGTGACAGGAGCAGCAACACATGAATTAAAACATGTTCAAGAACTAGTTTGTCTGGTTCATTCTCAACACTGAAAGTCCAACTATGGGAGGGTTAAGGCCACACTCAAGATAACATATGTATTTATAACTACTGTGGGTTAGTCTCTCTCAGCTGTCATCCACAACTCTACAGAAGCATACAGTTCAGGAAACGCATGTTGACGCCGCAAAATAACTTCCTCACACTTTGCTGGTCGGTTCTTCCAGTTGTTCGCTGCATCTCTCTGTCTTCCTCTGTGTCCTCAGGTTCCTTCGAGACTTACAAGATTTCATTTGCAGCAAACTTTTGCAATGCAAAAATATTAAAATTGCTGCCCGTCTTGCTCCGTCTCCCTCTGACCTCCTGCATCTCCGTATTCACTCTCTTCCTCTGTCTTTCTCTCAGAGCCATCATGGTTTCCCATAAGGAGTTTGTGGGCGCGGGAAAGCAGCCAGGTCTGCAGGTGTGGCGTATCGAGAACTTGGACCTGAAGCCGGTTCCTAAGGCCCTGCATGGCAGCTTCTTCACCGGGGACGCCTACCTGCTGCTCTTCACCACCTCAGCTCCTTCATACAACATACACATGTGGCTGGGTAAGACTTGGACACATATTGTGCACAAAACGTGACAATAATCCCATTTTAATCTATTTCAAATATGACATATTAGTTATTCTTATTATATCTGAACAAAATACTGCTGATTGAAATCTACCTGGTTATCTTGCTTTATAGAAAGGATGTTTTCATGCTGTTTTTTCAATGCATTTTTGAGAAATAGTCAAAAAACACACTTAGCAGAAGCCATTTTACTGTAACATGTTCCCAAAATGCTATTCTTTGTTGTTCCCCCATTATTCTGTTTATTTTAAGTTTAATTGTTTGTGATTTTATGATTTTCACCACTCTAAGAGTTTATATGATGAGTAGTTTCTGTGTAATGTGAGCTCACAAAGGAAAGTAGAAAGTATTATAATCACTTTCTTCTGAAGTCTTTAACTAACTAAAGTCAAAGATTAACAGAACGAAGCTGTTACACCTACTGTTCATGCACATACATGAAGCATTCATGCATTTTTATATGTACACGCAAACAGACACTAAAAGCTTCAGAGACTAACAGAGCGATTGAAACTCTCTCGTGGTTGCTGCACTATAGCTGTGGTTTTGAAGTGACTCTTAATGAGATTAGGCATCTGATCTCAGAGCTGAAACATCCTCCGCTGTAGGAGTCTCTTAAAAACGTCTTCTCTAAAAGTCATACCAGTCTGAGAAATTCCTCCCGGCTCCCTCACTGTGCCACAGTCTTCTCATGCTCTGTAAATTTTAGTTACAAAACGGCTGCATGACTCACTTCTCGAATACCCCCGTAGGCCGCAAGAGACCAGTCCCGGCATGTTTGTAGTTTTCCCGGCCAACTCTCCTGCAGCGCCAGCACACAGACGGCTCTTTATGTTCTCTGCTGCCGTGGCATCTGTGAGACGTTTCTGTAAAAATAACACGTGAGAACATAATTAATCCCTGTGTCTGGGGTCGACGTTAGTCATGTAGAATCATGGAATAGTTTCATCCGTGCTGTGTGCCCGTCTGACAGTAATAGCACGATGTTGTGAATAGCTCTGCTGCAGATGCGGTTGAGCCAAAGCCTCCGGTTCTGACTCAGAGGTCCTGCAGGGTCACTGCAGACACTTAAGTGCAAAATTTTGCTCTGCTAAAATAATTAGATTTGCTCTGATAATGTGACCAGTATCAGTAATGCCTCAGATACTATCAGCGAGTACGCACGTCTATGCACCCATCTTGTAATCTCGTAATTAAGCCCTGAGAAAACAATTTTAAAGAAGTTAATTCATGTTTTTTTCTCCGATGAGTGACACTCAAACTAGATAATAAAATAAAGTTATATGGCAATCCTCTCTGTATATATATATCACACTCAATCAGTGATTTGATTTAAAACACTTCTTAAAACACCCTTTTATAGACTTGCTTTTATGTGATCTTGTCTTTTTATGTATTTTATTTTTATTCTTTGGTCTTTTTGCAACCTTTTACCTTGTCATCCCTTCATTTTTAGTAGTTTTTACTGCCATTAGTTTTCACTCGTATTGTTGTTTATGTTGATTTCTGTGTGCTTTTTTTCTTAGCACATTGTAAACACTTGTTTTTACAGGTGCTATATAAATAAAGTTACTATAATTATTATTATCATTTCATTATCATCGCCGTACCTGGGGCGACAGAGCCTTTTTACATCACACCTTCAAATCACTCATCAAAACCCACCTCTTCAGAATCAACCCCCAATAATCAACTATTTTATTTCATTTCTATTGCATCACTACTTGTTTTTAAATGTGCCTGCTTTTCAGCCGCTTTTACCACTTTTACATCTTTTTACGGTAACTTACTTATTAAATATAGCCTTTCATTTTTGTATGTAAAGTGTCTTTGAGTACCTATACAAATAAAATGTATTGTTATTATAATTTCTATCAGATTGGTACTCTGTGTTGTAAGTTCAGGTATCATAATCAGTATCAGAAAGGAAGAAATGGTTTCGGAACATTTCTATAATAATAATAAATGTTTTTGTGAGAAACTCGACCCTTGAGCATCGATTTGATGCAGCTGTGACAAGAAACGTCTCGTTCCTGCAGGGGACGAGTGTTCGCAGGATGAGAGCGGAGCGGCGGCCATCTTTGCCACCCAGCTGGATGACTTCCTGGGCGGTGGGCCGGTGCAGTACAGGGAGCTCCAGAACTGCGAATCCAACACTTTTCTGGGGTACTTCAAGAAAGGAATCAAGTACCAGGTGAGAGATAAGAAACACGGGTGAAAAACTTCTCACCCGTCTCTTTCCACGTGTGTAGAGAACCTACGGTCTTCAGGTAACGTAAAGACGATAGGATATGAAAGCTAAGCTAACGAAAACACAATTATTCTTTGTTTCAAGTGACTAATGAAAACATAATCATAAATATTATATTACATTTCTGGCAATATATCCTCCTAAATCCTACACCGTTCCTTTAAAAATAGTTACTAGTGTGTTTTTTCAGTGTTTCACTTAATAAAAGAAAATATATATGTATTATATTAATGAAATGTATTATAATAAACTATATTTATTGTTTGAATTACCTGTGATTGCTAAATATTGTACTATTACATAGTGTGTACGACGGTTGTGACATAAAGAATCTTTATTCTTGAAATATAAAGTGAGCATTAAGGGGTTGTAATATTTTTTTATATATTTCTTACAGTACAAACAGTGAATGTTATGATGACAGAAAAAAACCTCACACATGGAGCAACAACCTCTCTCAGGAATCTTTGACCTTAATATATCTGCTGGGTTTAATGATTGTCGGTTGTCGGTGACGCTGATGAGTCTGAAGTTCAGAGGAAACGTTCCCCTTTCGCTGTACATACATGCCGGGTGTGTCTCGCTGACTGACTGACTGTAACCGAGGCAACCACCCTGTTCAAAGGAGGACATTTTGAAAAAGGCACAAGCGAGGCCACTTTTTAAACCAGCCATCTGTTTCTTATTGCCATGAAAACCATCCAAACCCCCCTTTGGCTCCGGGTGGATGTAATTATCCCAAAGTCTTGTTTACGGCTTTTGCAAAGTTGGAGGATGGAAACTCTGCTCTGCATGTGTGCAGGAACACACACACAGACACACACACACACACACATACACACACACACACACACACACACACACACACACACACACACACACACACACACACACACACACACACACACACACACACACACACACACACACACACGCATTCTCGCACATCTATCTTTGTGAGGACAATCATTTACATAATGCATTCCCTAGTCCCTCTCCCTAACTTAACCATCACAACTAAATGCCTAACCCTAACCCTATATTAACCGCCCTTATCAGTGGCACCCTTAACCTCTTTTTAAACATATTTTATGTTTTTAATCGACCTTTTAAACAACCAATCCAGGTTTTTTAAGGAGGTTTTTAAAGTGTTTTTATCACACGCATATAAAAACACATTAAATTAGTAAATGGCCTTACCCCGGTTAAGGGAATGATTGGATATTGAAGTTTCCCTCGTATACATGAGAGGGGGTTGAATGGGAGAATGATGGAGTAGCTCTTCCTCCCGTACAGTAGGTGGCGCTCCACCAATATAAAGCTGGTCTGAATACAGCTTTTTTTCCGGTTCACCTTTGTCAAAATCACAAACGGACGACTTTTGGAAAGAATTACGACAGAAACAGGTCTTCTTGGTAGTGGTGTTTCTTTCCCTTGCGAAGTCCTCCCTTGGTTTAAGGGTAATGCTCTATTTTTGTTGTTTTTTTCACGTTGTTTACGGCGCCATTGCTTCCTGGTTTATTCTATTTCCGGGTCAAAAGCCACTGCTGTGGAGTGGGGAGCATGCGCAGACAAGAAACCCGACAGAAGCCCGAGAACACTGTTTAGATGTACGAATAATCGGGGAACTGAAGAAGTTTTCTTGGTCTGTTAATCGGGGTATGAGAACTCCGATTTTACCCGGGGTACGGTGTTTACATGGTGTTTGAGACACCGGAGTATGACCTTAACCCGAATGTAATCGTGTTTTTAAACTGCATGTAAATGCACTGAGTGACAGTCCCCTTGTGCCCATGCACTTCACAGCGCCTATCCTGGGCGCTGTGTTCTAACGCAAATCTAACCCTGACCTAAACCTAATTCAGAAATGAACCACAAGTCTCAACCCCTAAACAGGCCTTTTGAAAAAGTAAGGGCCGGCCAAAATGTTCTCACTCTGTTGGTCAAATTTGATTGGTTCTCACAAAGATAGCTGTACAAACACACACACACACAAACCCACACGCACACACACACACACACACACACACACACACACACACACAGAATGTTATTCCGAAGAAAGAGCGAAAGACAGGAGGACTGAAGCTCATTATAGTTTTGGTTACTCTGCTGTTAGGTAACAATCTTGCCATTAGAATAAAGAGAGGCCTGCATTGTTCCAATGGAAAATGTCTCTCTTGAGAAAAGATGAACGGCATCAATGTGGTTTCCATTTTGAGGCCTAAATAGTCGCTCAGGGCCTTTGTGTTTAAATGCTATGAAGGATAAGGAAGTCCCTCTATGTTCTCATGGTGAGAAAACAGTTGAGTTTCCACATGTTAAAGAAAAAAAGCCTGTCCAACCATCGAAGCATCACAGTGCTCTTCACAGTTTCTGTTGTTGCTCATTTACTGTGATTCATTTGCATCCCTTGTAAATACCTGTTTTGTTTAATGGCTTCACCGAGGACGGCACATTACGAGACAAATCCGCCTCACAGGTACGGGTCAAACATGATCCTTTTTTCCCAGAAGCAGGCATCATGTTCGTTTTCCCCCATTTGATAAGGTTTATTGGCTTTGTTAGCTGGGATTTATGGTACATGATAATCTTATTATCTGGCCTTTTGTCCTTTGAGGTTTTTACTGTGTTGTGTTAAACTCATTTCCCCCTCACTGTGGAGCAAACGTTGGTCTCATGAAGTCATCCTTCTCCTCACGTCCTGCCTCAGACATCCCAGTATTTGTGACATATATTGGTTGTAAACTGAAACTGTGTCAAACATTGTACAATTTCTTTATATACACTTTTAAAATGAAGCTTAGGTTTTGTATACGCTTCATATAACCGCACTTAAATAATTATTTTTCAACAGAAAGGGGGCGTGGCATCGGGTTTTCAGCATGTGGTGACCAACGACATGAGCGTGAAGCGCCTGCTGCACATCAAGGGTCGGCGTGCCATCAGGGCGACAGAGGTGGACATGTCCTGGGCCAGCTTCAACCAGGGAGACTGCTTCATCGTCGACCTGGGCAAGGTGAGCTCTGTTTTTATCTATTGTAGTGTGTTTATGTTTGAGTGAAATCTGTCTAGTGCCTTTTTGTCTCGCCATTGAGGACGCCACTCGTGATGTGACCCCTAAATGCCAGTCTGATGTATCAGAAACCGCTCATGCCAACCAGGAAACTGGGCTTGTGTTTTGGGCCTTTCTCTCCCCCTCCTCATGACCTTTTGACCTTTGAGAGGAACTGAAACTCATTAAAGAGTGAAGAGAATACCTTATTTATCCATCTGTCGTCTGCCATGGGTTGTTTGGAGGGATAGTGGGATTTATGTTGGTGTTTTTTTGTTTTTGTCAACGCGTCTGCCTTAAAGTGAACAACACTTTTTGCAAATTCCATAAAAACGTGGGAAAAAAAGAGTGAAGAGAAAGACGTGAGCTCATGAATAACGCATTTTGTGGGATTGATTGATAAGAGAAGTTGGTAAAAGTATTCTTCTACTAACCCTTGCCAAAGTTTAATAAAAATCCTGTTCTTTAAGATTATTTTTTGGCAGTTTTTTAAGCCTTTATCGCAGAGAACGGACATTAAATGGAGGGAGAGACATGCAGAAAAGGGCAGCAGGTCGGACATGAACCCGCGGTCGCTGCCTCGAGGACCTTTAGCCTCTATACATGGGGCGACTCCTCTAACCACTGAGCCACGGGCCACCTAGTGATGCCATTTTAATGAGGAAAAATAAATCAGCCTAACTAATAATTAACAAGGCGATTCATTAATATGTTAATGCTTAAATAATACCGTATCCTTTTCCTACATTTGGGTGATTATTCCATTTATATTTATGAGTAAATAAGTAAGTCAGTAATATATTTTGTGTCATCCAGCAAAAGGCGCCCCGCCCACACTACAAACGAAAGAAAAAAAGAGCGATAAAGAACAAATATCACACATCTCTGCACATGTCAAACAAAAACCAGATCATGTCTGAACAAAGATAAACACAATCGAACTCCTCAGGCATTACAGCTATAAAACAAAACTTAGACACATCTTAGGAATATACCGTACATATTACTAATCCTGACTATGTCTTTCAGAATAGTAATAACATAGTTTATGTACTGTACTTGAATATAGCTGAACCGTAATTCATTTTGTTTAATGTGAAAGAGTCTCGATTTTTAAAGTTACAATCATCAGCAACAGCCATTTAATGCATTAACATGCAGTAATCAGTCATACAGACCCCTCTGTTAGACGAAACGTGATGAAGTCATCTAGGGTGGCCTTTAAAATGAGAAAACTGACTCAGGACATCATGATCACATGGTGTGGAGCATGAACATACAATAATAACAGAACGACAGCACGCGGCATGGCTAAAAAACAACAAATGTTTCTGAAACTTGAACTGAAAAAAATAACTAATAACAAAAAGTTCAAACTGGTGCACGGATGCCAGCTGCTCACGACATGATTTGAATATTTTAGAGTTTCTTGGCTGCACCAGTTACACTTCTGAGACCTGTAATATTACAGTAAACCACACTTGCTGTTACCATCAGTACCCACGGTTGTCTAACTCTAACTAATCAAACTCTAATAAGGATTTATTATCCTCCTTATCACTTATCACTTATTTAGTTTGTACTTATTTTATTTCAATCTGCTGCTAAACTGCACAGTGCGTATTGTTGTATATTGTATATACCTACGCTTAACCACAATGTCTGTTGCACTCTGTCACATTTAGTTAATTGTTTGATTTATTTTATGGTAGCTTATTGTTGCTCTGATCCTTTCCCATCTTTGTATTGAAACTGTTGCCAAATAATTTCCCTTGGGATAAATAAATCTTTTTGAATCTTGAATTCAACTTTAATATCCATTTCCTGTGTGTCCCTCTCCTGCAGGACATCTTCCAGTGGTGCGGCAGTGAGTGCAACCGTTTCGAGAGGCTGAAGGCCGCCGAGGTCTGCATCGGCATCAGAGATAACGAGAGAAACGGCAGAGCCAAGATTTACATGGTGGAAGAGGGGGACGAGCCGGCACCAATCCTAGAGGTGACACACAATTTCACATACGCGCACATTCCTCTCCTGGTGAAGCTCAGCCACACACTGAAACCTTCCGCCTAAAGGTGACCACTCGTGAGCGGAAGCCATAAGTGTTATTGATGCATTTCACGGCCGGGGATTACTCAGCGTGGGAACGAGTGGAAACAATGATGTCCTTTGTAATGTGCTGCTCGTGTGCCAACTCTGTGCCATTGTAAACACGTCCTTCACAACGAGAGAAGAGGGTAAACTCCAGAGAGGCCTAATGAGAGAAGAGGAGGAACAGGAGGGGTTTAGAGAACATATTTGAATTATTTTTTAATCTGAGAAAGATTTAGAAAGTCTACAAAAGGAATCACTATCAAGGCTGCCGTGTCTTTTATCTGTAACACAATTGTAACTCTGAGCACAAGTCATCATGAAGTGATTATTGTGACAAATGAACAATGATTAATTCCTCTGGTGGCGCAGGCTCTGGGGCGCAAACCCACCATTGCTCCCAGTACCGTGGACGATGAGAAGGTGGACACTTCCAACAGGAAGAAGGGCGCCCTCTACATGGTGAGTGACGTAAGTGACAGTCGACGCAGATAAGTTTAACTTTATATTTATACGTACACGTTTATGCGTGACTTTGATTTTGCGGTGGGAAATGAGATAATTGTGAAAAAGATTGTGCTGCATTCTTCGGGTTCTGATTTGAATTTGAAGACTTGAATATTAAAGCCCGGAGCTCGTCCAAATGAAATTGAATTTAATTGAAAAGGTGCATGTTTTTAATTATTCATCCATTCATGAGTTAATGAACATTAGGGCTGGGTGATCATTGGATAAAGCCATCTACTGTATTGTCTTTCAGTGGAATCGTATTTCGAGGCATCTTGATACACAATCACGTCGTCCAAATTGACAATAACAAACACATACTAACATACATTTCTCAGAAAATCTGTTTTAAGTTTATATTTTTCACAAAATTTCTTAATAAAATGAGAAACTTCTCATAAATTCACACAGGAGTAAACAAAAATAGGCTTAACCAAGTGGTTTTTCATATAGATCCTTTATTTAATGAATAATCAGAGAACATGCTGTAACATGAGAGATCGTCCAGCCCTCCTGAGCATACCTTTCTAAAATCTCAAGTTTGAGGACGGCATGAAAGAATAAATATGCATGTAGCTCATATAATAAATGGATATTGTAAGAAGTTAAGATGTTTTGAGGCTGTCCTCACTTCACCGAACACTGATGCTGCCCCTCCCTTTCGTAGATCTCTGACGCCTCGGGCTCGATGAAGGTGACGTCCGTGGCTCCGAGCAGTCCCTTCAAACAGGCCATGTTGTCTCCTGAGGAGTGCTACATCCTGGACAACGGGGTGGACAGGAACATCTTTGTTTGGAAAGGTACCGACAGCATTTTCAGACTCTAACGCGAGCATGAGACTTTTTTCGCTGTCCTCACCTTTGTTTTTTTCTGCAGGAATACTCAACACGCTAAATGGAAAATACTATCAAACATTACATAGAACCTGTGTGTTGAAGAACTATGGCCTTCTCATCATGTCATGTCTTATCTGACTCCAACCAGGTCCCAAGGCCAACATGGCAGAGCGTAAAGCAGCCATGTCAGCGGGTCAGCAGTTCATCAAAGACAAGGGATACTCTGCTAAGACACAGGTGAACCTGACATGAGTCTTGCAAGAAAGCAGTATCTTGTTAGTGATGCCGTGTCAAAGATGCAGGTGATCTAAAACACCCTCTCCAACCTCTGTCCCTCACAGATCCAGGTTCTTCCTGCAGGAGCTGAGACGACTATGTTTAAGCAGTTCTTCAGCGACTGGAGGGACAAAGACGAGACCACCGGCCCCAGTAAGGCCTACACCATCGGCCGCATCGCCAAAGTAGCACAGGTGCCCTTCGATGCCTCCACCCTGCACTCCAACAAGGCCATGGCAGCCCAGCACGGCATGGTGGACGACGGCAAGGGCAAAGTGCAGGTATCAGTGTGTTGAAAGTTTCTTTCTAAAACAACATAAAACAGTGTGGTGCAGTTGGGGAAAACAGATTGCGGTTTGGCTTCCAGATTTGGCGTGTTGAGGGTGAAAGGGTGCCCGTGGATCCCTCCTCCTACGGCCACTTCTACGGTGGAGACTGTTACATCATCCTCTACAGCTACAGAGTGGGAGGCCGCGAGCAGCACATCATTTACACCTGGTGGGTAAAAAGAAAGATACAATCAAACACGCATGATTGTGTTATTTGTATGTGCACCGCACCACACCCAGTGGACTGGATCCTGGGGAACTGATTCAGACTGTGGGTGTTACTGTGTCAGGCAGGGGCTGAAGTGCTCAAAGGACGAGCTGGCAGGTTCAGCGTTCCTCACAGTGAAGCTTGATGACTCAATGGGAGGATCCCCTGTTCAGGTTAGAGCTTAACGCTGACGCACCGCTCACCGCTGCATCACGTGTAAAAACAAGTCCAGATTCTGTACAGTCCCGTAAGTAATCCACAGTATTAACAAAGCACCAGACTCAACACTTTGAACTCTGCAATAGAAATGGTCCGTCAGAGCCTACATTGGTGTTTTCGTTTATTTTAATGACATTTCTTAGAGTATCTTCAAATGCTTCATATCTCTAAAACCTAAACTAGAATGTTATGTAAGTCATTAAACCTTAATAATTAATAAAAGACTCATAAATAAAAGCAAAAACAAAAGTTTTTTTTCATCACTGAGCAGAGCAAACCTATTGATCCAAAATATTTTCTACATTTTGACACATTAACAAAAATATTTATAAAAACTTTATAAGTAATTTGAACTATGGACGTTTTTTTAGTTTTTTACTTATGAGCAGAGTGTAAAGGCGTTAGATCTTTACAAATAACTTATGTAGTATTAATAAATATTTTTTTCATGTGTCTAAATCTAGAAATCTTTTGGATCACTATGTTTTGTGTGTTTAGTTAGTAAAATGTGATTAAAAACATTGCAAACGTTTGTATTTATTGTATATATTTTGCACAGGAGAGACATGAGCCTTAGTTTCCTGCTGCAAAAAGAAAGAACGCTCTGGCTACTATGGTTTTTGATTTTAGGTCGTTTTACACAGGATCATGTAAACAACGATGATTTCTGTTTTAAAGAACAATAAAAAACAATGCATTTAGTGTAAGGCTGGGCAAGTTTATTTGTATAGCACAATCCAACAACAAGGCAATTTCAAGGGCTTCACATAAAACATTAAAAGCATTGGGATAAATAACACATAAAACATATAAATGTAAAACATATAAAAGGTCCATTAACACATATGCATATCTATGTGTAAGTAGTAATTATGTGAGGAGTTAACTGTCACATAAACTGACATAAACAGACAAAGGTACAGTTGCCCGGAGTTCTCTGAATATGTGGAAGTTGAGTAAGAAGCTGCAGCTCAGCCGTCAAAATGGAGAAATATCCTGAAACTTTCACTTACATATAACCTTTACGTTCTCATTAATTAAACTTTGTGCATAATTTGTACAAAGTTGTTTTCTTGGGTGTTATAAAGGATGAGAAGATAGCAGCATTGTGGACGTTTCAGCTTCTCAAACCTTTTAAACTGAATCATTAAAGAGGATTAAGTACAACTGAACAAAACCAAAACATCTCAGTTAACTTCAACCTTCTGCCATGAAAAAAAACCCTGAACGTAGACAACCAGCAGAGGGCAGTATCACTGTAAGCTTCATATTTTGGTAACACTCTATTCAAACTTCTGCACTTCCTTACATGCAACATAATAATTTCATTTACAACATCTTCATAGAAAGAGTTTTCTTTTTTAATTGTTGCATCACATCAAAGGTAAAACGTTTTCCTGTCTGTTAGTGATTGTTAAAAGGCCTCAATGATAATGACGACATGAAACAGTTTCAGACATGTCTTATTCTATAAATGTTTCCCTTAAAGCACCACACGGGTGGTTTTGTTTATTTTATGTACTTAAATGTACTTTATCCATCTGATTCTGTTAAATTCTGCATGAAAATCAATTGGAAGAGTATTGAAACTTGACTGAGTTGTGTAATCCATCAAAGTTAACATGAAGTTTATATTACTTAATGTCAAAATTGCAATTTGTTAGACATTTAGAGTAAAATTTGCAGTGATAACGATACGCTGACAAGAAGTAGATGTGGATTTCACTGTGATGGAAACTAATGGCTGCTGGAAAGAAATAGAAATACATCCAAAAATCTAAAATGTAATTAATGCTTTCAGTAACGATCAGCAAAAGAAGAAAAGTATATAACATTTGTAAACATAGTCACATGTTCCTTTAAATCATAAAGACTTCCTATTTTTGTCACTTACATTACAGGCTAAGTTAGAATAGTCATGACAGCCATGTTTTTTAATGACTTCCTCCAAAGGTGAGAGTGACTCAGGGCCAGGAGCCTCCACACCTGATGAGCCTGTTCCAGGGCAAACCCATGATCATCCACAGCGGAGGAACTTCTCGCAAAGGCGGACAGTCTCAAACCGGCAGCACCCGCCTCTTCCACATCCGGCAGAGCTCTTCCCACACTTCCCGCGCCGTGGAGGTGAGCTGTCTGTGGGCACGCACGCCTGTGATGTCACACCCCTGATTTCCACCTCTTAACTCGTCTGCACGTGTTCCCCACAGGTTGCGGTCTCTGCGTCCAATCTGAACACCAACGATGTGTTTGTGCTGAAGTCCCCGAGCGCCTTGTTTGTGTGGCGGGGCGTTGGTGCCAGTGATGAGGAGATGCAGGCTGCCAAGCATGTTGTGAGCTTCCTGGGTGGCAGTGCCAGCCATGTGACCGAGGGCAAGGAGCCAGGTGGGTGGACAAATATTCTGTATTTTTATAAAATTCTGTTACTTAAACTTATCCCCAAGAAAATAAACTGGAGGGCGATGAGACAGGAGGACTTTTGCTTTATTTATCTGCCCTAGGAGGATATTTGAGGGGATATCTTTCACAGCACTGGTCTGATTTTGACGCTAGTAGTTTAAAGCCAAACGTTACTTGTAAATCAGTTATATTGTATCGTCAGTGGTGTATATTTTCCAATAAGTTTGAAGATAAAAAGCAGCTCAAAATGTCACTGATTTACTGGACTTGGTACAAGACTACTAGACTTTAAAAGATCAAAATGAAAAAGGCCCTAACTACATCTTGTTTAATGCTAAATAATGTATGTTGCCATGCAGATCTAACTCTTCTGATGCCATGGCTGATTTTCTAGTCTGTTTTTTTTAAAGGTCCCATATTATGCTAATTTTCAGCATCCTATGTGTATTTTGGGTTTCTACTAGAACATGTTTACATGCTTTAATGTTCCAAAAACACATTTTTTTCTCATACTGTCTGTCTGAATAAACCTGGATTCATCTTTTGTCTGAAACGCTCTGTTTTAGCACCTGTCTCTTTAAGAGAAATATTGCAGCCGGAAATTACTATAACAGCAATGTAACAGCTTTTGTAACTAATATAATGTAGTTGTGACTTCACAACCGTACAGAAGTCCTATTTAAAGACAGTTTCTGAATACGGGCAGTGCATTTCTCTGTGGATTGAGCACAGTATTTATTTATTTATACAACACTTTGACCTACTTTACAATCTAAAAAGACGTGTTAATCTCACTTTTTACAATATGATGCACCTCGTCACTGACTGGCTCAAAGAGCAGCGGCATCATTCTTTGACTTCCTGTTCAAACAAACAAAAGCACCAAATATCGGACGAACTACTGTACTTGGAGCTGATGGATGTTGTTTTTTTTCTCCCTCCCAGGTGATTTCTGGTCTGCTCTTGGAGGCAAGAAGGAATATCAGACCTCCAAGAGTCTGCAGGAGGCGGCCAATCCTCCGCGACTGTTTGGCTGCTCCAACAAAACTGGAAGACTTAGTGTAAGTCACAGTGTGCAGTTTGTTGTTGAGGCTTATATGCCACAGATGTGCAACCTTTTATTTGGTTTACCCTATTAGCACAGTTGAGTTCACATATAAAATAGTTAACACTCAAATCTACACTTTCTTCTGCTCTGTCTGTCAGGTTGAAGAAGTACCCGGGGACTTCACTCAGTCAGACCTGGCCACTGATGATGTCATGCTCCTGGATACCTGGGACCAGGTAACACGAGCTCTCCGTAGTCACCGCAGAAATGTTTTTGATGTGTGAAACTCAACAGAAGACGCATTGTGTTTCTCTGCCCTGTAGATTTTCCTTTGGGTTGGCAACGAGGCTAATGCAGAGGAAAGGACCGGAGCTCCCAAAATAGGTTTGTTTGCATTCGAACCCTTAAAGAAGAAACACTTGTACCACACAGATCACTGTCTTACTTCAGATACTTGCTACCAGAACGCTCATAGAGCCATTCCCGTTTAATTAAAGTATTTCCCATTGTGAGGATGCTCTGTCAAACCTGGAGATGTGTTATTGATAACTTATCCTAAATTAAGCTTCTAAGGGCAGTTTGAAACCTTGGTTTTTGCGTTATTGGGCGCATTTTAGGTCCAGGTGTCCACCTAAAGGATAGTTTTCATACAACCACACATAAACTCCAAACTATCGCTTTAGGTTTTGAAACTTTGACCTTGTTCACCGTGTAGACTCAAATACTCAACTGTATAAATGAGGACAATTCCAAAACACAGCATAATATTGTATGTATGAAGGCTATGACATATTCAGTGTTGTCATCTTAAAGCTGCACTTAACGTTATTTTTATAATGATAGAAAAAAATGTATATGTAATGTGTCATGTTCATCGTGACAAACTCATAAAAAATATTGACCCGACTTGCAGTTCTCCTCAGTCAGATATTTCCCTCAGGGTTTAGTTAAGTTTATTTTGAACATGTAAAAAAGAAAACTATAACTAAATAAAACATGAACAGTCTCAAATTCTACTAAATCCATGAACTTCAGAGCAGGTAACTTTAAAAACTGTGTTGGAGCCATTTTGTTTTGTTTACAGTACTTTAAAAGTAACTTTGTTTGTGTTATGGTTGAAATTATGAAATATGTATCTGAGTTTGATTTTGTTTTTGTTCTTACCTTTGTTTCACCTAGAAATAGATGTGTCGCCACGTCATGCTCTGTCCTAGTTAAGGACACAGGGCAAACAGTTTTCTGACCACGTTTACGCATTTGTTTTAGTGAATTATTCATATTATTCAGTCACTTTTGTTACAGTTACATGGTCATCTCGGTCTCGTAAATAGCAACATTTTCGGTGTTTTTTTTTTGTTATTTTCCTGGAAAGTCAACCGGAGATTAAAGTTTAAAATAAAAATTAAACATCAAGACAATACTCTCTGTGCGTGCTTAAAGGAAAATGTGTGTCGGACAACCAGTGATTTATATGGAACAACTGATCAAAGGATTTGCCGTATTCAAACTGGTTGTTATTTATTATTCATTTGAATGATTTTAGGGTGTTTCTGTACATAGTAACTCAACACAACTCCAAATGAAGGTTAATGTTGCTCCGTATCTGCTGGATTACACGTCCGCAATATGAATTTACACAATGGTAATATGGGACTGTTTTATTTACAACCAAGTGGACAAAAAATGATTGTAAGCTTAATTTCCCTGTGTTTGAGTCTGCAGAGTTATGCTATTTTTACTCATTATCACTTCCTGTCTCCTGTGTCTGTCTTTCTATCTACCCCTTTGTCTATTGTCTACTTCTTGTCGTGCAGCAAAAGAGTACGTGGACTCCGACCCGTCCGGCCGCAAAGGGCTCCCCATCACCACCATCAAACAGGGGGCGGAGCCTCCAACTTTCACTGGCTGGTTCCAGGCCTGGGACGCCAAGATGTGGGAGACGG
The DNA here is from genome assembly GCF_963691815.1 of Echiichthys vipera. Classification (NCBI taxonomy): domain Eukaryota; kingdom Metazoa; phylum Chordata; class Actinopteri; order Perciformes; family Trachinidae; genus Echiichthys; species Echiichthys vipera. Next base: position 19,557,096 of record NC_139840.1, on the reverse strand, counting down.
ACCCATTGGATAGAATCCGTATCAGTTTCTGAACACGAGTCTAAAGGCTCCCTCTACCAGTCTTGACTTCTTTATCTGTCCAGCACCTCCTGTTGCCGTTTTGTTTATCTTAACTCCAATCCCTAAGTGCCAAAAACAATCGCTGTTATCAGGTTGAATGGCTGCCTCGATGCCTTGGTCACGGTGCAGTGCATCAGACTTCAATCAGTAGTCAAATGACTTCCTGTAGCAACATTATCCTGAATTGATAGAAGTGGTTTATTGATCCGTTGCATCCAACAGCTCGTCGCCTTCACGTCTATCTCAGCTCCTCATTTAGGACAACAGGAAAGGAAGCCATTTTAGACAGCTGGAGATGTCCTCTGTGTCTCTCTGCTCTCTTCTACTTTAGAAAACACCATCGTGTTTTCCTTTCTGTCCGTCTCAATACTCTTTTTTTCATAATGAAGTCGTATGTCATACAGAAACGGTTTACTCCATTACTGCACGATGTCTACGTGTGTTTTATTTTTATCGTTGATACCGGTGTGTTTACTAGAAGTTGCATGCTGCATTTTTTTCCCTATCATATTCTGTGCTTGTGAATTTAAAAAAGGCGTACAGCGGTATGTACGTGTGTCCGTTGTCTTTATTACATGACCCTGAAATGCTCACATGGATGGCTTTTAAATAAACTCCCAGTATTTCAAACCTGTGTTTTTTAAAAGACATTTGTGTTATTCATTCTCAAACCATGCTATTTACAACAACAAAGCAAGAATAAAATGTGAACAACAGCAACAAAACATCAAAGCAAGCTGTAAATAAACAAAAACAAAGAGGTTCTAATGTCGCTTAATTCATGTCATACTTATAATTTGTGGAATATATTAAACATTCAACAGAGTACGTATTAGAAATAGTTAACATAAGCAACTGCAGAGGACCACTCACACGTCAATCAAATATGTTTACAAAGACCGATTGTTTATGTTTTAAATAATGTGATGAATATTTTCCAGAGGTAGAGTTATGCACAAAGGTTTAAGGTATCTTTATTATACCAGAGGGGAAAACGGTTTTGCAGAGGACTAATCAATATAACAATAATTTCAATAAATACAGAGATAAAAGACCAATAGCAGTTAACGGACAAAAGAGTCCTTATGGGTACTGGTCCTACAACGCGGCAGGATGTATCTGCAGCCTTTTTCAAAGCTCTGTCCTTTGAGGCAGGTCGCTCAAGGGCGTAATAGTGATTTACGCCGCACACTTTAAATGATTTAATGTTTATATAGGTCTTCTTCCAAGACTCTTTTTGCAAGATTTAAGGCAGCAATATGTCTCTTAGATGTATTGATGTTCAGTGTTTTCTATTTGAACATGTCCAAGGCTAATGAGAATGGGGATCAGATTAATACTTCTGTAAATGTCTGCATTCTGCACCAGCAGCATTTATAATTTGAATCAGACACGTACAGAAACTGTCAGGTTTTACCAGCCAGCCTCTCACTGAGTTTCTCTCCTCTCTTCGGAGGAGAGGATGGGATCTTGTTGCAGCTTGCAGCATCTGTCTACGCGGGAAGATGAAGAAGACGTGAAAGCTCAGTTCACAACTGTGCTGTCTTTCAGGATGTGCAGACACACGGGAGAGAAGAAAGAGCCACCAGAGTTACAACTTTGACATTTCCTGAAAATTAAGACATTGCGCTTGTACAGTCTAAATAAGTGCATATGCTTAAAACAAGCTCAGTCCCATCCTATGAGTGAATGAAAAATCTTAAAGGATGGCTAAATGAGCGTTTTCATTTACTTGATTTCCTTTCAGAGGCTGTGTGAGGTTGACTGAACGCTCAGAGTCTCTGAAGCATTAATACTGCAACACAGTTTTCGCTGCAGTGAAAAGCACTAAAAAGGACTCTGAGGAAACAGATTTGCCACATACATACCACAGCAAGGAAACGCCCATCCCAACATGCCAATAAATCTCAATATACAGCTGATACACGGACTTGAGTAGGCTATGGTCACTGTTTAGATGACTCGCAACTTGACTTTATTTCATGTTTTCAGCTTGAATATTAAATATAAATTGCTTGTAGAGGGTTAGCGCTGCCCCCATACAGTACCAAGTTCGAATCCGCGTCCTGCGTGGGTTTTCTCTGGGTTCTCCGGGTTCCTCCCACATTCCAAAGACATGCGCGTGGTCGGTTAATTGATGACACTAAATTTCCCCTAGGTGTGAATGTGAGTGTGAATGGTTGTCTGTCTCTATGTGCCCTGTGATAAACTGGCGTCCTGTCCAGTAGGGATCGACCGATGGATTTTGGATTTTTTAGGGCCGATGCTGATATCGATCTATTTTTCACCAGCCTTGGCCAATGACCGATATGGACTGCCGATTTTCTTGAGCCGATATTTGGAGCCGATACTACTTTTGCTCATATTCTCAATTTTTAAAAGTCTCAATTAAAAGAAAAAAAAGTAACATTTATTAAACTTAAAAAAGGCGTCTCCAGCAACACAGAGCTGCCTGTCCGTAAATTACGCCGGGGAAAAAAAATGGCGAACACAGCAGCACGCAACGGCCGTTATTTGCGTTTTTTACGTGTATCGGCTGATAATTTCGGCCGGCCGATGTATTGGTCTATCACTACTGTCCAGGGTGTACCCCGCCTCACGCCCAATGTCAGCTGGGATCGGCTGATGGATGATGGTTCAATTTTGTCTGTGTTATGAATGTAAGCGCACACTGGAAATGGTCATGACTGGATGACCCCCCTGTCAGTCAATCTGTTGTGACGCTACAATAAATGGCAGTTGAATAATTATGTTTAATGGTATGACGACGCTACTGGTTCAGTTAACATTCTGCTGAGAAAATCTGGGCTTTTCCCCACTGAGTTTCGATGATTTTTGGGGAAATACATGCATGTATAAACAAGTAAATACATACACTACTCGGGCGACTGGGCGGCAGTAGCTCAGTCCATAGGTGACTTGGCTGGGAACCGTAGGGTCGCTGGTTCAAGTCCCCGTGTGGACCATGTATAGAGCGTAGACTGGTGGCTGGAGAGGTGCCAGTTCATCTCCTGGGCACTGCCGAGGTGCTGTTGAGCAAGGCACCAAACCCCAACTGCTCGAGGCGCTGGTCACTGGCAGCCCCCTTGCTCTAACATCTCTCCTTATTTGCATGTATAGGCCCTGTTTGACCATGTGTGTATTTCGGGTCTGTGTGTGTAACATATAATAATAAGAGTGAAAAAATTCAATTTCCCTGTGCGGGATAAATAAAGTAATTCTTCTTCTTTTACTCAAATCAGCTGGTGGAGACCTTGTCATAAGACTGAAAGCTCCACACAGCAATTACTAAATGGATCTTGTTAAGAGGTTATTCAAGGGTGACTGATGACAACTTCAGTTTTAGAAACAATTTGGCCAAGAAGTCTTTAAAATGCTCATAAAAATGAATGTTGTACAATCCATAACAGTATATGGACACTGGTGTGACTATCATGAATTAAAAAGTCAAGAAAATGATGGTTTGTAAATACCACAATGCACCTCAAACTATAATATTGTATATAAATTTCACTTTAGCGGGCATCATTATGGTCTGTGCAGTTTGTTTTTGTTTTGTTTTGTGTGTGCACTTGCATCACCCCTCTGGAACAAATACATTTTCTTTAATTATTTTCCCCCATCTCCATCATCCACAGATCTTTTGACATGTACAAGGGGAAATAATCAATAACAGCCCAAATAGCTAACTTAAAAACACTTTTACACGTTAATCTCAAACCAAAAAACCCTGAATATTGTCTTTTTAATCTTATTTGATGGCACAGATACATTAAGAATAGATTTAAGATAGTTTTAAGTACAATGTGTTGCACTAAACATGAGGTGGGATCTTTTTTTTTTAAAAAACATTTCCTTTAAGTAGCAGCAGACACAGCAGCGGGGCGCTGTTATTAAAGGCATTCAATGACACGGTAACCTGCATTAACTTACCAGCCTCCATTGCAATGCGGTGTCGCTCCACAGATCTCTCCCCCGGTGAGGTGCTGGTTGCTCGGGGGTAAAGCTGGAGTGTTGCTCGGTCATGTGATTCCTCTTTTTCTCCCCCCCCCCCCTTCCTTCGAAGTTGAAAGGCAGGAGCAGAGCAGCGGAGGGGCCCAGCTTTCCTTCCTACTTGGTCGTGGATGCAACGTCTTTTCGTCCCCTTTCCCCCCTACACATTATCGTTTTGTTTCTCGGTATTTTTACTTACTTTCCTTCGCGATGGCGGGGGCTATTATTGAAAATATGAGCACCAAAAAGTTGGTGATAGTGGGAGTTACTCTGCTTTTGTTTCAAGCGTTTGCCTTCATGGTCGGCGGTTTAATTGGTAAGTTGTTGTTTTTCCTTCCTCTTTGTTAGCCGTTAACTTTTACCAGTTAGTTTAACGTTTGCTCTTTTGTGCGCGAGCGTGACGGTTGAAATTTAAATGTCAACGTCTCTAAACGGTTAAAAAAAAAAAGAATGTTCGAAGTTTAGCTGTTCGTTACATAAACCTCCATTAAACTAGCGTCAATTTACGACAGAAAACAGACTTTTAGCTGTATTTTACATCACATTATGTAAGTATTTAATATTTAACCGAGTCGTGCTTAAAAACAATGCGGTACTATGACACCTAAAACGCCGGAGTGCACCCCTGTTAAATCCCTGCTTTGTATCAAGGTGCTCGCTGCCTGCATGCCACCACAACCGTTGGCTTCACGTCTCTGGCTAAAAATAACGTAGGGTACCATTTTAAATATATATATATATATATATTATATATATACAAGTGCTTTTCTGTATTTCCAACAGAGAAATGCTCTTTTTTCACTTATTTGATCCAAACTCGACGGTTCTTTACTCTCTTTCCTCCCCCTCCGTCTCTTCCTCCTCACCCCCACCTCATATATAATGTCTGTCTGCTGTGTGGGGCCCCAGGCAGCATCCCTACCTTATTTCACTCTTTCTTTCCTCTCTCCTCTACCCCCAAATCCCTATTGCCTTGCAGGCAGTTTCCTCCTCTACTTCCCCTCTAGTTTCATCTGCATTGAGACAGACAGTGGTGCACAAAAACAAGAATTACACACAGCTGTCAAAGTTGTGTTTTGCCTTGAGGATTGTTTTTTGGAGTTGCTGTCAAGTTTCTTCAAATCAACCCACTCTCTCCAACAGCTACACACACACATACACACACACATGTGATGAAATAGACTGAGTCCATGTGAAAGATGCCTATCTTTCTTTCTGAATCTGAAAAAACAGCCCACAAAACCCCAGTCTTTTTGATTTGTCCCTACTCTCTCTCTCACTAACGTAGCTGGTGATAAATTAGCTTGGTGTGTTCGTTCCTGGCTGAGATGGTTTTAATGAAGCCGGATTCCTTTGTGTTTGCTCGGTGGCCAGGGGCGGCAGGGGTAATTGAGTAGAAAGGGGGTTTTCTCCCCTTGTTTCCCCGACAAACCCGGGAACACGGCATGGGGTCAGCAGGCTGAGGGGACGGCCATTATTCTGGACACACTGCGGTGGACACTGGAGGAGCCGGTGGTGCTGCTGGACTCAGGGTCACTAGATAATTGAACTCCAAGGGGTGCCAGATAACTGGGTTTAATTCAGTCTGCTGTGTCTTCTTTGTCGCTACGTGTGCTTTGTATTTTGTTTTTACAGAGCTGTTAACACACATCACACAGTTGAAGGTTCCTTGAAAATAGCTTTGGTTGAGTTTTATGAGTGTGTAAACTGTTTATGGTGTCCGCCCTTCAGCTCGCAGATATGATTAGATGTTCAGATAAGTAACAAGCATGAACTATTCTGATTCATACCCTTTTTTTGTGTGCGTTTGCTTACTTTTGTAGTTGTCTTGCGGTCATGTAGTACACTTTTGAAAACCAGGAAGTACTGTAATAGCCAATCTAAGCACCATGGCAGTGATTGCAGCTTTAAGTTGAACTTATATCTAAAAATCTTTCTTGAGCTGCATTGGAAAACTCTGTGCTTTCATGTGCCCCACCAATGAATCAGTACATTTCCCCAGAAGTGCCCTCAACGGTAATTACAGCTTATGGAGTCTTCCTAGATACGTCACAAACTGCTCAGCACATTCAGGACATGCTCAAACAAACTGGAAACATCTGCATATTTAGCTTCAATTTATTCCACTGAGATTTAGTCCAACACAAAGGCCTTTATAATGGCATTTCACAGTTGTTTTGCCTGTATGATTAGGGTCAATGTCATGTACATAAATCATCATTTATATCACTCTCTGGCACTTGAAGGAAAAATAGCTCGCAATATGATGTTGTAGATGTTTATTCACATACAGTAGCAGTGGCTGTGGTGTCAGAGGTCGACCAATATGGGTTTTTCTATTGCCGATGGCCGATATAGGGCGCCAATTTTTCTTTTTTTCCTCTCATTTGACAAAACAGAACAGTTAATAACAAAAAATAAGTTATTAGACTTCTTTGCCATCTTAGCAACTTTTAAAGAAACAACAAAATTACAAGATTAGTATTTTAAAGTTATTTATTCAATAATTCCAATACAATCTAATATATTTAGAACAAACAAAACACAGATGATTGAGGGAATTTGGGGAAATGTTTATAAAGTAGCTTAAGGTACATGAAAGTTAATAGTACACAGCTCAAAACGTTTTAACCATCTTCCCAAAACTGTCCTAAAGCATGTTTTTATTTGTTTGTGACACTGTCACAAGGCAAATGGCTGTAATCGAAGTGTTGGAAAAAATAATAACAACTTTCTTTACTCATATTACACGCTCTGTGCACAGACACGTGTGATGAGCGTGCACTAAACTAAGCAGATGTTCCTGCTTAATAATTGGCATAACCTGCTCATGTGTTGCAAAAATCTGGCCCATTAATTGCTCTACCTATTATCGTAAGTTTCTTAGACTAGACAATGCTATTGTTATCTAACTCAGACGAATAGTTGAATAGTTCCCAATGAATATCAAATGATTTTAGCTCTAAAGGCCCATCCTTATTGTGAAGAGACTCTGACGTCCACATCGACTCTCAAGCCATGATGTCGTTGACACCAGACCTCCATGTTTAACAACAGGAGACCAACGTTTTTTTGTCTCTGCATGATAATGATGGATCTTTTCTCAAGCACTACTAAAATCCTGTGAGCAGAGACTACAAACACCAGCCTTGTCAAGCTCATGAATCTCAATGCGTAAACAGTGTAATCGGTGCCTGAGAGCTTTCAGGAATTTCCCCTCCCCATCACTTCAGAGAGAGAGACTTGCTACCAGGCATTTTCTAAACAGTGTTAAAAGTAATTGCCGAAGTGTTTGGACTGGATTTGGCTCAAACCCAAACTGTTGACTGTTCCTAATGGTTGCTAAGATATTAATATTGTCCATGCACAGTTTAATCCAGAGTGCTCAAGTTTTATTTATTGATTATTTTACTCAAACTTTTGAGTGATTTATTAGTTTGAGGAGAATTTTAACTTGGCAGGATCTTGAAACTCTTTGCTGCAGTATGTCAATATGACACATCTAACATTTCTCCCACTTTGTATTTGTCTCACCAGCTCCCAGCCCCACCACAGCGGTCCACTACTTGGCCACCAAGTGTGTGGACACAACCAAGCACCGACAGGAAACAAAATGGTTCATGCCTTGGGGTCCTAACCAATGCGACAAGATCCGGACCTTTGATGAGGCCATGGCCAAGAAGATTGAGGCCAACAACATTGTATTTGCTGTCCACATCCCTCTACCTAACAAGGAGATGAGCCCCTGGTTCCAGTTTATGCTGGTCATCCTGCAGTTTGACATCGCATTTAAGATGTACAACCAGATAGGTGAGAACCAAACCTTTCACTTCGGCTCATGCTCTTCCCCCAGGACGTGGCTTTAAAGATGTAGGGGAGGGAAGAAAGTCAATGTGCACACAGTTGTAAGAGGCTGTGCTATCTTTAATGGGAATTGGTGTTAAGATAATCTTAACCAAAAGTAATTTAGGTGATAATGTACAAGTAAAACGTTAAATGTATTTCAAGTTTGTGTGCATACTTGGACAGTGTTTTGCAAGTTCTCGTTCTGCATTTTTTCCCCCCGTCAGTGCGTTTACATGAAGTTTAAAAACGTGATTTATATTGGGGTTAAGGGATTACTCCGGTTTCTCAAACACCATGTAAATGCTGTACCCCGGGTGAAATCGGAGTTCTTAAACCCTGGTTAACAGACCAAGATAACTCCTTCAGTAATCTGAGTATTTGTGCATTTAAACAGCTTAACCAGAGTAATATTGGGTTTCCGGTCTGCATACGCTCTATGGGTTATAACTCTCCCTCCCCGCTCTGCGGCAGTGGTTTCTGAAAACAACAGTCGAGCGTTACCCTTTAAAACTGAAGGAGGACTTCGCCATGGCAAGTTACATCACTACCAGAAAGACCCGTTTCTGTCGTGTTCATCTCCGAAAGTCGGCCGTTTTCTCCCTGCTTGTGATTTTGACAAAGGTGAACCGGAAAATAAAGCCGCGTTCAGACCAGCTTTATGTTGGCGGAGCGCCACCTTCTATTTTCTCATTCAACACCCTTTCATGTATACGTGGGGAACTTCAATAATCCGATTATTCCCTTAACCGGTTTGTATGTGTTTTTTTTTCTTTTTCTCATTTGTGTCAATATTTATCTCTGGTTATTTCTTGGTTTCACAATCTGAATGCAAATATTCAAGAGGCTCAATTAGGCCGAGCTAACCCCTGAAATATTCACATCCATTGTCACTTCTTATCAATTGCATCGTAAAATTCCAGTGCAGTCATTCCATCTTTACCAGAAACACTCGTCGTTACGTTTCTCACATTACCTTCCCCGCAAGACGTTGTGCTACTCTTGTTTTCTTTTTCAGCGTTTCAGTGAACGCTTGAGGAACCGACAGAAATGTGTCTTATTCAGTAGATTGGATTTCTGTTACACTGAAAGGCAGCAAACAATGATGGATGCCCTGCTGTTTGTTCTGTATTGACCCTCGGGGGTTTGTAGACTGGCTCGTCAGACACCCTTGAGACAGGTATAAAGATGGAGGAGAGGGATAATTTGGACCTGTGTCTCTGATAAATGAAATGTCTTATCCAATCCTGAGACCCACAACTAAATGATTATAGGCTGCTTTGAATATGAGATAATCCAAGTTGATCTCCAACATTTATGCATATGTTTTTTACCCCTTCGATTAATATGTTTTTTAGAAAAGGTAAAATTCTCAGATTCTAACTTTATGCTTTTAGCTTAATTGTGAATAATTTTGTGTTTTGGAAAGACCAATTGACATTTTTCACAATTTTCTGACAATTTATAGACCAATTAATTAAGAAAAGAATTGTTAGTTATTGTAGTTAGTTATATTTGCAGCTCTATTTGATTTTATAATTCTGGCAGTGATTGGTACCAATATACAGATATTCGTTTGGCAGGCATTTCTCCATTCAGGGCTGAGGTGGACGGCACAGCGGTGCAGTGTTTCAGTGGTTAAATTATACCACTGAAACATATATTGCTGTATAAATTAGCGGCTAATTGACCTTCGCTCAGAACACAGTGGTGAATTTCAGCCTGCGTTTACTTTTTATAGTTGTATATTGTTGAAACAGCAGCTAGTATTGGTAGCGAGAGCAACTTGGTCGCGGGCCACTGAGTCTCTGCTGCGCACCAGCAAATGAGAAGAGAGAAACGTGAATGTAAATGACAGCAAAATGCAGTAAAGTCTTTCACACTGAGCTGAAATTAAAGTGCGCAAGCATTACACAATTTGTGACTGTGCAGACTGCGCGTGCTCCATTTCCTGTTTCTCAGTCCTGTTGGTGGTGTATTCACATGTAGCTGGTTTGCCAAAAACAAGAAAACGAAATGCATGCTTGTTTTGGAGAGATGTTGAGCAAGGAGGTCCGCCTTTACCCACATTTATATAATTCATCTTTACAGGAATGAATGGTGGATAGACAGACCTACAGCATCAGCTAAGTGCTTCAATGAGATTAAAGGGGGGAGGACGAGGGGCATAACTAGTATCTGTAAGAAGACAGGGCTTGGGACCCCGGTAGGGTGCTTGGGCTCCTGAAAGAAGGGATTAGAGAGGATGATGAGGGAGTCTAATAAGTGACTCGATCACTGGGAGCCTGGGAAAGACGTTTTGACTTTTAATCACATCCTTCGCTTCATGGCTTAGAATGCATAGCTATGCATGTTAAGTCAACCTGAGCTTTATAGCAACCTCTGAGTCATTTCCACACTGACACACTCCAATTTGTAAATAACAGAAAGGTAATAGATGGAAATGTAATCATCGAGAGAACAAAAAGTTTTATACATTGTGGTGTACTTTTATATGACCCAGCTTTTCTGGTCTGGCTTGTCTAAATAGTCATCTTCCGCATCCTTTGCTTGCTTACATACTTGGCCTCAACGGAAATGTGTTAAGGGATTGTGAGTTGTTTACTGCCTGGCTGCCAGACAGAGGAGTCTGTGAATCAGCCTGGACACAGACGGGTCTTTCTGCCAGATGTTATACACTCATTTTGATCTTTCTGAGCTACTTGAGAGAACAAGTGGATGTAGAGGGGGCTGAGCGCTCTGGATGCTCTTAGTCGTATTTCAAATCAGTTTTATTTATAGTGTCACATAACAGAAGTTATCTCATGACACTTTACAGAGACCCAGTTAACAGGCAGGAACGTCGGTGCACAGCAACCACAATATTAACATTAACAACTATAATAATAATAATAATAGAAATATGTCTAATAATAATTATGGCAGTAGATGTACTAGAATGATATGAATAATAGAAACCAGCTGCTGCAGAAGTGGGGTTCACACTTTTAAACTCATGATGTTTTGACTTCTCTTTCTGATCTTAAAATGTACAACATACAAACCAGATTATTTCAAGCGTACCCAAGCCTTCAGGCTGTATAGTAAGTAAAAGGTGATGTGCTGGATGAAAGTAAAGCATGGCATCTAGTTTAGCAAAACTACTTCTACTACTTCCTCTATCCTATCCTCCAACACTGATTCCTCAGTAGATAGTTTCATTCTGAAATGTGACTCGCTTATTTGTTAAATGCAAAATTAGATCAAGCGGTACATTGAAAAACCTTTTTTATATGTTAACATCGATATGTAGCAAGATGAGACATTAAAGAAACTGCCACAGTTTGTGTTGGGTTCTGATGTATGGCTTTATTTTGGTAAACTAAAAAGAGCATTATGTATTCAAAAAATGAATTCATTATGACTTCTATTTATTAATTTGTATTTAGTAAAACCCAAACAGATTTGATAGGATTCAGATTCATTGAACTGATACTTGTTTTTGGGGTTTATAAGTATTTTATTAAATCTGAACCAACACTGCCAAGTCTTTAAAAATTAATTAACAAAACAGCATCCGCTACAAAGGTAGGTGGATTCTGTCTTGAAGCTGACAAATGAACACAAGGGTTGTCTCATCCTTGACTACCTTATCTGTGCAACAATGTGCGTCCCAGAGAAGAGGTTCGCCCTTATTAACCACTCCACCCACCTGCCCCACCCCACCCGGCAACAGGCACCCCTTGGCCACTGTCCAGCAATAACACAGCTGTTGAGAAGGCTTAGTTTCCGTGGAGATGGCCGCTGGATTGTAGGGGAATGTTTGCATGAAGCGAGCTGACATTCGAGGGCGACCAATGGCGTAGTGGAGGGCATTACAGAGACAGTCTGCTGCCAGTTCTCATCTGGTTCCCTCTCCCCCTTCCTCTCCTTTTGTTTTTTTCCCCTCCTCACAGCACAGGGCACTGAGTTTCTTTCTCTTCATTCCAGCTTGTTTCATAACGGCACAAGAGGCGCTCTGGAGGGCTGCAGTAGAGAACACTTAGCTTTGTAATGTGATCTAAAGATGCAGTTTTAATAGCTTGGTTTTGGATGTTTTTGCTGGGCTCCGCTGTTGGAGGCCAGCTCAAGGTCTCGTCAAAGTTGTCAAGTAGGAACTAACCTAGATCCGGGCACCATCCAGAGCAGACTGAATCACTGAATATGTTTACATGCTTAGAAATAATCCTGTTAATCTCACAGACTCCGACACAGTCCACATATTGAAGCTCAAATGATTTGTATAAACGTGTGCTTTTTGCAATATCCTACCAACCAAAATCAGTCAGATGAAAATACAGCCTTCTTAAAATCACTAAGGATGGGACAATAATCAATTTTATCCTATGATTTTAATGCAGACCGCAATATAAACACTCGCAATAAGTTGATCGTAGTGAATTCCCTGTATATTCTTTATATCCTCACGAGTGACTTGACCGGGGAATTGACGGCAGTTTACTTCAGTTTTCCTCTAACGCCAACATTAATTTGGCCAACAGTTCAGTTTATTTTATCGTACAGAAAATCCATCTTTTGATATAGCCTATTTAAAGAAGTGGAAAGTGTTAGTCGCACATTTTTCGCACGCTTTTCATGTATTTATCAACCATTTGATAATTTAATAGGCTGAATCCATGTAGAAATGTTTTTTAATGACATAAGAGGACTTTTTAAAGAAGGTCTGTATGATCACATTATTTTAAAACAACACGTTTTTACTAAAAATGATCTCTCTGTGATGCAATAAAATATTTCTTATTGTTACTGACTCCAGTAAGTTTTAGAGCCACTGTAAGAGTTTAAGTACATTTTTATTATTATCGAGATAGTATTGTGAATCGCAGTTATTTTGGCCAAGATAATCGTGACATGAAATTTCAGTTTCATGCCACATTAGTTTAAACTGCAGCCATGAAGCTTCTCAATTACTTGGATGAATAAAATGTTGTCTTCTTCCTTTTACACTGTACCACTCTGGAGTGACATTAGCATGTGAAACACTAGCATGATTCCTGGAAATGAACAGTCCCTTTTTTAGTGGGTGATGTCTCTGTGTCAGTGTTCGCAGTGTAGTTAAAGGTCTGGTGCTGTCTGTCATCAGGACTTTATTTAGCCTGTCACTGGGATAATAACAGTCAGCAGAGTTGTGCAGGGAGGAGGTTTAATATAATAAGAGTCTGGTTTATTGACAATTAGATTTTAAGATACAAGGAATTTGCAAATAAATTACAAGGTTCTTTGTGTAAATTCCTTCCAGAGGATGGAGCGTTGGCAACCATTGACGTAGGCCTGGCCTACAGAGACGACACGGTCAGCGAGTGGACGGAGATGGCTCACTCTTTCGAACAGAGGAAGCTCACCTGCAACTTCACTACTGCCAAGGTGTGCAAATCTCTCTGTGCACTGTGATGCAATAACGATAACAATAACCTTACCTGTGTTGATTAATATGCTTCCACAGATTCTACTAAAGATGACAAATCAGATAATTGATGTTGTTTTAAATCCAAATCTTATTAACTTCTTTCTTTTGGCATCACAGTTTTTAACACAAAAGATCTTTGTTACAATGAGTTCTTTTGAGTCAAATACCGAGGTTAAGAAATATTTCTAACTTTCAATACTGCTTCTAATTATTATGATACATTGCTGATGCCACCAGTGTTTGCTAATGAACCCCATTTTTATAGGAACGATTTACAAAGGTTACAAAGGCACATTTTTATTACCACTCGACGCTTAAACCTGTTCCACCAGCCGATAGTGGTCTATTAACTTACAGACCTCCTTTGTTGTGCAACTTGACTGAGACCGTTTTACAGCAAGGTATCTGTTCTCTTTATATGTGTGTGTTTTTAAACCAGATCTGGTGTATTGCTATATGTTTTCCAGACCTTTGAGAATGAGGGACGTTACTACGAGTGTGACCTGCTGCCTTTCATGGAGGTCGGCAGCGTGGCCCACAAGTACTATCTTCTCAACATCAGACTGCCTGTCAACGAGCGTAAGAAGATCAATGTGGGGATCGGAGAAATCAAAGATATTCGTCTTGTTGTAAGTTGGCTTTTAAGTGGGACCTATATTTGAAGCTGTTTGGTCAGGCTCAAATATAAAATAATGTATTCATTCATTTCAAAAATACTTACTTTTATATTGAAGCCTGACACCACCGATCACCTGTTATGGTCCCTGCAATATTTCTGTCTTGCACCTGATTTTTTTGGCTGGCTGGATGTATGTACATTTGGTCCCTCTCCCAGTGTGCTATAAGCCCTTTTTGCCAATAAAGATAACATACAACTATGCTACAAATAGTTGACACTGATTCCTTCTCCTCCTAGAGCATCCACCAGAATGGAGGCTTCACCAAAGTGTGGTTTGCCATGAAGACATTCCTCACACCCAGCATCCTCATCATCATGATCTGGTACTGGAGGCGGATCACCCTCATGAGCAGACCTCCTGTGCTGCTGGAGAAGTAAGGCAGCTCCCTCATCGTCTATACGTTAGCGGTGTTCTGATGATGCTTGTTTGAAGAAACGCAGTCAGGACCGACAGTAATGGTTTCATTATACGCTGTGGATGCTCTGCTTCAGTGCGTCTTCTGGGTGAAGGCGTATTTTAACTATGGATGAAATGTACAAGTGGTGCAGGAATGTTATCTAGGACGATCAGCAGGTAACACTCAGCATTGTAAATGCATGTTCAACTGTCAGTAAGGTGGTGTAATTAAAGTAATCTAAGGGTAACATAGGCTAACTTGACTCTCGCCAGTAGGATGTCGTTCTGCTTTGCTTGCACCTTTACTCCACTCATCCATCGGGGATCGCTCCATAGGAGAGGTGATTTAGAAGGCTGGGCCTTATCAAAAATCCTTGCATATGATTGCATAAACCACTTGTCCGTCATCTTTATTGACGTGCTACTTCAACTGCTCACATCGAAACCAATCTGTGACGCTGATGAGAGCGAAGCATGGCAAACAAAAACCGAACGGCCAACATCTTGGATATAGCAGCAGTGCAATCAGCGCAATGTCGGTAAATGATCAATGTCGTCTGTGTAAGGAAAATTTGCGGATAAAAGGCAACTTTGCGCACAGCAAACCTCCTCAATGCGAGTTGCCATTGTTGTCTGAATCAAAACAATCTCTTCTCTGCTAAGTCACATTTATAACAATCCCGCCCTGCGCTCCTGATTGGCTCGACCGTTTTTCACTGGTCCCCAAATCCCTCTCCTATAGAGCGATCCCGGATGGATGAGTGGAGCTAGGCGGAAGCAAAGTGGAACGAAATTCATCTGGCGAGAGTCAGGTTTTATATGGGCCACTTAGTCTCTGATTTCAAAACACAGACTTTACTCTTGCCACATTTCCTCTTAATATATATATAAATATATTGAAGAAAAAAAAGATTAAAAACATCCGATATGTTTTCTGCCTTAACCCAAGCCCATAAAGGTTAGAGCAGCAAATACAGGTAGTGCAGCCTGAAGCAGATGGTTTGAATAACATGCTGTGGACAGTTGAAGCTATGTTCACAGTCCAGTGTTTGTCTAGCCCCCTGCCATGCTGGGAAGACGGATCAGTAAGAGGCAGCGTTCCGCGCCACAGGAAGTGCCTAGCGAAGCGTGAAACACGTCACAAAATCTGCAAGCTAGCACTCAACCGACACATGCTGCATACACACATTCAGCACATACACACCAGCTCTCTCTCACACACACACACACACACACACTCTCAACGGGTCTCTTCTTCCCTCTATATTTTCCGGCTCAAAGCACTTATTCCCAAATGACCAACACGCTCTCAGGAAGTGCAACTCGCACCCTATTTGTGGACAGCGGATGATTTTTTCATGCTGTAAAAGCTGTACCGCAGAGGTGTCGGAATAGTACACCTCAGACTTTCCTCTAAACTTACAGGACAGATGTGAGTGGGGACTCTCACTGTGAAATATTATTAAACACCCATCATCTTCAAACTGTTTTTCCTAAAATGAACTGAGGAATCTTCTGTGCTCAGCAAAAGCAGAGATACAGCAGACATTGTGACTCGTCACCGCAGGAAAAGCACAGATGGGATTAATTACATTACATCACAATGGCTCTGTTCAATTAAATGCGTCAGTGAATTAGTGTTCATCAAAGCAGGGCCCAGGAACTGGCTCAACCAAATGGAACGCAGACATAATTAATGTTATTAGTTACACCTGTGCTCTTCCTCCTATCGCTCAAAATGTCCCGTGTAAAAGGTGTATTTAAGACCTCTCTCACTTCAACTTTACAGATTTTCATACCAAGCCCTTTGTCTTATCCCCCTCCCCACACACACACAGTCACAGAGATACCAGCCCCAGCTCTCCGGTCTGTGTTGGCGGTGCTCAGGGCGCATTCCTTGCATACCAGTCAAATGTGTTTTCACTCTTTCTTTTTATTTTGCGCTTTAAAACATGACTGACGAGCTGGAATTGCTTAGAACCTGTCTTACATTACTTCTGTTACCAACAGCTTTTACAAAAAGAAAAACTATGTACCCACATGTTTTCAGGTCACCTTTTTCTACCCCCCTCCTTAACTAGGCAATCTATTTACGATCATCCTTTCATCTACTGGCGGCATGCAGGGACCTGCAGCATGCGCTTGCAAGATGAGCTCTATTCTGTCTTTCTGTGGGCTGATTGTTCTTAATTTATTCTTCCTCATTTCTCTCTAAATGTCTGGATTTCAAGGTTGAGGGAGGTTTGGCTGTAATCACGAGGCTAACTGGAAAGGTAGTAAATTATGTAGAATGGATAGGTCAGCGGGGACACACTGTGCTTGTAGCTGAATGTGATCTAATCGATAATGTCCCAAGTTCTAATGAGCCTGCTTCAGCAGACGCAGCCTTCCTCTAAAACATAGATTGTCAGTTTAAAAGATGGAGTCTATATTCAGGTGTAAAGCCTGACAATTAAAGTGACCCTAAGTCTCATCACCCAACAGTGTTCAACACCACATTTTTATTGCAAACAAAGGTTTCGTCAGGTGTTGTAGCTTGTTTTTTCTCATCCATTTATCTTTCTCTAACGCAACAGCTTGGCTGATAGTGCTACAGTAAATATACTGCTTTTGCTTTTCATTTAAAACATAAATTCATCTAAAAGCATCAATAGATATATTAAAACACGTATGCATGGTTGTGATTCCAAAAATTTGTCAAACATTTTATAATCCTACTAATCTGTGTGTAATGATGGTTAAAGATTACAGGTTTCCGGGTTTTTTTTCTCCTTCAGGGTAATCCTTGCTCTGGGTATCTCCATGACATTCATCAACATCCCAGTGGAGTGGTTCTCTGTCGGCTTCAACTGGACCTGGATGCTGCTTTTCGGAGACATCAGGCAGGGCATCTTCTACTCCATGCTGCTCTCCTTCTGGATCATCTTCTGCGGGGAGCACCTCATGGTACTGTACACTGCACCATTTTAACTTAATATTTGATGTTTTTCTTACTGACCTGCATGCTGGCTTGCTTGCTAACTGCGATCTCACTTACAGCCATTTAGTGCTGAGTGTCTTGAAGTCCTATTACAGTCATTTTGAGATTAGTTGTGTTGAAATAAAATAAATAATAAGGTTATGTACACTTAAACATGTTTTTTTAAAATCTGTAAACTAAATGATATGACTGTGCTGTGAGGAAATACATCAATGCTGGTGTTTTTAATATTAACATTTTTCATCAGATATCCTAATGTCAGAGCCTGCAAGTAGAACAAGGACTTCAGTACCTAGCTTGTGTCATCTAGAGCTGCTGGTTAATGAATGAGAAGAATGCCATGCTACTGCGTGCTGAGTGACATGCATAAATAGAAAATTTGATCAGTATACCTTTCTTCTTGTCAGACATTTTGATTGTATAAGGCAGGGAAAAGATGGTCAGGTGTAACAACTGCTATTTTCCATTCAGCCGTCCTGTAAAGCCATGACAGTGAGCGTACGTGCGCAGTGGACACTTTGAAATGTCAGGAAAAGCTCAGCTACATTTTAATAATGCTAATTACTGCTGTATTTCATTTATGTAAGCTAGTTCCAGGGCCCTGGTATTGTTCTCCCTGGAACCATGTTATTAATTACACCTGTGGTTTTCCTGCTTTCACATGTCAAAGCGTCTGCTGTGACAAATGATAGAAAAAATACATAAAATTAATTATATTTGTTTGCAAATATTCAAATCAGTATTTACCTGACGTGAAGTTGCCACTGTTGCCCTCTGAGCGGTCCCCTCACTAATGAATTATTGAATAATTGCAGACGTTTGAGGTCTCTAAATGCTCAGACTAACAGACTTAAGAATAGTTTTTATCCAAAAGCTATAACAGTACTGAACACTGCAAATTCCTTTACCTATGATGGTACATGATGCTCAGGGTCTCCGCAATCTACTGTTTTTTGTTTTGTCTCCTTTAGCTGCTACGGTGTGCGTGTGTGTGCGTGCGTGCGTGCGTGCGTGTGTGCGTGTGTGCGTGTGTGTGTGTGTGTGTGTGTCGTTTTAAATGTGTCTTTTAAAGGTCTAGTCTATTCTTTTTGATGCTTTTAATGTTAAATTATCTCTGCACTTTAAGGGATTGTACTGTAAATTTTGTTGTACTGGTACAATGACAATAAAGACAATTCAATTCAATAATGTCCTCGCAACTGCTCTGTTTGAGGATGGGCAGCTCCAAGCATATTTACGCTTCTGCCATATTATTTCTGTTCTGTTTGGTTTTGTTGAGGTTTTGTGTCATCTGAGGCCTGGTGCACTCATTCACGTCAGGTTGTTATCGACAGTATGAGGTTGAACATGAATGATTTAGGTGATAATGGACTTGGGTAATTCAGCATATCCCATCTTTTAAATCTGCTTTGTTTTTTTCTCAGGACCAGACGGAGAGGAACCGTTTCTCAGTCTACTGGAAGCAGGTGGGCCCCATCGTGTTTGGCTCCTTCTGCCTTTTTATCTTCGACATGTGCGAAAGGTAAAACCATTTTTCTTCTTCTTCACTGTTTAAACAAGAAACTTGTTTTACAAAGGTGGTGAATATCAGCATGTTAGTCATTATTATAATAAATCTCATAAAAATAAGAATACAGCAGAATTTCATGTGTATGCTTCACCTCCACATGCTATGCTCTTTCTTTGGGAAAAAAAAGAGGTAACACAAATGTTTTTGTTTTGTACCACCAGAGGGGTCCAGCTGACAAACCCCTTCTACAGCATCTGGGCGTCTGATGTAGGCACTGAACTTGCTGTATCCTTAAATAATGTTGGACAACGGTATTAGATAAAGAGCACTGTCCTGCTTGTCTGACAGGTATCATGCCAATAGAAACCCTGAAAGAAAGTTCAATCATGTCTTTCAGTTTAGTCTCCCTCAATGTCTTGAACAAATGTATGTCTTTACTAATACTGTGACTTAGTTATCGTGACTTAACGTCCTGTTTCTGGTTCTTGCAGTACATGTATGAGAAGTTCTTCTAGTTGGCTTCAAACTTCAAACTCATCTCTAGACGAATAACATGAGAAATAATTCAGTAATGCCATATGTGAAAGCGTGCGTGCGTGTGTGTGTGTGATTCAACAGCACACGTCTTCAAAAACAGCTTTCAGCCTTTTCTCCCTCTTTTCCTGCTTTTTCTTTCAAGTCCCATCAAAAAAGAGCTTAGGGCTCAGCATACTATATACACTGGAGCTCAAAATTAGAAGACAAATGATAAATACTTGATTTATTCTGAAATACTGTTATTTTTTATTGTTCAGAATTTGATAGAATATCCGCTGGCTATACCACTGCTGTACTAGCATGTTTTTTTATATAACCAAGGCACTTCAGTTGGTCGCACAGTTCGGTAACTGTAGTGGGTTTTTTAGCCATTACTTTGTTGCCAAGGATTTTCCAGGTATTCTGAGGTTATACATAACATCACATGCCGGCCAGTCTGCCGCATATATATCTACTCACCAGAACACAAAGTTTTCTTGCTTTACAGGGAGTCTGTATTTGTGAACAAACGATTAAAGTAATTTCATCTTCCCCATATCTACAGTTATTCCACCCCTCCTTTTTAAGACGCGTGTTATTTTGTTATTTTGTTATTTCCTTGACTGGTGTTACCTCAGATGGCATTCATAATTGTGGCAGGGATCTGTGCCTGTCTCTACTTCCTCTTCCTCTGCTTCATGGTTTTTCAAGTCTTCCGCAACATCAGCGGTAAGAGGACGTCCCTGCCTGCCATGTCCAAGGCCAGACGGTTGCACTATGAGGTGTGTGTTTTCACCACGCAATCCTGTGTTTGCATCTCCAATAGTTCATTATCACCAAAACCATTTTGACAAAAGGATTTCTCTGCCACATGGACTGTTTTTAAAAATAAATAACTGTAATGTTACTAACTTCTCCCCTTTTTGCCTTTTAGGGTCTGATTTTCAGGTTCAAGTTCCTCATGCTGGTCACTCTGACCTGTGCTGCCATGACGGTCATCTTCTTCATCATCAGTCAGGTGAGCGCCATAACGTAATGAAATCAGTCAGAATTTCATCAACACGACTAATTGGTGACCTTATTTTTTTAAGGGGAGATGCCCCAGAAAAACACAAACGTTATTTTGCTCCCTTAACCTGTCTTCTCTAAGACTAGTGGAAAGAACACATTTGAAAAATAAAAAAAACACATTTAGGTTTATTTATTTGACTTAACCTAACTAACCAGTGTTGGCATTGGATGATGCCTCTTGTCTTGAAAATATAGATATATTGGTTCCTAATGAAAGTTATCAACTAAGGGAAGTATTTATTAGTTAACATTTTGTACGCCATTCACCTGTAGCATCTTGCAAAATGTAGGAAATTTTACAATATGTATCTTTTAAAGGCCGCTTTCTCAAAATTTGGTTTTCTTAATGTGAGACAGAAATCTCCACTTCAGTTGCACTTACCGGCACCAAACTTTCTAGTTTCATTCTTAACTATATTCTGAAGGTTTTCCCGGAGGGGTTTGTTCACAGGTCATTCACAGCCTCATTTATACAACATTTTATTCCTAAAAACATGCCGTTTTAAATGACTGTTGCCAGTATTTTCTGAAAAAAAAAGAAAGAAAGATATCCAAAATTCCCTTTGTAAAATAACCTTTGACTCATCTATGTTAACAAAATGAAACAAGATTTTTTTACCCTGTGTTTATCCAATGTTCACATTTCTGTTCTGGAAATGTCTCTGGAAACATTTTATAAGATAATGCCTCATTTGCATATTTAAACACAACATTTTACAAAACTTGTAAAAAAAAACATGTCTTTAATGTAAGTAATCAGCTGGTGATATGTATCAGATAAATTAGACTATAAAAGTTATTTTGCTACTGTCCTGATCCATGCGACACCAACAGGTTGTATTTGTCTCTTGTCTGTGTCCAGGTGAATGAGGGCCACTGGCACTGGGGAGAGCACACGGTGCAGGTGAACAGCGCCTTCTTCACCGGCATCTACGGCATGTGGAACCTGTACGTCTTCGCCATCATGTTCCTCTACGCACCATCTCACAAACGCTATGGAGACGAACAGTCAAGTGGTCAGTGCATCACTGGTAACTATACATTTCTAACTTTCTACATAAAAAAAGATGCAGTGTCAGTTGTAAATGCTCTATACGGGTTTACAGTGGTGGAGTAAAAGTAAACGTAACATATTCAGCTGTTGTATCAGTTAAGTGGAGAGCAGGGAAGTAATGAAAACTATCCATCCATCTCCTGACGTCAGTGACGCGGGGAGAGAAAAAAAAGAGGGCTTGAAGTTCTGGAAGCTTTCCCTGAAGTGCTTTAACCAATCTAACGGGAGGGACGCCTCTGTCCAAGTCTCAGTCTCTGTGTTGATTTACACAATCAGCTCTGGAGCTTCACTTCCGTCTCAATGAATGTATTTATGTTGATGAAATTCAGCTAAAACCCCTTGTGATGCAATGGATGATGCCTTTTTAAGTCAGTGCGTTTACATGCAGTTTAAAAACTGATTATATCCGGGTTAAGGGCATACCTAGGTTTCTCAAACACCATGTAAACACTGTACCTTGGGTAAAATCGGAGTTCTGTTACCCAGGTTAACAAACCAAGATAACTCCTTTAGAAACCAGAGTTCAAATGCATGTAAACGCTTTACCCGGATTATTATCGGGATTCTCGTCTGCACATGCTCAGCACTCCGCGGCGGTGGCCTTTGACCCGGAAATAGAATAAAAACAGGAAGCAACGTGAAAAAACAACGTTAAAAAAACAACAATAGTGTTACCTTTAAACCGAGGGAGGACTTCGCAACGGCAAGTAACATCACTGCCAAGAAGACCCGTTTCAGTTGTAATTCTGTCCAAAAGTCGGCCCTTTGGGATTTTGTCAAAGAAAAAAGCCGCGTTCAGACCAGCTGTATGTTGGTGGAACGCCACCTACTGTACCGGAGGAAGAGTTACTCCGTCATTTACTCATTCAACCCACTTTCATGCATACGAGGGTAACTTCAATTATCCAATCATTCCCTTAAGGCCATTTTCGGGTTACTGATGTGCATGTAAACGCACTGAGTGTGATACAAGGAGATGTGCATGAGGAGAACCCAAACTGCAATGCATGCAGTTAAAATGCTTTGTATTGGTGTGTTTTTGTGTTGAAGTGTCTTGTTTCTGTGTGCAGGAGATACCGCAGGAAACAGCGGAGAGGACATCCAGCTGACTACTACCATCACCCATGTTGATGGCCCCACTGAGATCTACAAGATGACTGGAAAGGAGGCCCAGGAGTAGATGTCACACTGTAATTAGACTCCCCCCTACTATCTACTGCTCCAACAATCCTCTCCCTCCTATATTTAACCAAACAGGCTTTTCTCTCTACAACAGTCCAGCTTGCATGTCACCTACCAGTCACTTACTGTTCCTCTTCCAAACCCTCAGCTGTCTGACTTGTTCTCAATTGTATTTCTAAAGGCTGAAAATATCCACACTCCTATCAGTCCTTTTCATTTCACAGTGGGATTTTTCTTACATTTCATACTTTATGTAAACTTTGTTGTGTTTTGTAAATGTTGCACGACGCTTTTGACACACACAAAAAAAGAAAGTGTATAGAAAACCATTCCTTTGGTGGTCAGAAGTGTCATTTAACAGCCGTCACACTCCTGTTTTTTTGTTTTTTAAAGTACAGTGTGGCTAAACGTAAACATTTTGATGAAGATGAACGGCAAGATTTAATTTTGCGGATGCATTTTAGCTTCTCTGTTTGATTTTCTGCTTGATTATCTGTTCTATTTTCAGTAAAGGCCTTAGAGCCGCTCACAAATACAAATCCTTACGTAAGGTAAATCATGTTTAGTACTGCTGTCAGTCTTTCAAGTGGTGGAGATCTTTTTTTTATATCATCGGGGGAAATGTACAGACCACATAGCCACTTTGGGAAATTCATACTTTACTGTAAGTTCATTATGTTACAATGTAGATATCTATTTTTTATAAAGCGCTCATTTTCAACTTCACAAAATATATGCATCAAGCTCTATCAATGTTTTTGAAGTTGACTGTAGCCTATTATACATGGTTATTAGTTTGTTTTTGCTTTTTATGCTAATTTAAATAAAACAACTTTTACTTAAAACCCTTGTGTTTTCTCATTCTGTTTGCTCTGAATTAATGAGTTTTATAAACAAGTCTTTACTTTGCCAGTAATTTAAAGAGTAATTAAACCAACAAAAGAGGATTTCAGTGTCTTGTACTTGAAATAAGTTTTTGCTGACCCCAAGTCTTTCTATCGCGGTGATTATGGTACAGTACAGTTGAAGCACCTTGGCTGCAGGGCTTTTCAAAATAAGATGACCTTTGTTTAGAAGTCTTGTATGTATTTATATATGGAGAGTGCCTCTGTGTGGCTCATAGCGGAACTACAAACCTGCTTTTATTTTTCTCATCAGTAAAGCTACCCAAAGAGCTGGTGTGAGACAGGAAGTTGTAGTTTTTTCAGATTTTAAGTATATTCTGAATGAGGGCTATTTGAGAGATAAACTGGACTTGAATTTGCATTTACACACTTTAAAATATGACAAGCATTAATACTTTTACTTTCTAGTGTTCTCTCTTTACTTTTATTCCAAATTTCAGAGGGAAATTGACAACTGCAGTTACCAGTTAGTTTTAAGCTTTTACCTTTTAATGTGAAATCAGCTCAAAGAGTATAACACAGTCTTGCTGTTATTAGGGAAACAAAAACACAGATATTTGATCTTTTCAGAAGCTGGTTTTAGCTTTTTCTCTGCCATGTTCATGTTCAGTTTGACTATACAAAGCGTGCAAAAATATCCAGAATACCGCAAGATAGTTATTACAAGAGGTAAGAAGAGGTGTATATAACCCTCTACCTTATCAATATCTACTTATGTAATGTTATCAAAAACATGACTCATGATGATTTAATGCAGGATTCATCATGAATTCCTGTTGCTCGCCATCAACAAATGATCAAGTCACTATGACTTCATGTGAGTAGTTCACACTTGATAGATGATCAAGTAATAAATATTCATTCAGAAATACTTGGTTAATTAGTTATATTTAGTATTAGACTGATTAATGGGTTGGCTGGTTAAAGCTTTTTTTTTTTATATAGATAATTAGTATCAGCAGATGCTTAAAACTTAATAAAACCTGCCTGCAGGCACATATGTTTTATGTGTGGTTGCTGTAGAACAAAGTGTTTCCCTGACGGTTCTACAGGCAGATGTCGGCGTCACAGTGGCGTTGTTGTCATTTGTGATGGTTGTGGAATGGTAAGAAAGTGTGAAGCCTTTAACAAATTGTTTTGAAAACAACATTTTCCTTTGTGTTTTCAAAACTATGCTGCAAGTTATAGCCTAGAACTGAACACACACTAAACCGAGACATGCAGACAATATCAGTGTTTGATAAATGTTCATATAAGTTCAGCAACTTTGTGTGTCATTTGTTATTATTATTAAATTGTTGTATTTTATCTGACGCAAAAAAACAACAACATGATATCAGCATTATATATCGGCCCAACTCTCTAAAAATCTGCATCAGCCATGGAAAAACTAATATCAGTTTACCTCTACGGATCATATTGTCATAGAAATGCAAACACGGGCATGTTAATTAAAAACTTTTAAAACTTAATTTCACTAATTTAAAGAAAGATTGTTTTCAGTAGATCCTCTACTTCAGAGAGGTCCTCAAGGGGTCTGCCAAATTGTCTGATAATCTTTCAAACTTTTTTTTCTCAAAAATGTCTGAAAATATACATTCAAGGTATCATTAGCAAAGATACATTTGTGATAAATAAAAACATTTACACAACCTTGATGATAGGCTTACTGGCTTATAGACGAGGTAGCCACTAATGTAGCCATGCACAGATACAAGTTTAAGGATTCATTGATTTAATGTTTAACATTAAAATATAATGTATAAATATGTGAATATGTTAATAATGATCATTGTAATATCTTAGTATTGTACGCACCGTAAAAAGCCGTGTTCAGCCTGTAGACTTTTTCAAAGTTGTAAACACAAGTTTGATTCCTGTTACAGTGAACGTGAATGACATCAGCTGACAGGAAGTTAACAAGGACCAAGGCTCAGTGTTCATACAGGTGCTTAAAATCCTTGAAAATGCTTGAATTTTAATATTGTGTTTTCAAGGTTTTAAAAGGGCTTGAATTTTGGATGAAGTGCTTGAAACTTCTTGAAATTTTATCCACATTTCTTTAACAACAAATCGCTAAAGAAGAGAAATTAAATTAAATGTATTATCCTACTGGTTTTATAAGACAATTTTAGTTGTTATTGTTATTGTTAGGGTAATACCATCTCTCTTGTGTGATTAAAAAAAAAGGTTAAATAATCATTTGCAATATGTATGTATTTGTATATGTTATATGTACTTTACCACAGCTGTAAGGTGCTGGAAACCTTGAAAATTGACATTAAAAAGTGCTTAAATTTGACCTTGGAAAAGGTGTAGGAACACTGACGGCTGTTGCCTAACAATGGATTTCAATTAAAAATTTAATTCAATTCAATTCAGTTTTATTTATAGTGCCAAATCATAACAAAAGTTATCTCAGGACACTTTACAGAGTAGGTATAGACCACACTCTATGACTTAATTATGATTTACAGAGACCCAACAATTCCCCCATAGAGTACGGTGGCAGCGAAAACCTTCCTATAAGAGGCAGTAACGTCAGACAGACCCAGCTCTGTGGAGGACGGACATCTGTCTGCACCGGTTGGGGAGGAAGAAAAGGAGAGAGAAAGAGAGAAAAGACACACAGATGGACAGATGGACAGAGAGACACAAAGACAGACACAAAGACAGAGACAGACACACTTCCAGTAACTATAATAATATCTATAGTAATGTGAATATGACTTATATGTTATGGGGTTAATACAGCAGAATAGTAGAAACAAGCACAGCTAAGGTTGTAGATCATAATAGCAGCAGGAAGCGCCATGCAGGACCACGGCAGCAGGCACCACCACGATCAGCAGAGACCTGCGAGAAGACAAAGCACAAAAAAAAGGGCTCTGTTAGGCCCGATTTAATACGTAATACAATTTAAAATAATATTTGTAGTAGGGTGTCCCTGCTTTGTCTCTCTTTCAGCTAAAAAACGTTGAAGACCCCTGCTGTACTTTTTAAAAACTTTAACAAAGCTCTATAAACGCTTAACGGATGTTTTATTTTGAAAATCTCACCCGGACGTTAGTATATAAACGGCAGTTGGCTTGACGCTCTCGGACATCCGCCCGTGTTTCGGTTGGTTCCGCCTCCTCCCGACCGCACTCGGCTGTTCTCGTCGCGGAGGAAAAAAGGGAAAGGAGAGGAGTAGAGAGGGGGGAGAGACTGGTCGTGCTGGGAAGAGAAGAAAAAGTAAACGAGTTTAAATACTAACACCGACCGTCAGCGGGGGAGAAAAAGTGGAAGCGGTAAGAAAACGGCAGCGTTGAAGTCGCCAATGTAGAGCTGGTTTTCCACAGTCTATGGTGTAAACACAGTACTTGTGACACGGCAGAGGGAAAGGTCTCCTCCCAGTCTGTTGACGGATACAGTGTTGGCTTCAGTGAAAGGAGACACGGCTAGACCCTGACTGTGCATTCCCCTCGGCCAGGTAAGACTGTGTCCATAACCTGCCACCTTAACATATCTGAGCTTTTACTCTGAAGCAACAGTTGGGTCTCAATCTGCTCTTTACCTCGACACATATTCACTGTCACTGCTGCCAGCTTTCACAGCCTTCATCCGATTATGCTACAACAGCGCGAATGAATACTAACATGGTTTAATTCTCCTTATCTTTGAACACCAGCCTCATTGCTTCATGGTTATAGTATTCAACAGGTGATAAAAGCTGGAGCTCCATGTTTGCTCAGTGCTGTCTGGGCCTTCTGCCCTGATTATTCCCACAGGCCCCACCTACTGTTGGCTACATAATGACTTATTTTGACAAATGTATCTTAAAAAGCATTTTTAACCCAGCCACTTCCTTAGTTAACATTAGATTATGCAACAGGTAGCCTTGCAACATTGCCAGTGTAGTGAACCAATTAGATTATGGACCTAGTGTCAAGTGGAGGCCCCCACACACAGGGAAGTGGATGCTTACATGAAGCATCAGCAGCCCCCCCCCCGCCCCTGACCATTAGGAGGCCAGAATACAGACCGGCCATTGATAAGGCCAACTCATTAGTACCCCATTCACCACCTTCAAAGCCTCCTCTCTCAACGCCCATCAACATGGTCACACCACACACTGGAAGCCGATGATGGTCACACACTTCCTGCCTTTTTTTACGCTGGGTTTGGTTTTTGGTGTGACAACATTATTGTGAAGGAGTGAACACCCTTGACGGACGCGAGTGAAGAGGAAGTCTTTCTCATGCAAGCACCTTCTGGTACACCCTGCATTACTTGTATTTGACACATTTGTGTTTCTGTGTCAGGTATCTGTGGTAAAAGCAGGGAAATGCTATTGTTTTATATTAAAAAGAAGATGATGATGATGCTCAGGAGCAGCTGACTTGGTGCAATCCCCCTGAACTAAACATGTGTATTGACAAAATGTGTACCTTCACAAGAATTTTTCATTTCCTTCCCTCATTTGAATGTATACAACAGCACGGCACAGTTCCTCAAATAATACGTAGTGAGATGTGTGTTTACGGTTTAGCGTAAAGGTAAAAATGTGATCTTTGTGACCCTGAAACACTCCGGTATTTAAACTCTCTACCAGCTTTGGAGGCATTGGCTGCATTTGGAGCTGTGTGAGTAGGATTGCTGGCAGGATTTAACGTGACGTGTGATGCATGTAAATTGATTAGGAGCGGGAGGAGGGGGTTGTTGAGATGGCAACAGTGTTTTGCTTAATGCAAGGATTAGATTTTTTTTTTTTTTTAAAAACCTCCCCTGTACAGTTGGAGATCGAGGAGAGGATGGATTTTAGTCTCCTTCATCTGTCTCCATATGAGTTTAACTTGTTGAACAATGCATGATCTGTTGGGATCATGTGGGAAGTAGCACACGCAGCCGTAACCCACGCTGGTAACCAACAGGCTGCTCTGGAAGTGGCATGCGTCTCCTCTGACACAGAATGCTGCCCGACTTGATCGGCAGCTCTGCAGGCGACTTTTTGACAGTTTGGAGAAGGAGGAAGACGCAGCGATGGCCACCGTCTGAACCTCTTGTCAGTCCGGGATCTGTTTCCTCATAGTGCTGCCTGTGGATTCCCCGCAGGTCTTTCAGTGTGTGTGTGTGTGAGTGTGTGTGAGTGAGTGTGTGTGTGTGTCTTTTGAGTGTGTGTGTCTTTTGAGTGAACTCACCACTTCCTTACTGGGCTGAGACATTCACATATTTTCTTGACACACACAGAACTTAAGTGTGTGTTTGTACCGCATCAGAGAGTACTTTCACACTCAGAAATATCAGTGTTTCAATGAGTGTGTCTGTCGTGTATGTTTTTTGCTGGGTGTTGTTTAAATCTGTTTAAAACTGAAGCATATAGTCTATTAGTCACATTAGTTCATTAACAACTATTTTGATTAATCACTGGAGTAATTTATGAAGCAAACATCCAACCATTTGTTAGTTCCACTCTGTCAAAAGAAACCTTTTTGTCATATATCATGGTAAACTTTATATCTGATCTGTTGTTGGATAAAACAAACAGGATATTTGAAGACAATGCTCTAAATTATAACATGCATTTTTCACATGTTTCTGACATTTTAAATTGAAATAGCCTAGATTAATTAAAATAAATACAAATAATTGTTAGTTGCAGTCCTTAACTTAATCCGATATTAATTTAACTTTGTTACTTTTCAATGTCAGTGTTTTGATGAACCTGCCGTTTTAAAGTTTCCTAACATGTTAAAAGCTGAAACCGTCAATTATTCGATCAGGAATAAATTACCATTTATTTGATAATCAATAAATCTTTTTAGTAATTCTTCAAGCACAAATGCCAAATATTCTCTGGTTTTTAAATGGGAATATTTTCATTTTTTCTTTGTTTTATCATCCATAGTAAACTGAATACCTTGGACTGTTTGTCGGTCAAAAATAATTTGTTTGGAGATGTGACCTTGGACGTGTAGAAAAAAAATTAACCCTTTGAAACCTGCAGGACTGGCGACGACATTACTGTCTTTAAGAGTCTGTAGTTTGCTCCTTTTGATGCTCTCTGTTAGGTTAAAGTATGGGATTATATGACACTAAATAACCGTAGGCATCTATTGGGTCCAAACATGTCATTCTAGCTGGTCGGGAAGGAGCTAAATAATGCTCTTAAGTTATAAGGCCTTATTAAATACCTTAATATTTATTTCAGTGAGAATGTATGTCCATGATCAAAGAACAAGAAAAATTAGACGTTTTTACATACGAGCCTCCAGGAGAATCAGGGCCGGACATAATCCAGAGTTTCTCTTTCACAAATGCAGCGCACAACCGGAGATTCTCCGTCAGTGCGTCTACCTGCAGTTTAAAAACCCGATTATATTCACGTTAAGGGCATAGTCCGGAGTTCTCTTACCCCGATTAACAGACCAAGAGAACTTCTTCAGTTCCCCGATTATTCGCATATGTAAACCGCGTTCTCTGATTATTATTTGGTTTCTCATCTGCGCATGGTCCCCACAGTGGCTTTTGACCCCGAAAATAGAATAAACCAGGAAGCAATGGTGCCGAAAACAACCAACAACAATGGAGCGTTAGAGAGTTACTCCGTCATTCTCCCATTCAACCCCCTCTCATGTATAATAGGGGAACTTCAATAGTCCGATCATTCCCTTAACCGGGGTTAGGCCATTTTGATGTGGATTACACATTGCTAACAGAGCTTAATTTTCTCACAAACAACAGAGTCTCTTGCCGTTCTTTGAGTTTTTCTGATAATTTTGGTGTCTTTGTTTAAATCACCTTTCTTCTTCACCATCGGAGGTTTGTTTAGCACCACTGTTGGCCGACGCATGATATATACGTCATCAAGATGCATTCAACTCCATAGTTACACCAGAGAATAAGCGGCCGCATTCACACATGGACTCACTCAGGAGATTACCCAGTCTCTGTGCTACGCCCCTCTGGTGAATGTCTTGGTAATTTCAGGTGATGTACATTTGTTGTACACCTCGTTACTTGACAGTAGGGGTCGGCAATATGACCACATCCTGTGAGACGGTATAAATGTGTCAAGACCCCCGTTCGATTAATTTCCTATGGAGCAGGCGGCAGCGCCCAAGGTAGCGGAGCGCACCGCTCAGATTTGCCTCTCTGAACTTTGACCTCGTTGCCACTTACTTTTCAAAAGCGCAACCAATAAGATAAAAGCTTTGAGTGTGACGTTTATGTTTCCTAGGCAACCGGTTAGAAAGATTGAGGAAAAACGTATTGTTCGTCCGAGTTTCCCGCACTATTTAACGTAACATTAAAGTCGTATCACGATCGCGGAAGGAAACGTAATGCTCGGAGGTTTATAAGCAGTCACATCAGGTTTGTGCATAGGCAGCTGACTGTTGTTACAATACTAACGTTGATTTAGCCGTTTACTGGGTCTCTGCACCCAACCTCGCAGCGAGCCCAGCGCAAAAAGCTGATCATGTGAAGGCCTCATTACAGGGCTAGCTATCCCTTTCACTTCTATGGTTGCACTGGATCATTGTCAATGATTAGGGGTTGCATCATGGCAACACTGGGTTATTCTTTAGGATTTTTTTGCACCTGTGTGATTCGGCACCTTGATTTATCAGGTCTTTAATTTGCTGGGTTAGCCAAAAACTGCTATTATTATTATTATTATTATTATCATCACTGATGAACAGAACTACACACCTCGCTTTTGGTGTGTCTGTGCATGTCCTGCATTGTGCGTGTTTGTAGTCACAAGGCCGAGCCTACGGTGGTTTGCTTGAATGCCACCCTACCCAGGAGCAGATGTACTGAGAGGAGTGGTGGTGACATTGCGGATATACAGTGAGTCACACCCATCTGTTGGTTTGGCAGCAGAATAACTTACTGACGTTAAAATAAAACCAGCTCATTAACATATCTACTCTCTCAACTGAAAAACTCATAGATATTGTTTATTTTTTGTCTGTTCTAATTTGCATTAATTAGAAACTGTAGGGGAATTAAATTTTGCAGCACAAAGGTCAGCGTAGTTGTTAGATGTTTCACTGCTGGCTTCAGGAAGTAAGGCGCTGTTAGTGCTCATGTACTAATCAGGTTAACATCAAACTCAGACACATCGCAAAGCCAAGCAGGAAGTGTTGTCATAGCAACCATCTCAGATAGGTAAGAAAGGTAGAGTAACAGACCTAATTTCCCCTCATTCCTGTAAATGTGTCAAGAGTTTTTGTTCGTGATTCGTCGTCATGGCTCTGGGTTTCTCTCTGCTCCCCCTCTGCCTTTGCACTGAAGCTTTGTGAGCGGAGGAGACTGTGACAGACAGAAAGGTAGAACAGGCGTCTCCTCCTGAACAAGAGGCACTAATAATCCACTGTGGGATGCTTTTATCCCTCCTCGCAGGTACAGAGCTCATCTTAAAGGTCCCGTTCAGTTTTCATGGTTTTATCGTCAAGTCAATATACTGTGGATCAGGATAGAAATCATTGGCGTCAAATAATTTGAATTTTAGTATTTTTTTCTTAATTAGCTCAAATTTACATCTTTGAAAACATCTTATTTTGTCTAAACCAGCAGCCCAAAGCCAAACATATTCTACTATCAATATTATCAAAGAAAAAAACCCCAGCAAATCCTCACATTTTAGGCTTTTTTTAGGCTCAAGTTCTAAAGATTATCTTCTCAGATTTTCCTGTTGTGAGGTTTGTTTAGAGTGTTTTTACATCCTCTGATCGTAAATATATTCAATATATACGTTATAAATATATCAAAATATCAAATATCCTGTTGTGAAAGAATGATACCATACTTACAAAATACTGCCATATTATTATTATTATTATTATTATTATTATTATTATTATTGTTGATTAGCCGTTATTGACTTTGCATCTTGCAGCACATCGTTATATACTCACCAACTGTGATGTTTGTGATCATTTTTACTCACCTGTAACATGTACAGACTGTGTTCAAACCGACTTTCATCCATATTGTAATCTTTTTTTTCTTCATGAATGTTCCGTACAAGTAGTGCAAGAACTTTGCCTGAAATCAGACAGAACTGACAACTAGTTAGTTTACACTAACTCTGTGGAGAAAATGTTTAAGTCATGTCTAATCGCGCAAGATTTCCATTTTTGAGAGTTCAGACTCTGGTTGTTGATGAATGAATCGATGTTTGGTGTGCTGTTGTGGTCAAACTGTTGCTCTCCACGCACAAAACTGTAAGCTGTGTCATTACAGTTGTCTCCGTCGAGGTCCGTTCTCTCAGCTTGATCCAATTGTTCTCACCTACGGGGTCGCCATCTTGTCAGACTTTGACTCCACCCCATTTCCTCTTACCAAAAAAGGGCATGTATGTGATGTTTGGGGGAGGGAGATACGTCCATCTGGCTAATGTATACCTCCGGGGAGAAGTGAGGGCCAGCGGCTAGCTGTCACTCAAGAGACCACGCCCCTAATTATTCATAAACTTTAACCTCCAATAAAATAAAAACTAGCCTGGTTCAAAACAATTCACCCGCTCAGTGTTGTCATGGAGATATGATCTAAACATACAGAGCAGAATTGGTTTTCGTACCAGGCCTTAAAAAGGTTTAATTATAATGTGAAATCGGCCTTTTTAACATGGGGGTCAATGAGAAACTGCTCTATTATGAAACCTGCCCCTAGAACTGCAGTTTTTGGCACTTCCTTATTGGATCAACCAGGAAGTCGCTGTGGTGGGGGCTTGGTCCTAATGTGTGGGCTCTCTCACGTTTTTAATATCTGTTAAGATCTGAAAAATCTTTTAGTGTGGGCCAGGTGTTACCGCTGAGTAGGTGGTCCTTCAATGGGGCCCAGACCACCTCTGAATGTGGTCCGATCTCAACGCGTCCGAACTTAGAGCTGATCTGATCACTCAGGGCGGATTTAAGAAACAGATCTGAACTGGTCCAGAAGAAACACTGAGCTCCTTTTTATCTTTCACATGCTGAGAAGAGGCTTTCAGCTTCAAATTCAGTTCTTCATTCGTTGTGATGCGTTCACTGGCTTTTGGGATGAAAAAGAATATTCAAGCAGTAACTCATGATGGTATGTTGCAGTAGGTTTGACTTGCTGTTGCCTACCAAGCGCAGTGGGCCTGTGAGAGCATGTTATGAGCTGACATAGAAATCAGAAATGCCTCTCCAGAAGGAAAACACACTTTCAGAAGATTATTTATTGGGTGTTTAAGAGTGAATCTACACAATAGAGAACTTACATGTGCAAACAACAGATTATGATAGGAATTAGAAACAACGCAATCTTGAGGCTTTCTTCCTTTATGTAGTTTTATCAGGTGAATTACTTTTAAATTGTTTCAGATTCATGTTTTTTTCTTAGCTTTGTGGAGTGATTTGAACACAAGCATTATACAGTTATTATACATCTTACTTGATTTTATTTTTTATTATATCATCACATTGTGTGATTTAAATTACCTTTGTAATACTGCTTAAAATAACTACATTTAAAACATTTATCCTAGCAAAACATATTTAATTTTGCATGTTTATCAAGAACAAAATATCAGAGTAAAAGAACCTCTTGCATTGCAGAATAATACCGTCAAACCAACTCCCTGACACACGCACACGGACATTTTCGAGACCTTTTGGGTTCAGGTTGTTCAGAAAGCGTCTGTTTGCTGCCAGCGCTGCACACAGCTGGTCATCCTCAACTCTGATTGGACAGAGAGCAGGAAGCCGATAAGATGTGTGTGTTTAGAGTGTAAACTAGGTCCAAGGTTGAAGTTCCTCGTACGTACTGATCTGAGGTTAGATTTCCAACTGTCACTCAAACTGTCAAGGTTGGTAACTGAGCTGAGACACTGACTGCTCATCAGCTTTCATGAAGAACTTCAGTGTGGACTCTATAGTTGTGTTTGCAGCAGATATGTTGGTAAATTACCTTAATAAAACCAACTTTATCAGGTGAAATATTATGTTATAATAGACATTTCACACAGGTGTAACCAATAGGTTTTTCTCTACCAATAAAACTTCAAACCCAAGGTTGAATCACTCCATATATTCACATTTTCCAACCAGTGCTGAAAGATAAGGCGATTTTATATTAGTTTCACAGTAAATTAATCTCCAACGACTTTTATAACAGGGTTGTACAGGTGCTTGAAATCCTTGAAAATGCTTGAGTTTTAACGCCTTGTTTTCAAGGTTTGAAAAGTGCTTGAATTTTGGATAAAGTGCTGGAAATTGCTTGAAATTTAATCCACATTATTGATTTTTTTACCCTTCTGTTATTACAAAACACAATTTTAGTTGTTTATAGCATAATACCATCTCCTTTTAACGTGATAAAAAGGTGAGATAATAATTTTAAATGTATGTATTTGTAGAAATATGTTTACCACAGCTGTAAGGTGCTTGTAAAGCTTGAAAAGTGCTTGAATTCGACCTTGGAAAAAATGTTTGAACCTTGTTATAAGCAACTGTTTGGGATTTCACAGGCAAAATGCTAAACGTTTTCTGGTTCCAGTATCTTAAATCGGATGATTTGCATTTTTTCCCCTACTGTTACAACTTAAAATATCTTCTATGAAAAAAAATCCCATTTAATGTACAATTTTATATATATTTTTTTTATTTTGGACTGTCGCTCGATTAAAACGAGCAATTTGAAGATACTTTGACCTCATTGTGACAAACATTTTTCAGTATTTTTTGATGATTTGTAGCTGATGGATGAATTAAATCAAAAATAAGCATTAAAGTAATAACTCAAAATGCAAATTTGACTTAAAATATTGTAAAAACCTCACAGATGGACTTGATTTCTTAGTCAATTAGTCGACCAAATGATCATTTTGGTCATAGTTAACTAATATTATACACTATTAGTATTTTTTTGCTTTTTTCAGACTGAATGAATATTTCTGAGGCATTTTGAGCACATTTCTGGTAAACACAAACTCTAAAGTGGTGCTTTTGCGTGATTCTTTGTTGATAAACTCAGATTTACAGATTGAACTGTCGATTCAATCAACTATTCAATTAGTTTCAGTTACTTTCTTCAGTCCAGCTTCACGTTGCTCTGTACGATGTTTGTTTCAGCTGAGTTTTTATTGTCGAAAATATTTATTTTTCAAAAGTATTAGTTTTTTTTTTTTTTATAATTCAAAGTTCTCATATTTTTATTATTGCAAAAAGAAATACAGACAAACGTACATTAGACACAACAGACACAATGGAGGTTGTAAAGAAATAATAATAGTGATAATAATAAAAAAAACTCTGAAAATAAATTAAATGAAAACAAGACAGGTATGGAAAGAATAACGGGAGGAGACGAAGAGGGAGAAAGTTTTATATTTAGGTCAGTGGAGACAATAAGAGTCTATTTTTAGGCCCATTGTCGTCCTCAGCCTGTCACATGCAGGAGCGTCCCTGTCGTCCACCTGCTGTTCATCTTTACTTTGTGATCCTGCTGCAAACTACAGTTGTTATATTTTTTACTTTACATCAGTATTTATTTATTAGCTTAACTTTTGTTGTAGTTTCAGGTAGTGTCCAGGGTGGGTTGGTTTGTTTCAGCTGAGTTTTTATTGTTGAAAATGTTTTGATTTTAATAGTTCCAGTGTTGGTTTTTTATTTCTTTTTATAATTCAAAGTTCTTATATTTTTATTATTAAAAAAAAAAATTCAAACAGACAAACATACGTCAGACACAACAGAGAGAATGGAGGTTGTAAAGAAATAATAATAATAATAATAATAATGCTGAAATTTTTTAAAAATAATCTCTGAAAATAAATAAAAAAAAACAAGACAGGCAGGTCAGTAGGCAGGTAGACGATCTAAAACATCTGTCGACCAAAACGATCTATTTTCCTTTCATCACATCATTTTCACAGTTTAATCCGTATTTATTCTTATTTATTTATTATAATATGGGAGGTATTTTTCAGGGGCAGGAAATTCAGAATATGTTTTACAATAAAAACCCAACAAAAGTAATAAAGTAATTCACAAATTTGACCAAATAGACAAAAGACTAAAATAGTTTCAATATATTAAAATTGTATTATAGTTAGTTTTGTACAGTAAGCACACAATATTTATCAGTTCCTTTTCCTTCTTTCTAAAGTCTAGTTTTTATCTTATGGAAATGTTTTTTTCGTTCCTATAGTTTGTTTAGTTAACTTTAATGACCTTGCTTTAACGTTAGCAGTTTAGGATTTAAAGTAAAGACATGTTTTCCCCCTTTGCTTCACATTTCTCCCAAATCATTACAGCAAACGTCTCAAAAAGAAAAACACCCTGAAGAGAGCGTGGTAACGTCACAGGAGTGGATGATGTTTGGCAGGGTCATAACACCCAGCAGCTATCCGTAGGAACGAACAAACAAACAGAGTGTCTCTCACAGAAGATCAGGCCTGAAAGCACAGTTTGTGGTTTCGGCTTTGAGAGCTGTGTGCGTGTTTTTTAAATTCTTAACATAATTTGAAGTCAGCCTCTCAAGTGGAGAGGAAACACTGGTGGTGTGTGTGTGTGTGTGTGATACGTTTATCAGCGTGAAAACCTTTCTTTGGTGTTTACAAACCTTATGATTAAAAGTGAGCTTTTATTGTAAAAGTCAGGTTTAAGTAAAATACTTTGATATCACCATACTGTTGGGGACAGTCATAACAATATATTTATGATCCACACATCTGCAATACCGTCTTTCTGCCACATGGTGGTGCACTCTGACTGCATCTGTCCTCCCACCATCCGCGGGCTGCTTCAAAAAAGGTTCAGTGGTCCCACTTTAACAAAGGTTAACGCTCTCTCTCTCTATCTATCTGTCTGTCTGTCTGTCTGTCTGTCTATCTATCTCTCTCTATCTCTTTTTTACTCCATCTGTTTGTAATCAGTTGTTAAACGGATTCTTTCATTGAACAACAAAAATCTTAGACATAAACTTCTCTTTATTGATCCCTTTGGGATGAACTCGCGCAAGGAAATTGAATTTCCAGCAGCTTACAAAAACACGAGGGAGATATAAAAGAAAATACAGTATAGGATTACCGATAAACTCTTAGCTAAATAAATACAGGATATATATATATATATAAGCAATAAACTCAAATAAAGTCAAATATATGTGAAGTAGATGTAAGAGTACAGGTCAAATAAAATTCACGGAAAATGAAATCAGATAATTTAAATGTAGAGGAAATGCATAAGATAAAATATGTATAACTGTATATGAAAGAAATGAGCAGTAAGATTAAATTATTGCACAAAAAAATAAAATAAGTATCCAGGTTAGCAGATTACTAATTGCCCAAATATGAATGGTGAACAAAATACATTTAGTTGGGATGCACAGATATGAACATTTTTCCGATACCAATATTAACACTGTTCTTATGGCCGATAACGGATACTTACAGATGTCGATATGTATGAAAATGGTTTCTATGATAATCATATTTTGTGTTTACTGGAAAACGTGCACACATTGAATTTGAAATATAAATGTCTAACTATTCACACTAATTAAACTTAAACAGTTATAACTCAAGGCAAAATAAAAAAAATGTGTCTATTTCCTCATTTTTTATATCATTTATTATCATACATCATCCCAAAATGTCCAGTTTACTCACATTCATTCCCATGGAAATTACCCCCCCCCCCCCAAAAAAAAAAAAAAAATCCGTAAATGTACCAGAAACTTTTCACCCCTTTTTAGAAACCCTAGATGTGAGTCAGTTATTTGTCCTGTCAGACAGCTCAGATAGTGCGTGCACCCCTGTGTATCATGTTACTGTGTGGATTATTTACTGAAGAACTCTGTAGTAACCGACACAGGCAGAGTGTCCTGGACAAATGGGGCCGACAGGTGACGTTCACTCTGGAGGATCAGTAACCAACCAGCAGCTACAAAACCTACAGTGTTTGTGTTTTTATACTCAGACAGAGCCTTTCCTAACCCTGTACACAGTCCACTACATGCAAACAATATTGCCTGGATGGCCAATTATGCTCTAATCTTACTCAAAGGACAGTAGGACCCATTGATTATGTATAAATGTTTTTTACACTTTTAGGCAATAAAACTATGTTGTTATTTTGCAACTGAGGTTAAACCAAACTCTTTGTTGAGAGGAATAAAGATACAGTCAGACAAGAAGACCCCAGTATAGGAATGAATCCAGAAACAATTGCATAATTTCTGAATATATGCAAAGCCAACAAGAATAAAAAGAAAGATAATGAATAACTATTAGAGCTAAGCTGTCTATGATGTGATTCTAGCTTGAAAATGCTTGAAAAGTGCTTGAATTGTGGGTAAAGTGCTTGATAATGCTTGAAATTGTATCTGTATTGCATTTTTTTCACAAAGAATAGCTAAAGAATAGACATTTGATTACATTTATTATCCTTCTGGGGTTACAAAACACAATTTTAGTTGTCCATAGCATAATGTCCTCTCTTTTAATGGGACAAAAAAGGTGAAACAATCATTTTCCGTATGTATTTGTAGAAATATGTAATTTATTACAGCCCTAACATGCTGGAAAAGCTTATAGGTAGGTGCGTACACCATGGAAAAGGTGTACGCACCCTGTATCAAAACATTTACAGACTGAATCCTATACATTTACGGCATAGTAGTTTCCTGAAAATTAGATTTTTTTGCAAATAGTTTTGAAATGAAGGTATATAATGCAGTGGTTCTCTAACATTTTTTATTTATTTATGAGACAGTATTTCAAAGACACACTTGCATGTGATTTATATGTGATTAATCATAAATAAGACCAATGGTCCGCTCCCAAGGCGCACAGTTTGAGAACCGCTGATAACCTAATGTCTAAGAGGGGCATTGCACATGTTTTTCAAAGTTTCCTGTATCGTCAGATTTGTAGGAATGCAACGTAAAGTCAAACCTTCTTTCTGGTTGAACTGGGAGAAGAACTTTGAAGCACTCCCACTCACAGGAAGACACACCTTTCTGTGAAGACACAAACTTTCCTCACTTATGTTATTTCCTCTGACATACAGTGCATTTCAAAAGACTGTAGCGCCCAAATATGGGCATATCCTGTCAGAGAAGGGAGAGAGAGTCCAGCCGGCATAAACACACTTCCTGTCAGACAGGTAAGAAGAATAGAAATGGATACGACTTCCTCTGAAAGTGTTAACAAGTCTGAACCTGTTAACAGTGTTGTTTCAGCAGCATGTGCTTTTAAACGAACTGGACCTTTGATTGACCTTTTTGTGAAGCCCCGCCCCAGAACGTCTACTCTCCAATCCTACATTAGCAACTGTCAATGCGCACGGGATGATGCATATGATCCTGCAAGTCCGACAGCATTTTAAAGGCCGCTTTACAAACTTATCATTCAACACTTGTAGTGTATAGAGTAGTTTGTGTGTGAGCAGGCTGAAGAAAACAGTGTCACTTTGATGGATTCTCATTTCTTTAGCGCCCCTTTATGAGTCTATGGGGAAGTTTTCTGGCATC
This sequence comes from Echiichthys vipera, assembly GCF_963691815.1. Lineage (NCBI taxonomy): Eukaryota > Metazoa > Chordata > Actinopteri > Perciformes > Trachinidae > Echiichthys > Echiichthys vipera. Next base: position 19,516,972 of record NC_139840.1, on the reverse strand, counting down.
CCAAACAAAGGCCAGTATGTGTGCTTCCTCACTGAGGCCCAGTCTGGACCCTGGAGAAGAGCTTGACACCTGTGGCATAGGGGCTCTCGCATCCACAAGTATCCGCGCCCCCTTTTTTGTTGCGTCAAAGTCCTCGGGCCCCAAAGTTTTTGTCCGGTGCCACACTATGTTACTGTGTTTTCAAACGAGTAGAAACAGGTGTCCTAATGATGCACAATCACAGCCTGTCTTCTTGTCTCTGTCCCAGTCCGCGTCTCCTCCGTAGAATCAGGTGCCTCATTCACACCCTGTCAGACTGATTCACATTTAAAGAACTCTGAGGCTCGGTTTCCACTATGATTTAAAGAGTAATTTGCTCTGTTCTGGTGCACGACCGAACAAGGCCTCACATTTTGTTCAGGAACGGTTCTTGTACAGTGACTCCTTGTGCTATTACCTCTCTGGACTGTAACAAATAGGCAATGTTCCCTCTGCACAGGCTGCTTATGATTGTGTGGAACATGGTTTTTTTTTCTTACCAAGAGCAATCAGTGTCCAAATCTGCAATTCAGACGTTTCATACTGACTCCATTTGGAAAGAGCGACCATGTCTCTGTGAACACACATCCCTATATGTTGAAGTGTTTGAGGTTTTTCGACTTAAGCCAAGCGGCGTTCTGTGTATTGTCATGTTTTGACTGTTTTAGTTATTTATAGAGACTATGGACGCAAGCTTGATTAAAGCAAAGCCCCAGTTTAAAATAAACTACTAGTGACCTCAGAGCTGACCTTCTTGTGCTGAGAAATGGACAGAGCATGAAGGGAGAGGAAGTAAAGGGAGACGGAGGGAGGATGAGGAGGAGGCAAACATCATTTTTGAAGGGATTCGGGGTGGGCTGCAGAGGAAGTGGCCTCAGGGTGACCCGCAGAGTGAGCCTCTTCCTCAGTCCGACATGCCTTTGAAACTGTTAGATGAACGGAGTCACAGTGGTTGGAGGGAGGTGCAGCCATTCATGTGGTTCCTGATTAATAGCATCTCAGACCCCTTTACGTGCGTGTGCGTGTGCGTGTGCGTGTGCGTGCGTGCGTGCGTGCGTGTGTGTGTGTGTGTGTGTGTGTGTGTGTGTGTGTGTGTGTGTGTGTGTGCGTGTGTGCGTGCGTGCGTGTGTGTGTGTGTGTGTGTGTGTGTGTGTGTGTGTGTGTGTGTGTGTGTGTGTGTGTGTGTGTGTGTGTGTGTGTGTGTGTGTGTGTGTGTGTGTGTGTGTGTGTGTGTGTGTGTGTGTGTGTGTGTGTGTGTGTGTGTGTGTGTGTGTGTGTGTGTGTGTGTGTGTGTGTGTGTGTGTGTGTGTGTGTGTGTGTGTGTGTGTGTGTGTGTGTGTGTGTGTGTGTGTAAGACGATCTGGCTGTGTGTAAGTCCATGCATCTGTCTGAGTGTCTGCCTCTGTCCTTGATATATTTTAACTAATAATTTCAACTTTCATGCCTTTCTCTACTTAATTTATCTGACTTGGTTTAATTTGATTAGTTTTTTTAGAAGACTAGACTTTTTATTTTTATTTGAAATGATGTAAGATGGGTCACTTTCCCCCTCTTTCTCTGAAACTCTGCAGATGTTTAAGAAAACAAAACCGAAAGTACTTTTGAAACTCTTGACTGGTAATTCTGGAGTCATGTTGAATGTCCCAAGATCTTGAGTGACTTCAGGTTTTTTGGGGGGATTTTGCTGGAATTTTATGCTGTGATGAAATGATTTAATTTATCCTTTCTTACTCTCCTTCTTAAAGGGGCACTACACTGATTTTATACATGATGAATGAATGAATGAATTTATTTATTTAAAACGGGTACAATGCACAAAAAACATTAATCTTGTTAAACAAGAGGAGAAGCTTTAAATCAGGTTATAGCAACAATTGCTAATTATCTGCCCAGGGACTACAGGCGGAAAAGTGGGAGCAGATACAGTATTAAAATCAGTGAAATAGGACTTAAGTGACACAATGACCATAATGTTTAAAAAAATGACACAATACACTAATGAACATGAAGTTCAGTTTGCTTGTCACAAAGAGCACAACACTAATCAGACGCATCAGATGGTTTGAGAAGCCATAAACTGTCTGGAAAAGGTCGGGCCCTTTCAAAAAATACCTGGCAGGGGATTCGATCAAAGCCAATTCAAGTCCTTGTGGAAAGCAAAAAAAGCTGCCAGTAGCTCCTCCAGGTTGATTTGTTGATTGGCTCGGACACAAACACATTACTTAAAGCTGTTCCAGCTTTTTTTAAGTTATATTTTCAGGTTATATCATCTTGGACTTAAGGATTTTTGTGCACAAAAATTGCTCTAGGGAGGGCAGTGTCCGTCTGTCTGGTCCTTAAATATCTTTAAACTTTACACATACAGTCACATCCACAGAAGGTAAAGCCTAATGATTTTGGCCTCCTCTGACCTTTCCTGTAGCGCCACCAGCAGGTCATAGTTTTCATTTATCCTGAGAAATCTATCTGAAAAAATTGGCACACTGGTGTGTAAAAGAAAGGTGCAGAAGGTGCTGTTGCATTATTGGAAACATAGGATTGGTCGTTTTCTGACCTTGACCCTTTCTAGGAACTAAACGTCCTTATATTTCAGCCTCAGACGCTTCTATTTTGTTCTGTTGTTTTAGTCCGACTCTGGTGAGTCTTCCAACAAAAAGGAAGTCTAAAACTAAATTGCTGGATAACTCATTTAATTGGATCTTATCTCGATTTCTTCCCTTTGTGAAGAACACAAAGTTTTATGCATCCAATCTTATTCTCTCTGGTCTTGGCCTTTTGTCCTCACCTCGTCCCTCTCTCTGCAATGACCAAGGCCTTCAACTCTGTCATAAAGCGATCATAAAATCTGTCACCTGGACTTGGAATCAGTAGCACAATAAATGCTTCTGAGAATTTAGTCATGAGCTGATAGTGCTCATCAGATATTAACCCTAACTTCACTGGTTTCACCTGTGTCAATACTCCAATATTGTCATAAATGTCACAGTGACTGTGACATTTTTATAACGAGAACTCGAGGAATTAGGTGCCAGCTCTATTCGCTTTCTTCTATGGACACTTCCCACTGACTTGTTCCTGTTTTCTGAGTGCGTGTGCATGTTCGTGCATGTGTTACTCATCAAGCACCAACTCTCGAGTTGTCACGTGCAGTAATCTCATGCCGGTCATTCCTGTCTGTTTGTTCAGAAATGTTCCTTCTTTTCTTGCAGATGTGGATCATTTGGTCCTGAACTACAGGCAGTCAGGGCTATAGATAAAGACACAAGGTGTTATCACATGCTTCTTGGTAAGATATGAGGAAAGTAACACATTGTCACATTTGAGAAGCTGTGCTGTTCTACAAACCAGTTTGTGTTTGTCTGTTGTTCTCAATTCACACATTATCTCTCTGCCGTAGAGGTAGTGTATGACTCAAACTATTGTTGTTTTGGGTTCAACTGTCACAGTGTTTCCCCTACCATTATATTCCCCCCCCAAAGGCATCCCCCGCGCCCTTTGAAAGTAAAGTTCATTTTATTGGATTGTATTTTCTGAATGGCGTCAGATCCCAAGAGAAGTCATTTAAGGATCCCTTTCCTGTAGAACAGCTCTTTACTTTGTCCTTTCAGTAAACAAACTAAACAGCCTTATGTTATTTATCTTATTTACACGACGGCAAGTCAATTCTGTCTCTGAATAGTTGCATGTTTCCAATTCTCAGAAAACTCTGACAGCGCTGGAGATTCACTTGTTCAAAGATGGTTTGTTTAATTGTTTGGGAGGAGGCTCTCGTAGGCTCTATTGTTTAGATCGAGAAGATGATTCACTCCTACAAAAAAAACAACTAAAACAGAATTAAACAAACTGAAATTATTTCTTTAGTTTGTTGTGCTTGAAACCATAAAGTGATTTTTGATTTCACTTTGGACTGTTTCTGTCAGAGAACATTATTTTGACCTTTTGGACAATTATTTAAATGACATTTTCTGATGCCTAGATGTAGCGCATTGTGCAATACACTGATTTAAACTGAGTTTGCATTGCTTGTATAATTGGGATCCTTCTGTCTGGTGATTTTTAACACCTTTTAGAACTGATTCATTTATCCATTTGGGGATTGACCTTTGATATGAACCTAACCATTAAATTGTCTGATTAAACACAGACAAAAGAACATTCAGGCAATCCGCTACAGTGCGTTGGAAACATGAAAACCATGATTTCTTTATTTTGTTTTGTCATTGTGCACTGTCATCCCCCCAACGCTGTAAACCCGGGGGAAACACTGTGTCATATCAAGCCTTCTGTTCTTTCCGTTATCAAAGTTCAGTTCAGAGATGACACGCATGTAAGGGAAACTGGAAAGAAAACGATACCTTCACTGTTCCAGCTTGCCTGTTGAACTCTGACCTGCAAAGACAAAGGTCAGCAGTTTTTTTAGACAAATCAATTTCACCCTTGGAGTGACACACTTGAGTAAGCTTCTTAAATATCCACCGGTTTAATGAGGCGGTGGCAAAACATTGACTAATGTCTCGTGCAACAGGAGGGATAAGCGCTCTGAGATGCAGATGCAGGTTCAGACTCGCTTTTCTCTTCCTGTCCCAAATTTCAGTTTATGCTTAATTTGCATTTATGGGTGACTGTTGCCATGCCAAATGGTTGACTACCTTTAATTATAACGCAGTACTAAAATAATAAAACAAACCATACAATGATTAAACTAAGGATAATGAAGTTAAAGCTGCAGTCCGCAACATTTTTTTGATTATATTCACTGAAACCGACATTATGCTCCGATAGAACAACATAAATAACCCAGGTTTAAAAAAAATCCACTCGGCTCAGTTCTCAGTTCGTGCACATGCCACTGATCCCCCCCTCAAGCATGTTACAATATCCCAGACACATGCCTCAAGCTAGGCATACGCTAAATGACGTTAAGTTAGCCAGCCTACCACTGTGTAGCGTGTAGTCCATGCCGTTTATCGATGAGAGAAGAGACGGGCGCCATCACAGGAATCTGATGCACACGCACTGACGAGCACTTGATGGGAGGGAGCGGAGGAGCTTGTTGGTAGTGGGGGACGGGTGTGAGAGTCAACTCGATCTGCCAGACTCGCCGACTGCAGCTTTAAATAGCATGCATGGCAGGGGTAAAGGAAAAATGTGTATATGCACAAATCTACTCGCGCACACATGCACACCTGTACTTAAACATTTAATCACATTCACTACATTTAGGATTCTACATACATGGTTTCTAGGGTTAGAAGTTCAGCCATCAGTGAGGAACTCGGAGTAGAGCCGCTGCTCCTTTTGCGTTGAAAGGAGCCAGTTGAGGTGGTTCAGGATCATCTAGTAAGGATGCCCCCTAGGCGCCTCCCTTGGGAGGTGTTCCAGGCAAGTCCAGCTGGGAGGAGGCCTCGGGGAAGACCCAGGACTAGGTGGGGAGATTATATCTCCACACTGGCCTGGGAACGCCTCAGGATCTCCCAGTTAGAGCTGGTTAATGTGGCCCGGGGAAGAGAAGTTTGGGGTCCCCTGCTAAAGCTGCTGCCCCTGCGACCCGACCCCGGATAAGAGGCTGAAGATGAGATGAGATGAGATACACGGTTTCTATAAGGCTGTCATGAGAGAGCTTGTTTTTTTTTTTTTGCAATCAACAATTCGAAACTCATTGGAGACACTTTTCTAGACCTGTGGTGCTGAAAAGATTAGACTTATCTAAGACTAGACTTAAAGACTTTCTTTAGCATGCTTAGTGTTGTCGTCATTCTCAGTCTCCACTGGCATCCCAAGCTTGTAGGAGAAAACAAAGGCTTACCGTCACAGTTCTTGTAGTTTCCACATGGTGTCTCTGTAGCTGCTGTAGGCCTGACGTGTATTGAGATGTATTTGAAGAGGCACACGTCAGCTACAGCAGCAGCAGCAGCTACACGTAGGCTCCAAAGCTATGCGGTAATCCCTTAACAAAGAACTGTAAATCCATTCTTAGGGATTTCTGGTGCCATTAGAACGGTTAGACCTTAATATTGTGTTGCTTTTTAATAGATATGTTTATGATGTGTGAGGCTGAATCATGCTGAGTCTCTTTGCTCTTGGCAGTAGAACAGAGATCCTCCTCATTTAGCTGCACATGCAGGAATTAAAAACAAATAGAAATTAGAAATCTATCTTTCTCACTCCCTCTCTCTCTCTTTCACTAACTCTCCTGACAGAAGAAATCATGCAGCCTGCATTTTTTTCATCATTAATCCCTTTTTCCTGTTTAACGGGGTCGGTTAGCTGCAGACTGAGTATTTTCTGAATATTTCCTGGCGTTGCGGTCCTGTTTTAAGGCTATTGCAGGATTTAATCTATGGATTCCTTGGAATAACATTGAGCATGCTGAACATATTATTCACAAAGATTGCCAACATCGTTAATTAACTCATCATTACTAGCTTCACACAATGATATTTGTGTACCTAAATATCATAAAAGGCACATGCAAATATCCACTTACATGGACTTTGCACCTTCTGACACACGCACAATCTTTTTTTACTCGCACCCACCCCGTCCCCATTTATGTCACCCTCCTGACTAATCCCATTTCCTCTTTACTTGAAAAACAAGCCCTCCTTTATGACCTTTACGTTGTTTTCTAGTGAGCTGTGTGACGTCCAGGCCATTATCAATTATTCCATCCATGCACGCTGTTGTTTAACCCTTCCTGCTTTAGCTCCAGCAGGGAGGAGGGGCTATATGATGGCAACACAGCAGACCTCTGGCCTTCTCTATTCCACCTTCGCTGTAGTAGTAACGTAGTTGGACCAGCTCAGGGGGTGGAGGCTGGAAAGACTGAACACGTTTGTTTATTGTTCCATATAGGCAGGGCAGTGTTGGGTGAGAGATGGAGATCCATTGTGTAGTATCTCCCTGCCTTCGTCATGAATAGTAGCTTTCAGAGGCAAGAGAGACTGAGGCGAAAGGCAAAGCACTCACAATAGCTTTAAGTTTTACAGCGTTCCTGTCGCCGGCTGCAGTTTTTTGGCATGCGACCAAATGCAACATACACACAGCTGCACAGCTTGCTTTCCCTAGCTCTCTCCCTCACACAAACACACACACACACACACACACACACACACACACACACACACATACACACATACACACATACACACATACACACATACACACATACACACATACACACACACACACACACACACACACTCTTATCTCTGTCTCAGTCACAAGCACACGTCTTTTTCGACAGCCCTCTGCCTGACCATTCATTCCTTCCCTGCATCCATTTCCAGCAAACTCCACTCAGCTTGCACTAAGCTTTCTTTTGTGCAGGTTTTTTTTTTTTTTTTTTTACAACAATGCTGTTTGTTTTCTGAGGGCAGAGCAGAGAGACGCTGCCTGGCAGCCTCCCTGCCTAGGTCGCTTGTGTCTCCTGCATGTCAACCTCTGTGCGTCTGCAGTGACGTCTGAAGAGCATTATCTGCCAAACGCCTCTGTTTGTTTTGGGCTGCTCTGGGCTTGATAATGGCCCATTACTGGGGAACCAGAGTCTCATAGGCCCTTCAGTGGAAACTGCAGAGACCTTGCTAATCTGGATATCACCCAGCTGTCAGTTTCGTAACACTTTGCTACTGTTGGAGTAGTTTTTAACTGAAACCAGCTCCACTGTAGCCAAAAACAACACAGACCTGTTGGCTATTTTTAGTGCATACTCTAGCGTCTAATGATAGCACTGAGGCGCTGGCTGCCCTTTATGCCTGTTTTTGTGTTGCTCCCAAACGTTCGGCATGCTGTGCGTAAAGCCAGGAGTTAAGCACTGACTTTGACATAGTTGACTCATTACCTCCGGACCTTCCTTTCGAAGGAATGCTCATTTGGCAGTTGCATCAATGGAAAGCAGAAACGTATTCCAGTCGTTGTTGTCACCCTTTGTTCTCAGTTTCATTCTTGCTTTGAACCTCTTGCAGTTTCTCATTGTCTTCTCTCTCATAATGGCTCTTGCTCTGTAGAGGTGTGAATTGCCCCTTGTGTGCCTACACTAATAATTAGACTGTCAATGTGAAAACGTGTTGAAATCCCATCCCAAGACTGTCTCTGTTGTAATTACTTATTAGAGGGCAGACAGGAAATGAGGGAGACGTGGACATTTTACGCACAAGGTCACCTGCTTGAACGGGAGACAGTGGTTTCATGGTCAGCGCCTTACCCAAAGACCACCAATGTGCCTGCATGAATCTCTACACTAATTATGTATCGCTGGTTTTGGAAGAACGAGAGGTTGCTGCAGGTTTCCATTAGACGTTCACTTGGCTAAACTACACTTACACTACATTCCCCATACCATTAAGACCACACTGCACCCACATTTAGGATTACACAACTTATAATTTGCTATTTTAACAATAGGCTAACAGGATAGCTGACAGTGCTATGTTAAAATGTCCTACTCTGCAGTACAGGAGCCATTTTCCACCACCCGACTCATGTGTATAGAGAGGTCAAATAAGTCAAGGACAGAATTTTTTATGTTGTATAAGGTGGAGATACAACCATAATTCCTTTGCAAAAGCAAATGACCGTCCGTGTGCATTCATCCATAAATTAAAGTAATTATCATCTTGGGAGAAGGATAAAAGGACAAGCTTTTTATGTGCAATAAATCTCTGCTGCACCATCACCCTGCAAGTCTAAATCAGGGAACATGAGTCAAGAAGGAGAAGACTGTGTGTGTGGATTTTGCTGGAGTCTAATTAGAGGTTGCCTGGCCTAGGATTGTTTTATTTCACCATGTGAATTCTCGCTTCTGCTTAATCCTTACATCCAGGGTGTTACTCGCCCCCTCTGTTATCACGACTGTTATCTGTCATTATGTCAGGCAGTCAGAGTCCCTGACACACATGCTGCTCCTCTGCAGTAACAGCGACTGTATGTGCAGTGAGCACTGCTCACACAATCATTTTCCAAGTATCATCCTGTTTAAGGACACTGATTACTTGGCTTGTTGTCTCATGGATGTGCTTACCTTATCAAACTTGACATGCAACCTTTTTTTTAATTTGTTTTTTATAGCAAAGTGCTTTTGAGTTCATAATAAACTGGGTTGACTCGTAACTCTTGTTCATAACTTGTCAGCCATCTAGTCTGTGCTTGAAACAAGGAATCATTCATGGTTTATTTGGACAGGAATGAACCTCAAGTAATTGCGCATGAATTTAGGATTTAGAAACCCTGCAGAAATGAGTCCAGTCTAGTCTTCTGTCTAGACACTGTGCCACTGTGTTACAGTACGCTGGATTGTTTTTTCATCCTGTCAAGCCACAGAACTTACAGGATTTTGCCATTTGCCAGATTCTGAGAACCTTCTGTATATGGGGCTTTAAGTTTTCACTGAAACGTTCTCATGGTGACAGAAAAAAACACACAGTTGTGTTATTTGTAGCACCACATGTTTAATCTAGACAACTTTCCATTAACCTTTGCACAGTCCTACAGCTTTTTCCTGGAAACTTCTGCTTACACAGGAATAATGGACACCCTTCAGCCAATCATAATCAAGCAGTCTCGCAGACCCGCATAACAGACACTGAGTTTCCCAGTATTCCCTTTGTACAGAGTGTGCAGCCGGTGGCCTGGGCGGGGTCCTGTCAGCCGCACTTATCTCAGCAGCCATACCTGCAGCTCCGGGGTGGTGCTGCATCTCAGCGTCTCATCTTTGTTCCCCTTAAAGCACTAAATCTAGTCTCTTCTACTTCCCTCAGCTGTATGTTCTCCGCTTATACATTGCCTTTAATACTTTTACTGAAAACAAGGGCGTTACTAACATTTGTTTTACTGATCAATATGTGGATTTTCTTTGTAAATAGTGGGAAATGCCAATTACACGCTTTAAAAGTCCAAACCAACAGTTCAAAACTCAAATATATTCAGTTTACAGTGATATAAAATATAGAAAAGCAGCAAATCCCCACATAAGAGAAGCCCCGGCCAGCAAATATTTGGCATTTTTGCTTAAATAAACAACCAAAATGATTAATCACTTATCAAAAATAGTTCATTTTCTGTTGACTAATTGATTAAAAGACTGGTTTCAGCCCCATTTAAAACTATACATAACTTGTTTGATGCCTTATCTGCAGGGTGCTCCCGTCTTTATGGTTTCTGTTTATCCTGATAAGCAGAATCATTGTGATATTTAAAGTGTCAACCACATGGCAGCGGCTGCCAAAGAAGCCTCTGTCCTTTTTAACGTCTTCCTTTTTTTCTGGTGGGAAAGTAGTGATGTCAGTCTGCTGGTTCTCACATGCAGTGCCCACACCGTCTCCTCCCTGCCTCGCCCGTTCTCTTTCCCTCTCGCTCATAAACACAATCCCACTTTACTCAGCAGCAGGACTGATGACGTGAGTTTTATTGAGTTTGATAAGCACGGTAACCAAGTGAGAACAGGCCAGTGTTTATAGTAAAGCAGGAGGGGAGTGCACGGTAGCGCTGATCTGATCTGCTCAGCAACAAACTCCAGCGCGGGGTCATGTTTTAGAGACAGTTTGTCATTCAGCTGGAAAAGTGCTGACTGGCAGTAGAGGGTATGAGAAGGCTACTTTTAGCATGCAGACTGGGAAACTCCTGCTCCAGACAGAGAGAGTCCAGGGAGAGGGATATACAGTATATATATATATATATGTGTATGTATGTGTGTGTGTGTGTGTGTGTGCGCACAAGTGAGAATAACCAATATACTGGCTTGTGGCTGGAGCCCAAGTCTTTGAAGTCTTTTGTTCAAAGCAGGAGACATCTGTCTAGACTCCAAATATCGCCTTTCCACAGTTCACTGTTCTTCTCCCCTCAGCTGATGCATAAAGTCAGACAGACGCCAGGCAGTAGATATTTCAGTGAGGTTTTTTTTTAACAGAATCACCTCAAGTGTTACCTGCTCATAAAATGTCAACTTAGATTTGGATTTTAGCAAAGTAAAGTTCTTGTGCACGATCATTTATATCTGCAGTGTGTGCAAGAAGAACAGCCTTGTTTGTAGGTAGTCTACAGCCATTTCAGCTCTGTGAGGCTGTCTGTACTGAAAATACTGTACTGTTTCAGTAGCAATGGAATATAATTGTGTATACTTACGATCTCCTTAATGGAGATGGATGGAGTCTGCTACGGTTTTATTTATTTTTTTGGGTGCTTTTTATGCCTTTACTTGACAGAACTGCTGAAGGTTGATAGGAAATAGGAGGGGAGAGGAAGTGAGAATAAGGGGCCATGCAGCAAAGGGTCAGAGTCGTGCCGGGGCCGCTTGGTGAGGACATAGGGCCCGTCCACACAGAGACACATTTTCCTGTAACCGCACAACTTTGGTATTTGGCCGATCATCCACACGCAGCCGGCGTTATCGTAGCCTGAAAAATGGGATCTTTTGAAACAGGGTCCCAGAGTGGGAAGATTTGAAAATGCCCCCCATGGCGTTACTGCTGGTAGGCGAAACTGCATACTTTGTCATCGCCCCACCTTGGATCTCTTACTGCAGCGACGTCACATAATGACAACAGTGCTGCTGCGTGGAGAGAGACACGTACCCACAGACCGAACTGTACTCTGAGTGGCTGCATAGGACTGAATTTAGGCCGACCCCATATTTCTCCCTTTTGCCCTCATGGTTTGAATAAGGCGCTAAATTGGTTGTCGCTTTGTATAAATAAAGTTGCTAAGAAGGTGTGAAAAAGCCAGAAAGTTCCCGTCTGTCAGTGCTTTGGGATGGGGAAGGGGCTCACAGTAACTACAGAGTGACTCGTGAGTCCAAAACACCACAAAAGTCTCCACTAACACCAGAAACAGTCGACAGATTTCTCTCTAGGATGGACGAGGATTTGGGAAGTCGCCAGATTTGCAAAAAATTTGTATTATGATTTTACACAGCGGCTATCCCTTTCTTCTTCCCCGTTGTTGGTGTATTTCTGAGGCAGTTACAGCACCACATCCAGGCCTGGCACGTGTACTACAGCGTTTTTTTAGGCGTTTTCATTGGTTTCGCGAGGGTATTTCTTGAGCCGAGGCCGTGTGGCAGGAAAACTTTTTAAGAACGACGCAGAAAAAAAAGTTGTAACCTTAGTCTCTGTTAATGGGGCCCCACCAGGTGAGCTACTCGCCCCACGACATGTCAGATGTCAGAACTTGTCTTGTGAAAAATGGGTCCAGTCTTTACTTCAGCGACTATGGGGCTCAGAGATCGGTCAAAATCCGAATCACATTCACTCAGGACCTGCCGCTAGTCTCCTAAGGGGCGTGGCTGTGACAAGACACACATGACACAGACACAGGAAATGACTGTAATTGATCTAGACCGTCCCTGTTTGAGCTAACTTGCTGATGTTCAGCTATAGTGTTTACAATGTTAACCATCTTAATTTGCATGCTTGCTGCTTGCTCGGCATGCAGGTTCCCACGACACTTTTGAGATTTGGGAGATTTGGTTCATTAGCTCCTCTGCGACCTGCGGACACCCATAACACCCTTCTCTGTGTAGGTCCACAGAGATGCTAAAGTGAATCCTCACAGAAGCTTAATTCCCGCCTCAGTCCACCGTAGACCTCTCCAAGTTATTGAAGTTTATGAAACTGGTAGAAAAATACTCTATAATTTGACCGACCTTTCATTCAGGACTGAACTAAATGGAAGGTTGTGATGCGTCTACCCCTCATCGATTCATGTCAAGTTTAAAGTGCAGCCGGCAATACTTAAGCTCTAATGCAGTTTATTTCCAGTGGTGTTATTTTATTACAAGAGCTACTCCAGTCTGAGAAGCCTCAGATACTCTCTGAAGAGACCACACATACTGTACAGTTGACAGGACTTCTTTTAGCCTTTAATGGGTGTCGTTTGTATTTGTCAGCAGCAAGTTTAAGTTTTCATTGGTTCTGATCTGCAGTGAAGTAGCAGTGTAACACACACACACACACACACACACACACACACACACACACACACACACACACACACACACACACACACACACACACACACACACACACACACACACACACACGCACACACAGTTTTTCATCTCTTCATGTTGGTGTTAATGGTGTTGAGTCATAATGCCTCCCTGTTCGAGGCACTTTGAACGCTGCTAATGAATCGCACGTGTGCGGGTGGATTTGTGTGTGTGTGTAAGGTAGAGCAGAGTGGGGAGCGGTGGGGCTGTGCTGCTGTGTGCAGTAGGTGGTCCGGGCTGCTGTGTGTGTGTGTGTGTGTGTGTTGTGAAGGGGGTGGTCTTTTTCTGATTCTAGGAGGTAATGTTTTTGCAAGGCTCCTGTATGTACATGGTGTTACTTAATCTCACACACACACACACACACACACACACACACACACACACACACACACACACACACACACACACACACACACAGTTTCGGTCAGACTGGTGTTGCTGGCATCACATCACAGGGGCTGCACAGTTTGACTGAGGTGACTCAGTAGGGATGGTTTGCCTGTAAGAATCACTTCTGAGTGCCGCCTCTTTCTTCATCTCACACGCTGGTTGAACTAGTATTTTGGCGCCAGAGAGCAGTAAACTGTTAATTCTGTCTTTACTTTATCGTAAATTACAGCTGTGGAGCTTTCTTTATTTTGTGCGTTTTATCTCGTGGCAGACGGAGACAGCCAAAGGCTTCAGAATGCTACTTTTCATGCTTCTTAGCTTGTAGATCTGTTTTGCACAAAGGTAATTAGTAAAGAAGTGCATAACACAACAGTCCTGCAAAAAGGGCACTTTGTCTGAAGTGCTTCTGTCTAGTCACTGTAGTCATCAACAGTTATTCTTAACTGATAGGGGGATAATTATTCTGCTCTAGTTTTATTTACTGCTTTGTTCTATGTTTGAGAAACCAGTTTCATCAATTGCTGTTAACAGCAGAGATAGAAGTGTTAAATTCATGCTTTCTGCAGAGATGGATTTCAAGAGGAAGGAGTTCTCCAAGTATTGTAGTCACTGCAGCCCTGCCGTGTGAAGGTTGTTTGCATTTCTCATGTTATCTCTTTATTCATTGTTGTACTTGATCAGCAGCTTCGGTATTGTGTTTGCAGATTATGCAATTTAAAAAACAGCAATCTGGTTCGCCTAGTAGCGCCAGAATATCCAAGTTCTTACCTGACAGCAGTAAACTATCTGCTCAGAAAGTTGTTTCAGGACAAAGAAGTTGATGACGTACCTGTTCTACAGTTAAAGGACTGCAGTCAAAGATTAGTTATACTATTTCCAGTCAGTTAAGAAAGTCAAAACCCAACTGATGTGTGTCAGAGAGGCAAACACATGGTGCTCAGTTCATTCTAAAGACTCCTCCAGACTATAGAAAGAAACACCCTCACTCATCATGTATGGATAAAAGGATTCTTTCGCCATCTTCACCTGTGGGGCCTCGCCTTTATGACTAAGCTGAGCATATTTTCTTAGGAGGATTGTTCGCTTTGCATTGTACAGCAGGACCCTTTCATGTCCCACTTTCATGTTATCCATAGCATTTGAGCTCTTTGAGTCATCTCTGGCTGTGTTTCCTTTGAGGTGATTGCTTATCTTTAGATGGAAATAAAACTCTGGGGCAGAAGTCAGAAAACATAGATTTTCCTTCCCTTCCAGTTTCCGTTTGCTTTCTCCCCTTATTCCTCCTTTTCTCTTTGTTCTTGAAACAAATGAAGCAGCATCAGAGGCTGTCTGGAGGGACTACATCCTGCAGGGTAAACGTGGTGCAGACAGGGTTGAACAAAACAAGTCAAATGTTGAGGTTTGCTATAAAAAGCCAATGCATGTAATTCACAAGTGATGCACTCACTGCACCCTCCCGTATTTTCCTTTATTATTTACGGTTACTGTGACCGAGACCTGATTACGCTGCACACTTACAACATGAGTGAAGTAAAATATCGGAGTAAACATTTTTAAAATCCCAGGAAACATTATGAGAATACGTAGATGGAACAAAATGAAGCAGGGTAAAGGACCACTTCTTATTTTCTTTTTCATTTCAGTCTTTTAGAAGAAATTAACCTCAATTCTGCAGAAAAACTTTCTTGTGAATTTAACAATAAACTTCTGAGAAACTGTCCCCGAAGCTTCCTGTTCCCCTTCTGTGTTTGTGGAAAGCGAGGCATGTCACAAGAACACATGTGTGTGTGTATTGCAAATAACTTTCTTTATGAGAAACACAGACAAATGGCAATAAAAGGAAGTAAGAGCACAGGGGAGAGACACTGGAGCCAGAGCTCCCATGTGGACTGCAGGATGTGTCCGGGCTTGTTCCCTTCCAGTCTGTAAATGATTTGCAGGAAGTGGAATCACAACCCAGACAGACCCACTGCAGCGCTCCGACGCTTTACTCCCAGACATCAGCCCCTCAGTCACACACACTTAGGGCACATTGAAATCTTTCCATTGCTGATGCTTTTTGTGTAAATTTAGATACCATGCAATATCTGATTTCCAGTCTTTGTTGTAGTTTAGCAGCTTTCAGCAGTTTCAGCCGGTGTACACGGAGACAAAGCATTATTGTGCCATGTCTGGCAGCACCCCTGCTGTGCTGCCTGGAAAAGGGCCTCTTGAACCAAAAGAAAAAAAGACATTGGAGTTTTCCACTCCACGTTTCTATATTAAAAAAATAAATTTTCAAGAACTTTGTGTGAATTAAAAAGAACCTCGTTGGCGTCACTTTTGGGAACAACTTTGCAGAGGAAGAGGAAGTGTAGAAGAGGGGTTGTTGACCAACAGCTGAGCTATACTCTCCTGCAATACATGTTGTAAATCATTTGATTTATTTTATTTTTCATGTTTTGTTCATTTTTATCTGACACACAAGATGTTTTCTGCACATAGCAGCTCTCTACGTCACAACCAAGTTCTTTCTGTAATCTGAAACAAGGGGCTTCTCCTGCAGTAGAGACAGCGTTGAAGTGCATTCCCCATTTGACAAGTTTATAATTGTTTTTAATGTCTGTCTGCAACTTGACTTGAAAAACGGTGGAGAAATGGTAAAAACCCCAGAACAAACCCAAAGCTTTGGTGTCATTTAATCGGTTTAAACCTCATTTCATCTTTACTCAACACCAACATCTGCTGTAAACCAAAGTCTCCTTATCTTCAGTGTTATTCAAGCTTTTCTCTGTTGTCCTTCGTTACAGTGTTGTGTTGTCCAGGATGTCTTCGAAGGCTCACAGTTCCAATAACACCGCCCATGCGCGGCGGACGGTGCAGCAGCTGAGAATAGAGGCAAGCATCGAGAGGATAAAGGTACAGTGCAACAGGAAATCACTTCTCATGCATCTTTCCTCTGTGCTTCAGGGTTTTTCTTTCCATTTAAGCCAATTTTCTACATTCCTACTTAAATATTATAAATACATCTAAATTGTTGGAAATGTCACATGTTAAATACCACGGGGGATATTGAAAAGTTTATGCCAATATAATGCACTTTTAAAAGAAATGTGTTTTTTCACAGAAGAACAAATCACTGAGAAAATATAAGGATTTCTATACTGTCCTATAAAAAGTGCACCAACTACAAACAAACTTAAGCCAAAGAATTGCTTTAAAGTTTGTTTAATGTCCCAACAAATTAATATTTGGCACAATGCAGGTTTACTAGTTTACCATAAAATCATTTTTTATCCAAATCCATCCCATACATTCAGGCCCAAAATTGTGCAAAAACCCTAGTTGTAGTTACTGCACTTAAGCTTTGTAGGGCAGTTTAAAGGTCCCATATTATGCTCACTTTCAGGTTAATACTTGTATTTTAGGTTTCTACTAGGACATGTTTACATGCTTTAATGTTCAAAAACACGGCCTCTTTAAGACAAATAGCCCAGTCTGATCTGATTGGTCAGTGTTTTTGTATCATCTGTGCTCTCTGCACCTTCTTTGCAGCAGAGCAATGACTGTAACGGCCCTTTCATAACGGTACAGAAGTCCTGAGGGCTCGTTTAAAGGCACAGTTTCTAAATACAGACTTTCTCTGTAGATTGGCTGGTAGCTTGTTTACTGTGTGCCGACTGTGTGCTGCGGACCGGGCTGCAGCAGTCGGTGATGAACGATGACATCATCCATCATACCAACCCTAGCAACTCCACCTACCTAATGTTACTTTTTACATTATGGGACCTTTTTAAAGAATGAAGAATGTGGCAGACGTAGGGAAAGTCTTTTCGTCTGATTGGCTGCTCCAGCTCTGAGCATTACTTACTTCATAACTAAAGTTTTGTCTTCGTCTTTGTTTCTGCAGGTATCCAAGGCCTCTGCAGACCTTATGAACTACTGCAGCGAACACGCCAGAAATGACCCTCTCCTAATGGGCATCCCTGCCTCAGACAATCCCTTCAAGGACAAAAAACCCTGCACTATATTGTAGTGGATGCCACTTAGCCTTATATGTGTTTATTTGTTTGCTTATTAATGTTGCTGTATTCTTTTTGTTGGGAGGAGTGAGGGGTTGGACTGTGATCGTATCGTTGCCATGTGTTCACCTGTTCTGTCAACCAGGATTTTCTCAAAAACAGCAGTTCGTAATGAGCAAAGAAGGCCTCACTAGTGCCACTGTTCAGTTTGAGCTCTGACCACTAGGACTTTGGCTGCATGAGTTGTGATGGCATCTGGTACATAATGTTAATATTAGTGCAATTATGTCAATAATAATCAACAGTCTGAATACTGAAACAGAAGTGACGCTCCTCAGTGATGGATTTGGTCCTTCCTACTGTTCGTACTCTCCATTGGGCAGTGACTGTTACCGTTTCTCCGGTTTGCCTTAAATGGATTCATACAGCCAAAGTTTCCCTTCAGTCCTTTAAAAGCACATTAGTTGGCTCTCACCATGTGACTTCAGACTTCCCACCAGTATTTTACAGGTTTTGTGCATCACTGAATTCAGTGGTCAGGGTTTACATTGAGCCTCTACTCAAATGTTACCATGATGTATCTCTTATTGGGGACAGTATTGCCACTATAGCCGGTATTCTGCTACCGAGCTCTGACTCGTCCACGACAATCCACATGCTGTTTAATCCTTCGTTTTCCTGTCTGGTGTTTGCAGTTTGATTACCGTCATTCAGTGTTTTCTTTAGCTGATTTATTAACCATCATGTGGAGAAAACATCTGCATAAACATCTTTAATCCAAGATCATCTATGCTCAGATTCAAGCCATTGGGATAATATGACCCTCGTGCTTTTGTCAGCTGTACATGTGAAATACAGGGTGAAGCAAAGATGAAAATGCTTTATCTCAATGCAGAGCAGATTTTCTTTTTTTTTACTGAAAGTGCCAGCTGACATTGTATGCAGGGCAACACTGTGTAATGAAGACCCTGGGACCAAGCCAAACCAATGATACTGCATTTAAAAACAGAAATATGCGTTTGAATGAGTCCATTTGTTGCCATATCTTCTGAAAACTCTCTGTGGTACGATTTTTCTTTTTTTCAATCACTGATGACGCATCAGCAAGTCTTACGCGGCACTGAGTCACGCCCACTTGCTCATCTCAAGGGTCTTAGTCGAGCGAATGTGCACATCGTTGTCTTAAAGTGTTGTAGGTACAGGTGCAATTGGTAGCGTGCATTGATGATGAAAACCACTCTCCCAAGACTGCTCTCAAAATCTTCACATTTTTCAATTGAAACTGTGACCTTTGTGTCGTGATTCTCTGGGGAAACATATCTGTAACAAAAAAACAACAGAATAGATAGCGGAAATTAAGAATTTCTTACACTCTAAGGCCTTAATTATGTTTGCCTTGCATCATGAAGAATCCTCTAACTGGGACTAGTTTCTTTAAAACAAAAAGATGTTTCTTTCAAATGTTTTTATCTGTGGGATGAAAGTGATTTGTAACAATACTGTGCCACCTGTTTCTGTCTACATGTCACTAGCAAAACATGTTAAATCATGTTTCACTTGGTGCTCCGCTTCTTTTTTTCTTTAAGCAGTTCTGTATCGTCTCCTTCTCCAAAGGGTACTTTCAGATCTTCAAATCAGCAAGATCTCATCCAGTTGTATTTTTTATGATTTCCTCTAACAGTCAGTTCTTCTTACTTGCAATAAATCATCCCTGTATGACTCTTAAGGAAAAGATTACTACTCCCATGTCATTTTTTCTGTCCATTCAGCAACTCTGTAACGGCCTTACTGTACCATTTATGGATTCATTTAACTGTCAATCTGCATTTTGATATGTCTTTATTAATATACCAACCTTTGTATGAAGACTTAACTAAGATTAATAAAGTGACGCATTCCTACGGTACAATACTGTACTAATATCTCAATAAAGATGTGTTGTGCTGCACAGAAGAACTTGTGATGACCACTGCTGTCTTGCTAACTTTTACGCACCCTCACATTTACAGAATTTAAAGTCTTTTTTTAAATTATAAAGCAGGTCTATGTTCTATATAAATACTGTGAAAGTGTCAAAATGCTCAGTCTGCAGAGAAATGCACAGCACGTTTTCAGAAATTGTGCTTTCAAAAACGAGCCGTCAGGACTTCCTGTACGGTGGTGATGTCACAACTTTACTACATAAAGGTAGAACGTGCCGTGACAGTGTCGTTACAGTCATTGCCCGGCTGCAATGATGGTGCACAGCTGCAGAAGATCTGGAAACCTTTCAGAGCAGACTGGGCTTGTTTTTCTTAAAGAGACAGGCGCTTGAAAATGGAGCGTGTCAGGCAGACATTTTGAGAATAATCATGTTTTTTTTAACATTAAAGTATGAAAATAGCTCATAAGTATAAACCTCAAGTTGAAAATAATATGAGGCCTTTTATAGAAACCTAATTTGGGTCTTTTATTGTTCAGATGGAGCCTGGCCTGACAGATCTGCCCACAGTGTATCTGGGGCCACTTCCCCTCATTAGGCGTTTATTTATACCTCACTCGTGGTAGGAAAAGCCTCGGGCCTCTCGGCATGGCTGTCAGAAACCAGAGAACACAAGAGCGCTAAATATAGAAAGTACCAAACCCTGAATTCTGCTCTTGGAGAGCAGAGTAACTATTTTAGGGAAATGTCTGCTTAGCCTGAGAGTGTGTTTTTGTTCTCGGTTGGTGGCCGCTCGGGTCTCTCTGACCTTGTTTCTGGCCAGCTGCTGGATAAACAGCTTGTTTAATTTTCTCCTGCACACAATGGGAAGATCACACAGGAATAATACTCATTCTCACCTATTGTGAGAACTGCAGGAATACTCGTCGGACACGACAGCTCTCACACTGAAAACTGACTAACGATGAAATGACAATGTCGCCTATTCTTCATTGTTAGGGACTTTGCTTTCCTCTCGTCGTTTTCTCACAGACTGCAGTTTTTTTTTTTGAAAGATCAAATGACACTGCAGGAAAAGCCAGGTGCATTAGCATTGTGTATTCAGCGAATGCCAAAGATAGCGCACACACTTTGAAATAAATCATGCATCATGCTTTTAAACTAACTTTTTAACCAAAACGAGCTCTAGATGTATCCCTGTTATGCAGGAATATGATGCAGACTGCCTGGGTATTCTGTGTAAGCATGAATGCCCCCTGAAGGCCTGAAGCATGTCCCCCACCGGAGCACAGCCTTTGCAGTAATCCCAGTTGGTCATTGTGCAGCAATGTGAGAATCACGGGAGGGGGGTGGGGGTGGGGGGGGGCTCGCTGACCATGTGCCTCGCTGTGGAAATGTGCCTGGGCGGTTACAGTGTCAGTGTGTTGGAATGTGCTGATGAGGGGGAGAGGAAGAGGAGGGAGGGAGGACCAAAGGGTGAGGGTGTGGGCTGACTGCAGTGGCTCCTCTGTGCCTCTGGTACACAAATGTGTGTGTATAGAAACACACACACTTGAGCCCCTTTTTAACTCTAACACTCCCACACACGTTTGTCATATCTTAATTAAATAATTGTACATGCAACAAACACTTTCACTTCCCCTACTTGATTTGAACTATATATATGATGGTACTATATATTATATATAACTATATATTATTATGCTGCTGGACAACTTAATTTAATTCAATTAACAGGAAAAACTGAAGTAAACTTTGTCAATTTGCCAGTTAAGTCACTAAGGAGTAATTCAGTAATAATGCCGATAATGGAATTTCCTGATAAAAATGATAATCGTCCCATCCCTATTGTGTTTATTATTCCACTGATGAGAGGAATCTGTGTGTAGGCTACTCACTATTTTACTGATGTGAGTAAATAAAAATGAGAGCCTGTTAACTCTGCATAAATGCATGACTTGGTCTCATTTATAAAGTGTTAAACATGTAAATTTATGTTTCCAACAACACTTGCATGAAGAAAAGTTCTCCTCCAAATGTCTGGTTCACCTAATCGCGATAATAAACGGGGGAAAGTTCAGTAATGTTCATTTATGCACATACAGGTAAGGCTTAAAAAAGTTTTAGTATTTACTGAAGTGCAATTCTTAGGTACTTGAGTTGAGTATCTCCCATGTTTGATGCTTTATACTTCTAATCCACATTTCAGAAGCAAATTTGACTTCACTACATTTATTTTGAGGCATAGTTACTAGTTCCTTTGATTTTACATTTAAAGAGATTCATTTATAAAACAATGTCATATGTTAAAGATCCTGCTTCATTCATTCATTCATCTTCAACCCTTATCCCGGGGTCGGGGTCTCAGCTGACATCGGGCGTGAGGCGGGGTACACCCTGGACAGGACGCCAGTCAATCGCAGGGCACATAGAGACAAACAGAGACAGACAACCATTCACACCTACGGGCAATTTTAGAGTCACCAATTAACCTAACACGTGCATGTCTTTGGACTGTGGGAGGAAACCGGAAAACCCGGAGAAAATCCACGCAGACACGGGGAGAACATGTAAACTCTACACAGAAAGGCCCAGGCCGGGATGCGAACCTGAAACCTTCTCGCTGTGAGGCGACAGTGCTAACCGGTAAATAAGTTGTCACCCAGTAAAACATACTGTTATCTTAACCTGACGTTTACCTTTTCATTCCCACCAACATCACTGATTTCAATACAATGGTTTTCTATATGGATTTCATAACTCAGGTTTTTACAGTGTGGCCCCCAGGTTGCACTGTAACAATTCAAAGTGCAACATGACTTATCAGATCATTGACTTCTGCTCTATTTTAGAAACACAGCGATGCACCTGAACTCTAACCCACAATCCAACGCAGCCAGAAGTCTGCATGCTGAACCTCAACGTTTTTTCATAATCATTACTTTTTTATGAGTTTTTTCAACACACTATATATACTATGACTTTTTATGCCTTTTTCCAACAAACAGTGCTATGACTGTTTAAGACCCGCCATCCTATGACTGATTCAATGATTTTTTGGGATGTGTTATTTTGACTTTTTTGGGCATACTAAACTATGTCAAAAAAAGTAAAAAAGACAAAGTCCACATTCAAGTCTCCAAAAAATACCCCCCCAAAAAAGTCACAGTGTCGTATGTCGAAAAAAAGTTTTAAAAAAGTCAAACTTCATTACGTCCAAAAAATGCTTGAATCAGTGATAGGATAGTGTTCCTATGCCAGTCATGGCATAATTTTGTTGAAAAGGTTATAAAAAGTAAATTTTAAGTGTGTCAAAAAAATAAGCCCCCCCCCAAAAAGTCATAGTATAGTATTTAGAAAAAAGTCAAAGAAGTCAAATTGATTATGTCCAAATAATGTTTGAATCAGTGAAAGGATAGCCTGTCTAAAGCAGTCAATGCATCATTTGGTGAAAAAAGTCAAGAAAAGTCATAGTACAGTGTCCAAAATATACCCCCCCCCCCCCCCCCCCCCCAGAAAAAAAGTCACAGTATAGTTTGTTGAAAAAGTCTAATTATGTCAGAATAGAATACATAAATCTGTGTAGGTTAGGGTTAGGGGTTAGGGTTAGGGTTTAGGGGTTAGGGTAAGGGGTTTAGGATTAGGGTTAGGGTTTAGGGGTTATGGTAAGTTTAGAGACTTGAAACTTGGCCTACCAAGATGGAGTCTCTACGACGTTCCTATCAAAAGTTATTTAAAATAGGGTTAGGGTTTAGGATTAGGGTTAGGGTTAGGGTTTGGGTTAGGGGTTAGGGTCAGGGGTTAGGGTTTAGGATTGGGGTTAGGGTTTAGGATTAGGGTTAGGGTTAGGGTTTGGGTTAGGGGTTAGGGTCAGGGGTTAGGGTTTAGGATTGGGGTTAGGGTTTAGGATTAGGGTTAGGGTTTAGGAACCCATGACTTGTTTATAAACTTCTTTGGACATACAGGAACACTTACATCAGACGCTTACATCAGAACCTGCACGGCACCTTAAAATAACCTTTTCCCTGTGTCATAACAATGCCCCATTACATCAGTCAGTGTCACGCCCTGCAGTCACATGCCAGACAACCTTTCACACAGTGCCAACTGAAACCACGGCGACTGAGAGGCTGTTACTGGGGCAGGAAATCACCTTAATCCAGGTCATAATGTATAAGTGTTTATTCAAACTACTGTGTGTTATTGAATATTTGCATTAGACTTCATTGGTGCTGCCTACCTGATACGCCTGGTTATAGTTGATATGCTACTATGGCAGCGTAATATAGTTAAATACACTTACACGTTTGCTCACTATTTGTATTAATGTATGCAGTGGGGGCTTCTGGGTACTGTAGTGAGTAGAGAGGCCAACCTTCTCAAGTCACTGAGTAAAGATGGGCGTACACTTTAAGATCTGAGCCCGTTTAGGACTCGATTTTTGAGCTGCACAAATCATTTTAAGCAGAAAAACCACTGTACGGTTTTAGAAATGTTGTTATTTGACTCCAGCTCCGACTGTACGAGTAAATCGCCTGTGATGTAAAGCAAAAACGCACGATTTATGTGCTCACTCTTTACTGTACATTATATATTATTATACAGTAACTTGTTGTAATTAAGCTCTCCTGTGATATCCCAATGAATACCTGTAAAAACTACAGTATCCTTGGATTTTACAGCATTTAACTCTTGTTATATCAAACCAAGGTCTGTAATATCACAGCAACACAGTTAACCTATAAGTATAAAATACAAACAAAATGTCCTGACCGTTACCACGGTTCAGGGTGGTTTTTCCTCTTATCTTTTCCAGGGGTTGGATGCAGGAAGCGTTTACTTTAGCATTATTAAACACTGTCAGATGATCTCTCTCACATGGAAAGCTGAACTTGGTTGTGCAACTCAAGGACAGCCTTCTTCTCGTGATCATGACTCGGCACTTTTAGAGGGGATTGCCCGATGACGCCACTGACATTCAACTCCAGGAGGATCACCAGTGTGTGTGTGTGTGTGTGTGTGTGTGTGGGGCACAGTCCGAAAAAGAAGAGGAGCGGGGGAGTGGAGCAGTTCAGACCGGCTTGCACAACAGATTGCGTGCCAATGCCTCCTTTATGACATGTCATGTGCTCCGCAGTAAGCTACACCTCCGATTCTGGTCCCGCGGGCAGAGGTAGAACTCTTTTATGACGACTGTTTAGTGTAACGCAATATGTGCAAATAAAGGAATCGTGAGTCAAATAGATCCTCTTTCTCTGTGCAGCATGTGTGCAGGTGTCACATGCTCTTTTCTAGGAAGTCAGCTGTTCAAAACGCAAACTAAACTGTCCAACAAATCACTGAGAATCGGTGAAAAGGGAACCTGTGTGGATGAATGACCATGGTCCTGCTGACCGAGGCAGAGAGCGCTGAGGATTATTGTTCCCTTCAGCTCAGAGATGGCACCGAGGCCACAGAGGCCAACATGACCCCTGTGATCCGCACGTGACTCCTCTCTCTCTCTCTCTCTTTTTTTTTTGTACAACTGCTAAAGGTCAAAACTCAACTCGGCTTTGCTAAAATTTCCAGAAATGGGTAAAACAAAGTGAACACATAGAGTTTTTTTTCCTTCCAAAAAAAGAAAACAATACTTTTTATTGACAGCAATACATATGTATTCAGATTCTGCAAATAGTTATGGTAAAAAAATGAAACATAAATACACTTAAATATCATTGGAAATAACTTAAATTGTAACAAAAGAATTATTTAACTTGTGGCAAAAAAAGCCCAGCTGGCATAGGAAACACTAATTACACAGAATGTCTTCACTGGATGTGTAGCCCTTCCCTTTTTAAATTAGGACAATAGCAACATCAACATCAACAATTTGAATCAAATAAGTGAAATTGCAAAAGGTCCAGTGTTTCAACAAGTGCTTTGTTTCTGCCGAGGAGGCCGAGGCCTTGGTCCACTCAACAGCTTCTGCCCCCCCCCCCTCACGTCTCTGACTCGTCACAGAGGCTTTACCACACACACATGATATAATCCTTCTGTACAGTGTCCGGCTTCACATGCTTTTTTTATTTCCACCTCATGGCGATACAAGTGCCTCGCCATCTCATCTCGGTTTCCAAAAACAGTCCTGTCCACAGTGGAGAATCCATCCCCGAACTCTTTTTTTTTAATTATAAATCTCTCCTCCTTCTTTTAAATAAATCCCACGTGGACAGCGGGGTTGGTTTTTTTTCTCCTCCGAATTTGTCTTTCCCCATCAGCAGTACTTTGGAATTTGATCACCGGGTGGTAATGTGTCCATCAGGGTTCACACCACTCTTACTGTGCAGATACAAGTCCTTTCACAGGGTTTTTGGGGCTAAAAGTTCATCGTTCGGGCAGGTTGATGATGGGCACCCACTGGTCCATGCAGCGGCTCTCTCTGCAGAACCGGTTCACTTTGCTCAGAGCAGGGTCCTTCCATGAGGAAGAATGTGGGCTCTGAAATGAAGAACAAACAGAGAATAAATCATCTGAATGCATATATTCCCATTTATATGGTATCCTAAGTGAAAATAGTGTGTGTAGATACAGATCCTCTCTTAAGAAAGCACGAGGGAAGAGTCATACATGTTTATCAAATGCACAAGAACATGTACGGGCAAGTTTCACTCACATGACTCAACACCTTGTATAAAACCACAACACTGCACAACTAACTAAGGCATCAAACATGTAGATTGATGATAAAAAAAGATACTTACATTGACCAGCACACAGTGTAGGTCCATGGGTTCGCCTCCACTCTGTTTCCCACCCAGTATTTCCGCCAGGCGTCGGGTGTTGTTGACTCTCAGGATGTTGATGTCATTTTCACAACAGAAAGCCTGAATGAGGGTGAAGTGGATCTGCAGGGCCACGTCTTTCACATCTTCATCATCAGTGGCCAGGATGCACAAAACCACATTATCAGGGTCCCTGAAGAGGAGAAAAGGGAAAGAAGATATTAGTCTAATTATATTTCAACAAAGCACAGCTAGATATTAGTCAGGCACATGTGTACTTGTGCGAGATCTCTAACGACGACTGTTATACGTCAGTAAATTAGCGGATATATTTTTGTATTTAGCACAGACAATAACACAGAAATATAAATGTACAGAAATAAATGCACAAGTTTGCAGTGATCTGACCTCCCTAAGGGGGGCCCACCTTCTGTCTTTATGTTTTTTATTGTTCTTCATATTAATGATTGAATTACAAGTTTTTAAAATGTTTATGTTCATATTTTGCAAAAAACGAACTTTGAAATAGAATACATTTTTGAATTCATTTTTACATTTCAAGACTTTTTTGAGGTAACATTTATAACACAACGCTGATGAGCGCTGGTTAAAGGGGCCCCACTCCCTTTTTTTCTTCAGTTTTTTTATTGATGTTCAGATAAATATGTTTGAATTACAAGTTTTATCAAATGTTTATATCCATACTTTGAAATGTGCACCTTTTGAATACATTTAATAACAAATATACTTTGCAATTTGTGTTTCTTGGTGTCAGATTGTTTTTTTATTTTTGTGTATTCTTTCTATGTTCTCTTTCTGTGTTTTCTACGTATTTTTCTGCATCCACTAAGCACAACATCACAAGGTCAAATTCCTGGTATGTAATCTGCATACTTGTCAATAAAGTTGATTCAAATTATTTATAACAGTGGTACCAGCGTAGGCAGACACTTTTCAGCTACGGACAGGAAGGTTTGTAATAATATATTCTCATCAGAAGATGATTTATTGTTGACTGTCTTCAGCCCTGACTTCAGTTTCAGAAATATTCTCATCTGATCTGCACTTCTCTTCCTGAAAGTTCCCATTTGGAGCCACGATTGCAGTTCTTTTAAACCAATCATTTTAATCACATGTAACAGGCTGTTATTAAAACAATGATATTACAGGAAACTCTAAACTTAAATATCATTTCATGGATCTTAAAAGTTTAAAGCTATAGTGCGTAACCGAGCCATACGTGATATTGAGGCGATGGCTGCATCGTTGTAATAACGCACAAACCTTCTAGGGGGTGGTAGAAGTTACACACTATAGTTTTAAGTACTTTCTTTTGAAAGGTTGTAATATTTTGATAGTATTACATTCATTTTAGTTGTGGGACACGATTAAAAAATGAATCTAATTAATAAAAAGGCTTTTTAATTAATTAATCGTGATTAATCGCATATTAATATTTGACACAAGATGCAACATTTCTCAATTTAAATGGATTTTGATATACGAGTTAATATATTATAAAAAATGAAACCGTGCTTAGTACGGTATAATCAAGAAAAGTGGAAACCAAACATTGCAAAAGTATTTAGAATAATATCCTTGGCATAAAATAAACAGTTTAGTGCATTTTCTCCCATGTTTTCAAAAACGCAGAAACAAAAATGATCCCTCGACTAATGACAGTCTCTTCAGGAGCGTCGTCTGTGCTAACGTTAGCTAAAACATGTTTGGAGTCGTCTGTGTTAACGTTAGCTGAAACATGTTTGGCGTTGAGGTGTGAGCGGAGGCTGAAGAGCTCCGGTGGGAGGTGAATTATTTCTTGCACAGTTTTCACACAGCTGTGCTATTATCTGTGTTTCCACTTCGTGGTCGTTTTTAAAACTCAAATGTTGGCCACTGAACTCCGCAACAACTCATCATCTCGCTTCTCACCGGTTTCAAATCTCTAGCGTTGCGTCCTGTGCGTCAGTATAACGTTCCGGGCGGGAACTCGTGCAAAGAGTAACGTTCCGCACTAAGAACAAAAATACACTTTTGTAACTAATCAATCATAATTAACACGTTAAAGCCCCAAACCTAATTTATTTAGTAGTTAATGTTTCATTTTGGAGAGTCTTTCAAGTACAACCAGTTGTCCTCGTACCTCAGTTTGAGAACCAGTGATATATTATTATAACATTATGGTGATGACGCCCCCCCCCCCGTGTTTTGTCTTTTTTAGCCCAGGGCCCCACAGCCCCCAGAGCCGCCCCTGCTGGTACTCACACATTGAGTGATTTGGCAGCCTCGTACACTCCCACCGTGATGCCGCCCTGTGGCAGCGCAGAGGTCAGGACTTCTTCCAAAGCTTTCGCCACTGAATCCATTCTGCAACACAAACAACTTCATGTAAACATCGATAAAAGTGAAGCACAAACCTCTTTTTTTAAGCTAACGTTAGCTTGGCTGCTAACAGCGAAACACTCTTAACGGACGGATGCGAACAAGTTGGTTTCGCCACGTAAAAGGCGAGAAGTCCCAACTTTGACGGTTTAAGTCGTTTTGACAGCTGTTGGAAAGTAAACCGGCATATTTCAGAGTATATAGATGCTTTTTTTTGTTCACCTTTATCCGGTGAGCGGCTAGTTACCAAAAGTGGAAGAGCGCCTCGCGACAAACAGTTAACACTTTTACGTCACTGTTGTTTAATATCTGCCGCGAGCCCCTAACCATGCGAGTTAAAGTTAAAGGCTGGAAAACGTTTTAAAATCTAAATTAATCGTGCATTCATCTGTTTAATGCATGTCATGTTGCAGCCCACAGACAGTTGCATGATGGAGATAAGTAAAGTTAAAGTTTGCACCATAATGATCCATGTTGTTATTTACCTTTCTTGAGAATAATCCCCACTTAGTTCCTCAAATGTCATGTTGTACATAAAAATCCAGGTAATTAGAGCGAAAGAGAGAAGTTACACGGGCGAGTTGTTCCTGGTATCTTCTGAACCAAACACGCTTTTATCTGTAGTCCAATACTGTGCTGCTGCAACTGAGAGATAAATCTGGTAACTGCACATTAAAACTGCGGGACAACAAAGCCAGTGAGGGGATATTTGCATAGCTGCGATCATTGGTGCTATGCTAATTATTCGGGTGTGCTCTCAAGTGCGATTGGACAGGAACACAGCAACAGGCGTGTCTGTCTCCAGCCGGGTTACTACCCTGACTGCAGCTGCCTGCTGCCCTCTAACAGTTGGAGAAGAAACTGAAATCTTCACTAGGATGACTGCAACACTGCCCCTTAATATGGAGGAGTAAACAGGACTTACGTTTCAATAACTCAATAAATAAATAAATAAATGTGTAACTCAATAAATACAGGAATAAATCAATTAATAAATGCATACATATATGTACAAATAAATGAATGTATAAATGAAGAAATATATATATATGCATGAATACATGTCTAAACAAAAAACTTAATAAATGCATAAATAAATGAAGAAATATATAAATGCATGAAAAAATGTATAAAAGAATAAGTCAATTAATGCATGAATAAATATATATATATATATATATATGAATGATTAAATGTATAAACAAAAAACTCAATAGATGCATGAATAAATGTATAAACAAATAAGTCGATAAATGCATAAAAATAATATATATATATATATATATATATATTAATATACATGAATAAATGTGTAAACAAATTAGTCAATAAATGAATAAATAAATGAATAAATATATAAATGCATGAATAAATAAATGCATGAATAAATGTAAAAATAAATATATAAATGCATAAATAAATGAATAACTATATTGAATATATATATATAAATGCATTATTAAATGTATAAACAAACAAATAAATGCATACGAAATGAATAAATATATAAATGCATGGATAAATGTAGAAATAAATAAAATAATAAATAAATGTATTTATTTCTGTTTGTATTTATTAATTTCTGTATCTATTTATTCATTTATTCCTGTATTTAATTTTACATTTGTTTATGTTTTGCTGTACTTATTAATTTATTTATGTATTATACATTTATTCCTGTATTTATTATACATTTCTTTATTTATTGAGTCTTAAGTCAGTTTTAATTCTTCATACTACAAAGACTAAGTGCTACGAAAATCAATAAAGTACTAAACCACTAATAACAGGATTTCTTCACAATATTGGGCCTGGAAGTATTGAGATTAGGATTGATTTGGATAAAAAATGATTAAATGGCAAACTAGTTAACCATAATCCATCATCAATGTTCCAACTATTCATTTGTTGGGGCAGTAAACAAACTTTAAAGGCATTTTTTTGTCTTAACTTATTTCGTACTGCACTTTGGCTTTGTAGGCGCCTCTTGTCATGTTATAATAACCTGTGCACAGCTGCAACTTTAATTTTCCAGGTGAACATAAATCTGTATAACCCCAAAACTGCTCTAAAGACACAACTAAAATGATGATTTCTGGCGATATAAGAACAGCCTGAACATAAAATATGAATTCTACATTTAACATATGATCAAAGTGAATGAATCCTTGCTGACAAAGAGCATTAAAGATAAAGTCCTGAGTGGATATGTTGGTGCGGAACTCACCCTCAGCTGCCGGACAGGACAGGTTTCAGGACATCTGCTTAGCAACGGGACGCTGCTGAGGGGAAGCTGCGCTCTGATTGGTCCGCTGCGGAGCGTGCGAAAACACACAGAAACCGCGCGCGAGATCCAAAGGACTGGCGCGAGAAAGAGAGTACATGGAGCCAACAGCAAACTGACACCTGTCTTAAACTAGGTCACTATTGTTCAACCACTAAAACACCAGTTTTGTGTCTTTTTTATTGTTTTAATATTAATAATAACTTTATTTTTATAGCCCTGTTCTAAAATCAATGTTTACAAAGTGATTTACATACAATAAAATCCCAAATCTGCCACAAATAGAGATAAAAACAACTACAAACATAGAGTAAGTTTACATTTTTGTTATGAAATATCTTAAAATAAGCCAAGATAGGATACACTGTAATGACTCCACACAGTGAAATTTAAAGTTTAAATATGTAGAATATTCATTAAAAGCTATATTTGTTTAAAAATGAACACACCCACGCTGCGTTTTGAGGGGAACAGAATGAAAGTATTGCTATTCCATAGAAAAATCCATTTAGTCTGAATTAATATTTTACAATTTTTTTTGACGGGTTTGACAATGACTTTTTGTCTCGTCCTGTTTACTTTGTAGCAGCCAATAGTGTTGGAAATTGCGGGTTGCTAGAGTTGTCTGTTGTGGCTACAGAAACAAGGAATAATTTTGAATTGAGAGCTAGCTAATCGATTACACACCACTCAAAGAAAGACTTCCAGTTGTAGACTGGCTAACTTTAAATACTGTACTAAAATTAACTGATTAGTCAAAATTAGTCGTTACCCCGTATGATTCATCACTTAACTTGGCGCAGGCTGATCGCTTGACACACTGCAACAAACCTGGCAACCCAACTGCTGGAATTATTCTTTGTTGTTGCGACTACGCTTAAATAATTGATATGTAGAGTATATAAGAGGTTATACATTATCATTGGTAAAACATGAAGAGTAGGCTTACTATATAGAGACAAAAAGGGTTACAAATTAAGTAAAGAGACAAGTTGCAAAACAAATTTAAATACAAAAATGTTATTTGAGGGAACAAATTTGAGATTCTTATGACTATAGAGATCGTAATGTTAGCAACTTCAAACCCTTATTTTGTCATTAGTTTCTCCACAACAGCGCTGGAGAATCAGTTTCTAACAAGCAACAGAGCCCTTGCACTTATTAAACAAGTTTAACAGTCTTTTGGGATTTTGCATTGTTATAAAGAACTTGATTTCTCTTAAGGCAGCTTTGCTGTAGTTCGTCATTTAAATGAGATGTAACTGAAACCTTGCAAAACTCCACTTTCAAATTAATTTTAAACACTGCTCAATATTTGATTTGATTTTTATTTGGCGGCTGTGAATGTCCGTCTTCATGATATTTCATATAAGCATGACTCATAGGGAAGTTACATCTGGACTGTTAGAAACTAGATTAGAGTTGCAACTAATGATTATTTCATTATCAATTAATCTGACAATTATTGTCTCTATCAGTAGATTAATCATTTGGTTTATATAATATCAGAAAATACTGAAAAATTCTCTAATTTCCCATTATGGTGTCTTGTTTTGTCTCAAAGATGTTCAGTTTAACATGATGTAAAACACAGAAAAGCAGCCAATCCTTACAACTGTGCTGGTGGGGCTAGTGCATATTTGGTATTTTTGCATGTAAAATGTCTTAATTATCATTATCAAAACAGTTAATTGATGAATTGATTGAGAGGGAGAGAGAGAAAGCAAGTCATACACTCTCATTCAAAGACATGAAGCAGTTGTGTGTGGATGTTACGGGATGTTGTGCTGCCCCTCGGTGGCTGCAATCAAAACTCACAGAGAAAAGACACAACTGCAAACACAAACACAGTATATCAGGGATCAGTGATGGATTGTACGGCACAGGTTAGCAGTGCGGAAAAGTAACCTAGTACATTTACTCAAGCACTGTACAATAACAGCATCATTTTGAGGTACTTTACTTGAGTGTTTTCATTTTACGCTCCACAACATTTATCCAACAACTGTAGTTACTTTGAGGATCAAAATATATGCTCAGTATATGAAATATGATGCATTATAGATTTATTATGTAGATTGTTATATATGCACATAAAAGATATAAAAGGTAGCTTAAATTTGACCAGCTACAACATAAAATGCTGCTTACACAATAATGCACATGTAATCCAGCATTATAATATCACTCTGTAGGGTTCTGCCTATAATGAATACTTTTACTTTGATGGATGTAATACACCTTGCTGCTGATAATTATAATAATTTAATAATTTGAGACTTTGAATTGTATTGGAGTAATTTTATGAAGAGGTATTGCTACTTTTAAGTGTAAATCCGTCATAAAATCATCTCATGGTCTTTTTCAGCACTTACATACATCAAATAAACCATCGAGAGAGTTTTTTTTTTGTGTAACAACTATTAACGGAGAAATCCTGCGGTTCGCCAACAGCCGGATGTGGCTAACAAAGATTAGCTCAGGGCAATACGTTGAAGGCATTAAAACGGCTTTTTTAACCACTAATACTGCTCAAAATAACACCAACCTCTGCAGTAGCATGAGAAGAGTCCCTACACATAAAATGAAGTACCAACAACATAGTAAGTGAACCCGGAGTTTATTAAAAGAGTGTTTTTAAGACTTACCAACTGGCCCAGGTACCAGCTCTTCTCATAGTAAAGTCCATTCAAGTCGATTACCAAAGTCAATCCCAAAGGAAGGAGCCCATTGGTGCTTCGTTTTCTGTGTATGGACTCTTCTCATGCTGCTGCAGAGGTTTGGTGTTATTTTGAGCAGTATTAATGGTTAAAAAAAAGGCGTTTTAATGCCTTCAACGTTCTGCCCCGAGCTAATCAGTGTTAATCACGTCCGGCTGTTAGCGACTCTATCGGATTTCTCCGTTAATAGTTCATACATGAACAAAACTGTCTCGACCATGGGATGATTTTGCGCCGGAATTACACTGAATACTTCATCTACAGATGCTTGACTGATATGAAACAATTACCATATTAACTACCTAAATACAAATAATATGGCTTACAGCAAGAGGGTTCCTGGTTCGAATCCCGGCTGGGGCCCTTCTGTGTGGAGTTTGCATCATCTCCCCGTGTCTGCTTGGGTTCTTCTTCGGGTTCTCCGGCTTCCTCCCACAGTCCAAAGACATGCACGTGTTAAGTTAATTGATGACTCTAATATTGCCTGTAGATGTAAATGTGAGTGTGAATGGTTGTCTGTCTCTGTTTGTCTCTATGTGCCCTGCGATAGACTGGCGTCCTGTCCAGGGTGTACCCCGCCTCACGCCCAAAGTTCAGCTGGGATCGGCTCCAGCACCCTTGCGACCCTGACAGGGACAAGCAGTTGAAGATGGATGGATGGTTTACCTCATGGTGGCAGTTGATGCCGCTGGATAAAAGACTGTCTTGTGTGTACCAGGATCCTCCAGTAGGAGGCAGCACCAGTACACCTCAAACACATGAACTACATGAACTTTCTCTAACAAATGTCTGCCTGCTTATTGTTGGTAAAGTATTTTGCTGATTATTAACTCATCATGTGCTACTTAACCACATGTTAACCCACATTCAGTCTCTTAACAACCACCATGCATGAATGCATTGGATACTTTATTTACCAGCCACAGCTTTCCTTACTGCATGCAGTTGACTCAGTATCAAACATGTGATTTCTGTCTTTTAAAGGTCACCAATGTGCATTTCTAACAGAGTAGCTGCATACCAGACATCCATAACATTGACTCTCTCACCACTTTCACGTCCCATCTAAAAACACATCTCTTTAAACTTGCACCCTCATTAATCCCATTCACAATCTCTGCCCTGTAAAGTGACCTTGAGTGTTTTGAGGTGCCTATAAAGAAAAATGCATTATTATTCATATTATGATTTATGCAGGAGTTTTGACTAGTTGAACACATGAAGGACAAAGATAGTGGACCTTAAAAAATGTAGGAAAAACATACTAAACGTCAAATAGAAACTAAACCAACAAAGGGACATGCAAGAACAGGAAATGTTATCATTGGGCAGGTGGACAGATGAAGGCCTGATTTTATCAATGTTATGCCGGTGCAAAAAGATCCTTGTCATTAGTCTTATGTGAAAGTCAAAGGACATATCCTGATCAAAGATAACAATGACATTTTTTACACTCTTACATCATATTATCACTTTGTGAACTTTTTAAAAGTCACCAAAAACACCAGAGAATATGCTAGAGATCAAATTCTCACAGAAGCAGGACACAAAAAAGAGAGACTGTGACTGTGTGTGTTTGTGTGTGTGTGTGTGTGTGCGTGCGTGTGTGTTCTTTCCACTGTTTTGCTGATGATGCACAAATCTATATCCCCCTTAAGTCCAATGGTAAGGCCGCATTGCAGTCATTACTCGAGTGCTTATCAGATATAAAAACTCGGATGGACATACATTTTCTCAACCTTAATGAAAACAAAACTGAGATTATTATGTTTGGGTGAAATGTTCATGATTTTTCTGCTGGTTTTCTGGGCCCACTTACTCCTGACTCCCGCACTCATGTCCACAACCTTGGGTAACACGTGATACTGCTTTTAAATTTGACAGGCAGGTTAGTTCTGTCGTCAAAACTAGCTTCTTCCAGCTTCGACTCTTAGCCAAGATGAAGGCCTATCTTTCTCCTAAAGATCTAGAGAGAGTAATCCATGCCTTTATTTCTTCACGGCTGGATTACTGTAACTCTCTGTGTAGTCTGCAGTTCGTGTAAAATGCAGTCGCTTGTCTCCTCACGGAAAACAGAAAGCGTGGCAACATTACACCAATCTTGGCCTCGCTACACTGGCTCCCTGTCTGCTACAGGATTGATTTTAAACTTTTGTTATTTGTTATTTAAAGCTTTTAAATGGACTGGCACCGCTGTACTCAACTAAACTTTTACACTGTCACACTCCAGCCAGAGCGCTGAGGTCAGCAGATCAATTGCTGCTGGAAGTCTCCAGGACCAGACTGAAAACCAGAGGTGACCGGGCCTTTGTGGCGGCTGCCCCTCAGCTCTGGAACAGCCTGCCCTTACACATTAGATCAGCCCAGACCCTGGAGGTTTTTAAGTCTTTATTGAAGACCCACCTGCTCTCTTCGGCTTTTAATTCAGGCTGAGCAAGACACCCGTCTACTGTATTTTAGGTGTATTTTTTCTATTTTTTATTCTTACTGTATTGTATTGTATTGTTTACTGAACTGTACAGCATTTGTTCGACTGTTGGTCGTTTAAAATGTGCTCTATGAATAAAGTTTGAGTCGAGAGTGTGTGTGTGTGTGTGTGTGTGTGTGTGTGTGTGTGTTTGTGTGAAGCTGGGGCTTTCAAGGGCAAAGTCAGCAGTCAAAAAAGAAGATGTCAAAGGAAAGATAACTAACAACAAAAGATAAACACAGCTAACAAGTGCATGAACGCTGCAGATATCATCATGCCATCTGATAGGCTGAGAGCAGAAGTCTAGAAAGTATAAAACAAGATGCAAAGAGAGTGAAAGGACGAAGCCCACAACCTGCGTGGTAGTGGCTGAATATTCAGCGCCAAAACCCAAGGTAAGAAGGTGTTTTATTTCTGCTAAAATGTCTGAATGTGTCTGAATGTGTCTGAATGCCGATACTCCGCCCAGGTCAAAGATACAGTGTCTGTCCTCCAGCTGAACCTAAAAATAGTTATTAAATCTGGCCTACAAATCTAAACTAATTGGATAAAATACTCAAAACTCACCACTACTAGATCATTAAATAATTGAAAAAAATGAATAAGCACTGCTGGAACAAGTTGTGATTTACTTGATTAGTGTTTGTTTAACGTTATCGCTTGTCTTGTCCTTTTCCGGGTTTAATCTGGTGGAAAACATTAAGTAGAGATATAAACGAATTAGTACCAAAATTAAACTCATTTATTATTAACATCGCTGTTTCAAATTTGTCCTACACACACTGTCACAGTTAATGTAACATTTCAGCTCAGTCGACCTGTCCCAATGGAGCCAGAGAGTGATCCAGAGGAGAGTCTGATGAAAGATGACAGTCAAAATCACGCTCGTCACAAATGTGACAAGAGAGGCCAGTGGGCCAACAAGAGGGAGTTCATTCTGGCAGTAATCGGGGAAATCATAGGTCTGGGCAATGTTTGGAGATTTCCATATCTGTGCTTCAAAAACGGAGGAGGTAAGAAGGACATGATTAAAGTTTTTTTTCAGGTGCACAGCAAGCATTGTTCATTACTGAAGGTACTACAATGTGCTGTAAATACAACATATTTTGCAGGTGGAGAGGTTGAGAAAAGAGTTCATGGATTTCGGGCAATCTTGTCATTGTATGCATTTTGTGTGACAGCAATAAAATAAATTATTTACAGTTTGGTGCACTCAGGGTGCACTCACACTGTCCATCCGTACCGTGCCCAAGCACGTTTCACGGGTAAGATCTAGTTTGTTTGACCAGTTTGAGTGCAACTGTACCGCTCCTAGTTGCGGCACGCTTGCCGGCCACGGCCCGTTTGGGAGAGGTGGGCTTTTGTAAAGCACGTTTGCACATGTACGAGCACGAGCATGCGCACGTGTACGAGCACGAGGCCTACGGAGGTTCTGACGTCATTTTATGTGCGCCTGTTCGGACATAGAAGAATGAAGGACTGACCATGCGCGGACATTTAAAACAATGGTAGTGAAAGGTTCACGTTGGTGTGATGCGGAGGTGGAGTGTTAACTGCAGATTTGGTCGGATGAAAATATTCAAAAACAGTCGGACAAGACGCAAAAAAACTCAGAGGTCTATGGAAACAGTTGTAAACAAAGCGACGCATCGTGATGATTTCAATCAATGCGTGTGACGTGTTACGGCGTGATGACGTATAGGCAGGCAAGAAGCATTCGCGCCGAGGC
Source organism: Echiichthys vipera (assembly GCF_963691815.1). Classification (NCBI taxonomy): domain Eukaryota; kingdom Metazoa; phylum Chordata; class Actinopteri; order Perciformes; family Trachinidae; genus Echiichthys; species Echiichthys vipera. Next base: position 19,479,317 of record NC_139840.1, on the reverse strand, counting down.
CCAGGTAGTGTGAGTACAAATGGGCCTGGGGCGCGGGGGGAGAGGGAGGGGGTGACAAGCACCTTAAAGCACGGGGCACTGTACGGATGGACAGTGTGAGTGCGCCCATAGACTTCTTTTTACAGACTGTGTGAAGAGTTTTGATGTGACTTCAGTTTGGACGAATGCATGTTTGCAATTGAAAAAACCCCCTGTAAAAGTCTCATCTACACAAAGAATAAATAAAGAGCAGGACAAGAAGACAGTATGAATGACAACTTGGCCTGTTGCAGTCATTAATGAGTCTCAATGATCCAGCTTATGTTGCTTTTTACACAATTCTTCTCTTTAGGAGTTTTCTTGGTTCCCTATTTTCTGTTCTTGATGACGTGTGGGATCCCCATCTTCTTTCTGGAGGTGTCTCTGGGACAGTTAACTGGTCAGGGTGGGATCACATGCTGGAGGAAAATATGTCCTTTATTTGAAGGTACTGCTAATGCAAGTAAACATTTAATACTATGGGATATAATAAATTAAAATATTTGTGTGCTGATCAATTATTTTGCAGATGACATGTTTTTTTCCCCTCAGGTTTAGGCTACGGCACTCAAATGGTTTTGGTATACACTTCGATGTATTATATCGTCATCCTGGCTTGGGCCTTTTTCTACCTCTTCTCCTCCTTCCACACTGTACTGCCCTGGGTCGGCTGCAACAACACCTGGAACACAGGTGCATATACACTATACAGTCCATGACATAAGTTCTTACATTTTAAGAAGGATAACCATGGTAATATTGTAGATTTTTTACAAAAAATCGAATTAAATAAAAAACTAAAGAAACACTTCAACCCAGGGGAGCGGAGGCCGTTCATGCTTTCATGTTATTCTGACGAGGTGGTTTTCATGCCTAACCCTAACCAGCACCTTTTGTTGGGCAAAATCGATCACTTAATGTGGTTTTTTTTTTGGTCGCCGTTGTCGTGAACAACTTCTGGTCTGCCAGCGTCTTTTTTCGTGCAGCGTTTACTGGTTTCTGTGCATAACTGTTCGTACGATTTCCTACAAACCTGTTCACAAGAATACGCTCTCCGGGCACCCTTTTGATTTTGTTTTTCAACATGTAGCACAGGGTCTTGGTTACGCAACATAACTTGTTGGATAGGTTCAGGAAAAGTAAGTCAACTTTGACTTTTGGTTGAGGTCGGTTAAGTTCCGTGTTTGTTGGACCCTGAGCTTAACCCTGCACTTTCTTTGGCGCTTCCTATGCCACGTCATCTAACAGCACTGCGGTCGAAGCCTGGTGTATCTAATGATGTGACTACATCACATGACTGTATCCAGGGCTGTAGTACGCTCTTTTTTTTAAGTCTTGCACTTGTCTGGGTCCCGTGCCTTGTTCGACTCAGGTATTGAGAACTGGCTGAGTTGTTTGTGGCTGCTGATTCAGGATCAGTTGTACAGAACGTACAGAACAAAATATTAAAAAAAAAATGTATTGGGGAAAAGTCTGTGAGAGCCACGTGGAAGTAATCCCAACCCATCCTTTAAAAAAATGACATATTAACATTTTGTAGCCTGGCTCAAAATCTAATTGCAAAGTCTGAAGAGACGCAATGCATTGTGGAGCAGTGAGCTACAGTCTCAAGCTGCTGTATTTGACAGGTTAGGAGCGAGAGCGGGTTAAACATACTGTAGTTTTAAATCCCACAAACATTGTGCTGTTGCTGTAAAGTTTTGAATAAATTGTGGAATAATCCACAGCTGCAAATAGTCCCCAAAATGCATGATTTACTAATATATATATATATATATATATATATATATATATATATATATATATATATATATTGCCAGCCCTATAGCATGTGATGTGAATGATGCATTAGTCACATTTGTTGGCAACTCCTCCATAAGGAGTAATTTGAACAAAATAGCAAAACCTCTTTGTAGAAGTAAAGGAAGAGTTGTTGATAAGATTTCTAGGAGCTGATGGCAAAGTGGCCGATACATATAAAGTTTCTAGATTTTGAACTTTCTGAAACGCAAACTTCCATTCTAACCCGGTGTTATTACTTTTCCAGAGAACTGTATCGATTACAGACGACTGAATCTTTCCTCAAATGGCACCGTTTCTCTGAATGCAACGTCTTCAGTTGAAGAATTCTGGCAGTATGTGTTCGCAGATACGTGACCCTGAAGTTAAAGTCATTATTTCATAGACTTAGAGAGGAAACTGTTCCTAAACATACAGTATGTTATGATCAGGAGGAGAGTCCTGGGTTTGTCTGGAGGCATCGAAGAGATGGGAAGTATCCGCTGGGACCTGGCTGGATGTCTTCTGCTCAGCTGGGTCGTTTGTTACTTCTGTATCTGGAAAGGAGTGAAGTCCTCAGGAAAGGTGAGCTCCCAAACAAAAATATCTGACAATACTGAGGGACTGAATCAACTTCTGAATGACATCTTTAACAACAGTGAAGTACTGTTTGAGCTTAACAAAGTTGGATTTGTTGCAGGTTGTTTTCACTGCATTTTTATTTTGTTTATATATACACTTCTCTTTCAGGCTGCCTACTTCACAGCCACATTTCCTTATATAATGATGATTGCTTTGCTGATCCGTGGTGTGACGTTGCCAGGAGCCATAGACGGTATTCGATTTTACCTCTCTCCCAATCTGGAGTCTGGCTGATCCTCAGGTACGGCACAAACGTGGATTATGAGTGCGAAAGTCAGGTGTTAACTCTCAAACGGGCAGTGGTGGAAGAAGCAGCCTTCTCTAAACTTTTACTTCAGTATGGGTAACACCACACGGTAAATTCAAATCAGGTTGATATCTAAGTAAAAGTGCAGAAGTATCAGCATCAAAATGTCCATTCAAAAGAGTTCTTTATGCAGAATAGCCCATTTCAGAATATTATACAATTAGATAATAATTACTGATAGAAGAAGAAGAATTACTTTTATTTATCCCGCAAGAGAAATTCAATTTTTTCACACTGTTATTATACAGGTTACACACACAGGACTGAAATACATACACATGCACAAACAGGACATATATACATGCAACTAATGGAGAGATGTCAGAACGAGGGGGCTGCCCCGAGCAGTTGGGGGTTTGGTGCCTTGCTCAACAGCACCTCAGCAGTGCCCAGGAGATGAACTGGCACCTCTCCAGCCACCAGTCCACACTCCGTTCATGGTCCACACAGGGACTCGAACCGTCATCTTACGGTTCCCAGTTGTGGAAGTGCGCTAACGTTACAACATAGTTAGTTTATTTTCATATAATTTAATATATATATTTGATTTAAATTAATATTATTTATATTTTTTAAATTAATGAAATAATAATAACAGGTATTATTAATTAGTATTCATTTTTATTTTTTATTACTATTGTTTAAAGTTTAGTTCTTTTAAAGATGAAAAAAAAGCCGCTGTTAAAAAGACAGTTTTTTAAAAGTTAAATGAATGCATGATGTTTCCAAGGTCAGTGAGAAACTGTGTTAAATAACCACGATTTAAATAATCAAGCAGCCCCTCATTAAAATGAATTGCTGAACAAATATTAAGATTTAAAATGAATATGGTGAAAAAAGCATTTAATTGATATTTGTGAATACATACATGATAAAATAAATGGGATACATAACCTGAATGTACTGAACATCATTTTATTGTTTACAGGTGTGGATGGATGCTGGCAGCCAGATATTATACACCTGCGCTCTCTGCAGCGGCTGCATGGCATCTTTGGGAAGTTACAACAAATACAACAACAACTGCTACAAGTAGGAAAAATACACATTTGTCTGATCTTTTACACTTTGTCCGATTTTACACCTGTTATGTTAAGTATACAAATGAATATATTCTCAATTATTCAATTACAGAGATGCATTTGCCCTGTGCCTGTTGAACAGCACGAGCAGCTTTGTTGCTGGCTTTGCGATCTTCTCTGTCCTCGGCTTCATGTCGTCTGAGTTGGGTGTCGACATTTCAACGGTGGCTGAATCAGGTTTGACGCTGCATTTAAGGCGACACGTGGCCTGAATGAGCTTTATTGCACCATACGGAAAAAGACCTGCTGTGATGTCTCAAAACTCAAAACTCAAAGCAACACTGTAAACACAATACTTTGTAGGTAATTAACCTGAGACGTACAGTGCCTATAGAAAGTCACATTTTGAAATAGTTTACTTACTTTTTTTTGGTTTTACAGCCTGAAATGATAATACATTTAAAAATATATATATTTTCCAGCGTGATTTACACATTTTGCCGTACAACATACAAGTGATTTTTCCCCCCCAAATTTCTGAAAATTAATAAAAAATAAAAAATTAGAAAAGCAGGGTTGGAAAAGTGACGAGTCCCTTTAGAAAAACCATTATAAACATTCTCAGGTAAAACCAATCACCTTCCAAACTACACACCATGTTAATTGGCCTCCATCACGTCAATTGTGATGTTTTTGATTTGACTTCCGAATGAACCAGCTGTTCCTTGAGGATCCCCTCCTTGTAGTGCATGGTCACACAAATAATTCACCATGGCTGTAAAGATGCTTTCAAAAGAGCTCCGGGATAAAGTTGTGGAGAGGCACAAGTTAGGAGAAGGATATTAAAAGATTTTAAAGGCTTTAACTTTCCCTCTGAGTACTGTCAGAGTATTGTCCAGAAGTGGAGGCATATGGCTCCACACAGACCTTTCCTAGATCGGGCTGCCCCTCCAAACTGGATGACCGAGCCAGGAAAAGATTGATCAGGGAAGCTACCAAGAGGCCCATGGTGACCTTGAAGGAGTTACAAGTCTTAATGGCAGAGGTCGGTCGATCTGTGCATGTGACAACAATTTCACAAGTTCTACATGTTTGGCAGGGTGGAGAGAAAGAAACCTCTTCTGACAAAATGTCACACTGAGTCTTGTAAAAAAACATAGAAGATTCTGATGTCATGTGGCAAAGGTTATATGATCAGATGAGACCAAAATTGATTTTTTTGGGGGCTGAACTCCAAGCACTATGTTTGGTAGAAACCAAACACAGCACACCACCCAAAACACACCATCCCTATAGTGAAGCATGGTGGTGGCAGCATTATGTTGCTACTTGTTTCTCTTCAGCAGGGACTGGGCAGTTGGTCAGGATTGAAAGGAAAAAAGATGCTGCCAAGTACGACTAAATTCTTGAGGAAAACCTGCAGCCCTCTTCTATTCACTTGAAAATGGGCAGGTGGTTCACCTTTAAGCATGACAAGGACCCAAAACACATCGCCATAAAAACAACACAGTGGCTGAAGGACAGGAAGGTGAATGTCCTAGAGTGGCCGAGTCAGAGCCCTGACCTGAATCCTACAAAACATCTGTGGATGGACTTGAAGAGTGCAGTCCATGGCTGCTCAACACAGAATCTGACTGAACTGGAACAGTTCTGCAGGAAGAATGGGGGAATATTCTCCAGTCTAGGTGCACAAAGCTGGTCGAGACAGATCCAAACAGACTGATGGCAGTAATTAAAGCAAAAGGAGCCTCCACAAAGTATTAAATCTGGGAACTGATCACTTTCCCAACTTTGATATTCTTGTTTTTAATTTTTTATTACTTTTCAGAAATTTAGAAGAAAAAAAACCCACTTGAATGATGTAAGGCAAAATGTGTAAATCACGTAGGAATTTTAACATTTTTTTTAAAAATTATTAGTATTAAAGTATTAGTATTATCGTTTCAGGCTGTAAAAACAAAAAAGAAGGCACTATTTCAAAAGGGTGTGCCTTTCTATAGGCACTGTACAGTACTGTATTAACCATTACACCACATATTTAGCACCTACTTTGTACCACATGCAGGTCCCGGCCTGGCGTTTATTGTCTATCCTTGGGCAGTAGCCATGATGCCTTTACACTGCGTTTGGGCTGCTGCCTTCTTCATTATGATCATCTTCCTTGGACTGGACAGTCAGGTAAAGTGTTGAAATGTGGTAAAAATCGTAGATAAGATAGGAGCTTGTCAGTTTTAGAAAAAAAAGCATAAAAAAACGATGCCTCTGAGCAAGTTCTGTTGATGCTTAAAGAAACTTTTGCCACCTTCACTTATCAGCCACATGGAAGCAAATACTTCTCTACTTGCACCTCCAGCAGACAAGGAGAAAAAGGAAGTGCATCGGCTCAGAATGAGACATGATGTTGATATTTATTTATTTTTTATATTTAGGGCATATCAAGATTAAAATAACTCTGGAAACTGCCGGCCCTGGGTCTTCCTGTTGGAGCCACCAAATGCATCATAGTGAGGATTAGTTAGACTGCTGTCAATCTGTTTATTTATTTTTTGTACATGTAAGGTAAGGTCACCTTACATGTACAAAAAATAAATGTGTCACGAAAGGCGCCCATAAATAAAATGTATTATAATTATTATTATAGATTAGTAGCAGTGAGACTTTACCACTGCCACATCACTGCTGAACGGGGAAGAAACTCAAAGTCAGGCGTCTAAATGCTGCACAGAACCTTTGAATGCGATTCGCATTAACCACAGTTTGTGTACCTGGAAAGCCTGATTACAACCGTTTCAGACATGAAGCCATCCTTTTTTTACACTGGCCATCGACGTAAACTCCTTCTGCTGGTCACCTGTGGGGTGTCCTTCCTCATCGGCCTCTGTATGGTCACAGAAGTGGGTGTCTTTTTGTAAATGGTAAAATGGACTTATATAGCCCCTTTCTAGTCTTCTGACTACTCAAGGCGCTTTAACAGTGTTTGTCACATTCACCCATTCACACTGATGGCAGTGGACATCTACATACCATCTAATCTTATCACTCACACCACATTTACACACCCATGCGCAGGTTCAGTGTCTGGCCCAAGGACACTTTGACATGTGGACTGGGGATCAAAGCGCCGATCTCTCGAAGCCACATTCGCCCCATAAGCCACAGTTGCCCCCCCATTTTGTGTCAGTGTGATTTAAAATGCAAAATGTTAACCTCTATCTGTGTCTGTTTTACCTCTGAGCATGTTTGTGGCACTGCTTTGAAATGCAAAATTACTAACGTGTATCATGTAAGCCTAAATCATGTAACCTTCTCTCTCTGCAGGGAGGACTTTATGTGTTTCAGGTTTTTGACTTCGCCTGCAGTGAGATCCCTCTGATACTTTTAGCCATTTTGGAGTCCGTCTGTATAGGATGGGTCTATGGTGAGCGACATTTCCTCCCTCATCCCCTCAATCAAAACAAATAATTATAATAAAATGAATAATAATAACTTTTTTCTATAGCAACTTTAGAAACAGCAGTTAAAAAAGTTAAAATACAGGCACAAATACAGTATAAACTAAACAAATAATAATAATAATAATAATAATAGTCCAATGAGGTAATAACCATAAATTGTGCATCAGTGTATAAACCTGTACAGAGGACAAAGGAAATTATTATTAACTTAATTAGTTAATTTATATAAGGTACTTGCAAAGAAAAAAGAACAATGAGATAAAAGGATAAAAATATAAAAAGATATCCATCAAGCAACCCATCCTCAGGGCTGATACTCACCCATGAGGTCCTGAATCTATTCCATTTTCCATTTGATCCAACATTGATTCATTTTGTGATATTTCAGTTATAAATCCATTTTTTTCTTGGATATGAAAGAGATTCCCAGAGAGCTAATGCTGTGAATTATACAAGGTACCCTCTATCCTGATGCATTATTAAAAATATTAATGTTTACAGTGAGTATTGTGACGCTACAGTGAGTATTGAGGGACATTTTCATTCAGATTTCCTGAGGTCAGACATCAGGGGACCCCTTTGAAAATGGCCATAACAGCTTATCCCCCGAGATACTTTCAGCCTAACTTTGGAGCCCTATTTAACTCTATTTCCAACAACCGAGCTTGACATGGTTGATGGATTCCTTAGGTCTAGTTTCACATGATACTTTTTCTTTAACCTAGCCTAGGGGTGGGCAATTCCGGTCCTGGAGAGCCACTGTCCTGCATGTTTTAGGTTTCTCCCTACCCTAACACACCTGAGTCTAACAATAATCAAACTGTGACAAGCATCAGCTGCTTGATAATGAGCAGAGCATTAAAATCAGGTGAACAACATGCAGGACAGTGGCTCTACAGGACTGGAAATGCCCACCCCTGATAGCCCTATTCATCATCCAGAGATGTATGCACTTATGCCCAGAGCTACCCAAGTTTTACTTCTAATATTCAAAATAAAGCTGTTTTTTTATTCCTTTTGCATTTCACCACAAACATTTTAATATAAGTCATGTGATTATAATACGAATATCTGTCTCCAAGGTGCTGATCGCTACTACAATAACATGGAGGACATGATTGGCTCTCGCCCCTTGCCCTATATGAAATATTGTTGGAAGTTCATTACTCCATGTTTGTTAACAGTAAGTGAAAAAACTAAATTATTGGTACTCTACGCTTAAAAAAGTCACTATAGTTTGAAATACACCTTAAAAAAAAAATAGAGAACACAAATGTAGACTATAAAGCATACAACCATTATAATAATAACATAAAATAAGCATTTATTTGGGACTTTTTTTGTATTTCAATCACTGAGTTATGTATATTTTTCACAGGCCATACTGCTCTTCTCTCTGGTCAAATTCGCCCCTCTGAGTTACAACAAGACCTACGAGTACCCCTGGTGGGGCCATGCCCTTGGGCTTTTTCTCGCTTTCTCTTCAGTCGCCCCGGTGCCACTGTGGTTTCTCTACAGTCTGGCTGTAACTCCAGGAACACTGAGACAGGTACTCTGAATATCACACACACCACTCAGATGAGGGCATTTTTACTCCAAGGACGGTTTCTTTCCTGTTGGTTTGTTTGTCATCAATACAGAAAAACTGGCCGGATTTCCATGAAACTTGGTGGAAGGGTATAGCATGGGCGAAGGAATACTTAGGAGCAAATCATGGGGCAGATACACAAATTCATTTTCACTTTAGTTAACGAGAAAAGCGAAAATGTGAATTTGTGCTGCGTTCATGTGGGTTTGGAATAATGGGGAAAATGAGGTCCCGACTCTGAAAAACGTACCCTGCATTAACATTTTGAGTTTGGGGCATGTCTTGGTGGAGGATCTTCTAGTTGACTTTACTTTTGTTTTTAATGTGGTTCTCTTATCGTGGTGGATTAATGATCTCTCTTTTTCTTGCAGAGGCTGGAAGTGATGACCACTCCAGCAGCTGACCTGCTCAGAGTAAACTCTGAAACATGTCCTTCCCTCAAAGAACAAGAACTTTGTGCTTTGAACACGGCTGAAAAACAATAACTCATAATAAAGTTTGACAGACTTTTGAAAAATTTATTTAACAGCATGTTTTAATTGGTTGACTCAATATTACATAATGCACAAGAGTTTTACGTCTGAAAGATTGAGGACTCTGAAATAAATCAAGTGCTTAAGTTATCACTTCATGTTCACGACGGGTGAATGATTTAACTGCAGATTTGAGGAATTGATTAAAAAAGCGAGATAGCTGACCATTAATTTAACATAATTAACAATCACAGTTTCAGAAAGTCATCTGCAGCCGACACTGAGCGTGGCACAGTTCTCAGATGTGTCCAGCAGAGGGGGATAGATGTTAGATATTAGATCACCAAGGAAACCGTCCCGCCAGAGAGTAGTCGAGAGGAGGCTCGTCTTATTATGTGCGTATACACTGTATATAGATCTATCTGTCTGTCTATCTATCTATCTATCTATCTATCTATCTATCTATCTATCTATCTATCTATCTATCTATCTATCTATCTATCTATCTATATATATATATATATCTATATAGATAGATATATATCTATCTTGTTTAGTGTGTTTATCTGTGGGTTTATTTTGATTGAAGATGTATGTTAACCAGACGTGTCGATGAGTTTGCTCACTCTAGTTGTCAGACTTTTTCTGGCACAGATATTCAAAAATGTAAAAAACAAAAACAAAGGCCCTGTTACAGCAAACGGGGAAAAGATAAACAGCATCTGTTTACATGCTGCTTACTAAAAAATGCCACAAGTCCTGCAGAATCTTACTTTGCCGTTCATTAAACGTCGAGTGCTTTGCAGAACTTTGAAGTAGCACCACGTGATTTATGACGTCAAAGCATCATCAAAAATTCCCAGTTAGTACAGCACAATGCTATCATAACAATAATAATGATACCTATTATTATATAACGCTAAATTTGAAAATGCATTCAGCTTCCATGGATTGAAATAAGTTTGAATTAAAACATATGAACATTTCCTGTATGCTATTGTGAATTGCATCATTAATCTAAAATGTGGATTTCTCATGTAGGCAAAGTAAAAGTTCAAAAAAATTGACTTCTATCTTAATGTTTCAGTGACTCATGCCATCAATGGATACATAAATACACAAAGTTGAGATTATTGTCTTTGTTACATCTGTTTATTTATACATTTTTTTTTATCTTTTTAAAACTGTATCTGTTTGTTGATGTTGATATTGTCATATTTCAAATATCACTGAACACCTGTAAAACCAACATCTACCAAAATCTCATTTAAAATGTCACCGTGACTTTTGAGGAAGAAAAATCAGAATCATATTTCGTCAAAATCCACCTGGAAATACATAAAACTGAAGTAAAAAAAACCCAAATGCATCTGAAAGGCCTACAATTTATCAGGGGACATTTTACAATAATGTACTTTTCTTTGCAAATTTAACACGGACCCACCGCTGGGAGAGAAATGGGACAAGGTGTGTGAGCTGAAAGCCTTAAGACTGTGTGACAACCGTGATAAATGCAGCCGGCGCTGACACGGCTATGGAAAAAGACAAAATATACCTTTGTCTTGTCACAATAATCCTAATCTATTTGAAGATGGGGCCACATTAGAGAGAGCGAGAGAGAAAGGAGGAAAAAAAACAAACAGGAATGAAAGCAGATTTGTGGTCAGCAGTGATAAATGTTGCTACATCAGAAACGGGGCTCAGTATGATGTTTCTCTCTAATGGCCTGATTGCTCAATTAATTCTGCGGCCCGTTCTTTGCCGGCCCCCTTTAATGTGGAAACTATATTTTCTCCCAGATTAGTATAGATACATGCTGACAGTCTGCACTGCTCAAGGTATTTGGGAGGTATAATTCATTCATAATGCCACAATGTGCCCCATCTATCATCTCAGGTTCTTCATCCGCTAACTTGCCGCTTGCTCCCTCCTCTCATTCCAAGCTCCTGGCTCTTCTGGGGCGGGTGGAGTGTGTGTGTGTGTGTGTGTGTGTGTATGTGTGTGTGTGTGTGTGTGTGTCTCTGTGTGTGTGTGTTTGTATATGTGTGCATGCATATATGCGATTTAGCCATGTGAGGTTGAGATGTGAGAGGTGTTAAGATGTGAATTGTGTGTGTGTGTGTGTGTGTGTGTCGGTGTGTGTGTGTGTGTTTGGGGGCTGTCGGGTGGTGGGGTGGTGGGGCATGCAAGGTTGTGAGGTCGGCAGCTTCTCTTCTCCTGATGAATTAGCTGGCATATGCAAGCGATGAATTACCAGGCAACCGGAGTCAATTATCCAAAGAAAGAAAGAAAGAAAAAAAAACGAAACATGGACCCTGCTCTTGTGGCCCCAGGGCCCCTTTTCCAATTCAGAGTGATTTCCCCAAAATGTAGAAGGGAAGAGAAGAGAAGCAGCCTTGAAGGAGTGAGGTTGGGATGATGATGTTGATGATGATGATGATGATGAGGAGGAGGAGGGAGAGAGAGAGAGGAAAAAAAGAGACTGAATGAATGAAGCTGCGGTGTATGTGTGTCCCCATCCCACACCTTTTCCCCCCTCCATCGTTCTCTCGCTCCCCGATCAAATCCAGAAGGCAAAGCACAGTGTGAAAATGCAAAAGGCTATTATCAGGCCTTCAGAGTGCACAAATGCCACTTATGATGGATGAGAGTGGGATTTAGAAAGGCCTCCTGTCAAACACCGACTGCCACCCCTCCTTAACCGGCCCTCTCTTTTGCCTCACTTGTCTCTTGTATCAAAACCATATCAGGCCCCTCGTTGAAAAGGGCCTAAGTGGAAGACATTTGTAATATATTGAAGTGGGTGCACACACATACTCACAGTGTCCCCTGCTGTTTTTACCATTTCATTTCTAACCTTCTTTTAAAAGGGAGAGAGGGAAAGATGGAGCGTCTATAACATTTCTGAGAAAAGGAGGAAAGGTGTTGCGGCCACGTCAGGCGTCAGACTGTCCATGTGACACTGGGGGAATGAGATAATTAGCAGGAATGTTTGTGAATGTTTTCCACATACAGCAAACAAATATGTTACTTCAGTGTGTCGGAGACAGAGAGAGGGAGAAGAGGAAGTCCTAGTTTTTGAAACAAAGTGCAGCATTGAGGGAAGCTTTCATTTTTTTATGCAGAAGAAGATAATAACACTTGGAATCTACTATATTACATCCACTGACGCCAAATCCAAATCACAAGATGAACCGTGGCCACGAGTTGCTTTCGATAGACCAATTTAATCTCAATGGTTGGACTCGCAGTGTAACCGAACTGCTTTAACAGTTTAAGAGAAAAGAGGATAAGAAAAGCTCATAGTGGGCAAGCACAGCCGAGCGTCATTAACCGTTTTAAATCCTAAACTTCACGACTGCCAAAGGAAAACACAATACCATTAACAAAAGATTCTTAAGTTGTAAGAATGAGTACAGTTGAGTGAATAAAATGCTTGGAGAAGGATATAAGAATAAAACAAAAGACAATTATATCCTGAAGTTTAGCTGGCACCAAAAATGGCCTCCGCTGTGTTAGAAAAGTAAGACTTTCAATGAACCCTTGACACAAGTCGAGAAAAAAAAAAGCTTTGCTTAAAAGATATTTAGTCAAATTATTCTCAAATATAGAAAAAAATGAAATGCTCAGGATTTTCTTTTTTCAGAATCTGTTAAAGCGTAAGTCTGAAGAAAATTGACCCCATTTTCGGCATGAAACTACATCGACTTGTACGGACTACCTGTCAACATGGTCCTACTGGTAAGGCACAGACTTGTAAAACAGTCTTTTTTAATAAACCAGCTACGTTGTTGGTGCTTCGTTTTATGTGTAGGGACCCTAATCATGCTACAGCAGAGGTTTGGGGTGATTTTGAGCAGTATTAGTGACTAAAAAATGGCGTTTTGGATGCATTCAGCGCACCAACCCGAGCTCATCCGTGTTAGCCCTTTGGGGCTAAAACTGTCTTGATGGCTTACTCGATGTATTTTTTAATGCTGAAAAAACCATGGGGTCCATTTTCGCTGGACTTACACTTTAAGGTCTACTTTGAGTTCCCATAGGGTGCTTCTGCAGGTACCAGGGTGAACGCAGAGAGATTGTGGACACAGAAACCTCCAATATGGTTAAAAAAACAAACAAATCTAATCTATAGAATATTTATTTTTACCATTAAACTATTGGCTAACTTAAGCCTAATTTCCACTTCATGGTTCGGCTTGACTCTACTCATCTCACTTTTGGAACAGGTGCTTTTCTCAGTTTTGTTTCCACTGTACGACCAATGTAAGCAGGACTCTGCAGGAATCACACAGAGCATGCCAGCCCTCAACCTGGGTAAGTATCACACCACATGCTGGGATCGAGAGAAGGTGTGTAAAAACTAGAGAGCAGTAAAGTAAAAATGAATAGCTGAAAAAACATTTAATATTTGGTTGAAATGTCCGACTTCTACCACTCCAAGTGGTCATAGTATAACATTTTAACTTACCCAAGCCCAGTAAAAGGAAAACGTTTCTGCAAACCACAGATGAATGAATGAATAAACTATTAATGGTTTAGGCATCAAAACAACATGGTCAGGGTTGAGAAAAGATCGTAGTTTGGGTTAAAATACGTACGTCTATTAAGCTTTGACTCGAGACGGGACACAAATGGGAGACAAACTGTGGTCTTCCAGGTGAAAGACAAGTGTGTGTTTGACCCGACCTCCTCCCTAAGTGCAGTTTTATACTACGTCACCTGACTTCTGCTGTTCACATCTATACTTTTACGTTGAAACGTTGCACAGAGACGTAGAGGGGTGCCAAAAACGTTGTGGTTCGCAGAAATGTACAATGCAAACATGTTTTCTGCATCTGCATTGTCACAGTGTTTTGTATGAAAAAGTTATTGTCACTATATCAAGTTTAAATGATCTGAAATAAAATCCAGTTTAAAATAAATTAAAATGAATTCATGGATGGTAGTGTTGATGTACCTGAACTCGCCTGACTGTGAGCTGTTGAATTACATGAGAAATAAAAGGTGCAGAGTTGGTGTCTGTTAGTCACACATATCTAATATGGTGGGTCATTTATGACGATATCCTCCTGACTATTTGATCAAAAAAGCATGCCAAAAAAAAAAGAGCAGCTCTGTTTGTATCTCTATCTGATTTTGAATGAGGTTTTCTTCTGGAGCAGAACCTGCTTTCACTTCGGCTCACTATGAGGGAAGATGAGAAAAGTCCATGAACTTATGAGATGTAAGGGGAAAAAACTCTGACTGCAGTAGCTGTGAAATAGCTAAAGCACCACTGACACATGACAACCGGGTCATGTCCTCTGCATTGTTTCAGAGACTCAAGACTCTTTATTACAATTTTTAAAAATCAAGTTTCCTATGTCTTTATATTTCCACAATTGTCTCCTTGCACTCTGTACAGCTCTCCAGACTACCTAGTGATGCGTCTCTGCTACTCTCTGCAGTTTCCCTCTGGGACAGCCAGCCCCTTCACTTCCTCTATTACCCCCTCACACACCCTTACATCCTCCTACACACACTCACACGCACACATCACCTCCCTCCCGCCCCGCGGCGACAAGCGCTCCACAATGGAGAACAGAGTGGTTTGGGAAATGATGGCCATTTATAACTGCCTGACGCTGTATCCCACACACACACACACACACACACACACACACACACACACACACACACACACACACACACACACACACACACACACACACACACACACACACACACACACACACACACACACACACACACACACACACACACACACACACACACACACACACACACACACACACACACACACACACACACACACACAGGTTTTGGTGCTGGGGTGAGAAGATGGGAGACAAAGGGAGAGCGCTCCCTTCTTCTGGCTAATGTCACAAACACATTAACTGCACAGATGAGCACACAAAACTGTCGCATCAAATCCCGTGTGTTTCTTAACTGTGGGATGTGTGTGTGTGTGTGTGTGTGTGTGTGTGTGTGTGTGTGTGTGTGTGTGTGTGTGTGTGTGTGATGGATCGAAAAACTTTAAAAGGTTTCTGACTTTGTCTACCCTGCTAGCTCCCTACAAAGTCTGTGTAATCTCAGTTCACCGTGTGGTGTATTCACGGCGAGCGAGTGGGCGTGTTGATGATGTTTCTGGCCAAACCGGAAGAAAAAAAAAACAAGAGGGGGAAGAGGAAGGGGGATTTACAAAGATCGCTACAAAAATGTCTAACTGGAGAGAAGAAGAGATCTGGGAACTTCCGTCAGTAAGAGCCGACGCTGAAGACACATTCAAGTGGTGTGGATGGCGGCGATGTGCCTTTAGGTATCTAGTGTGCCGGAAATCCAGAGGAAGAAGAAGAAAGTGGTCAGTGCAGAGTGAAGCGTGTCTCTGGTCTGATCCACAGGAGACAAGGCACCCTGTACAGCTTCGGAGGTTAATTGACTCTTTTAAGAGCCACACACTTCCTCTGAGAGCTCATTTCTGTTCTTTTAAGCATTCAGATCCTCGTTAGCACTAGCATAACTTCCCATTTAGCACAACAGCAGAGTAGGCTGGGCCGGGGTTAGCTTCAGTCAGCTAGCCCTCTCGGCTGCTACCTGCGATTGAAGCGATGAAGCGATGATCAAAAATGTGACAAATGTGATCAAGCGACGCGATACTCGCATTGCGGGGGATTTTATCGCCTCCATTGCTCCTGGTTTGAATGCACAGTCAGTAAGAACAGACGATCTCCTGTCTGCTACAAGTGAGAAATGGAAACTATTCCTCATAAGTGAAAAGTTTATTCTCCAACATTTTCTCTGGCTTTAACACATAATCAACAGTAGCTCCGGCTTTAGTTAGTGCGCTCTGTTTCTGATGAACTGAATTAAGAAATGGAATCAGCTGAAGGTTGGAGCATGTTTGATAACTTTTTAATCTTTCCTAAATTCTGATTATGTCAAAAAACAATACAACTGTTGACAAAACAACATCACCCATCCCACTGTGGAGGTTTCAATTATCATAACATTATCTTCTTCAACAGATGCAGTTAAATGTCCATGTAATTAAATTCAATTTCAATTTTATTGATAGTGCCAAATCATAACAAAAGTTATCTCAGGACACTTTACAGAGTAGGTAAAGACCACACTCTATGACTTATTTATGATTTACATAGACCCAACAATTATTTTTATGCACCTGAATAACTTATCATCCGGCTGTGAGATACGATTGAAAGGGGAAGTTCTTGTGTCAAAACTCAAAACCTGTTTAGACTCATAATGTAGTATGAAGGGACGTCACAATATGAGATTTAGATATCACTATTTTTGTCAGAGGAGATATCACGGTTTTCACGATTATTAATCAGAATTTATTATTCGACAATAAGAAAGGAAAAAGATACATCATCTTTTGGTCTTGCACATAAAACATGTAAACCTATGAACTCATAGAACTGGAGTTACATTCAAAAAACTACTACAGTAACACATTGTGAACTCCTCTCGGCCCAGTTTAACAAGTTTTGTTTAGATAAGTAACGTTAAACTCACTAGTTAAGTTGTTGTTTTTTTTTTACCTTGACTTGAGCATAAACGAGGGGGTGATTATCTTGAAGATGTTGGATCATGTTCAAAGTGTTGGACCGTTTGCAATCCCTTTGAAACAGCATGCTTTACAAATTGGATATCCATCTTCAACAACAACTCCCTGGTCAAATGTAGATATACAAAATGCTCCCACGCTGCCGATTAAAGGCGTTTTTTTGGCAACTATAAGGCTCGAATGTCAGTTCCTTTGATCTTTTTACAGATTTCTTCTCAACGCTTCAGGTGAGGGACATTACAACAACAATGCAATGCAGGAATCAGGACTACATAGATATTAGCTTCTACAGTTCTTATAGTGATGGAAAAATCAGTTAATCCCGACATCCCTGGTAGTATAAAACTAATGAGTTATAATCCACCTTTTGCTCACTCTAAGCTTTTGTTTCTACATATTACAAGTGATAACTTTAAATAGTCAGTAGAATAATGCAAATAGGGACAGTTATTGACAATATTGTTAATGTTGTCTATGGGTTCAAATGCCAGTGGTGAATTTCTTGTTTCCACTTTTGTGCAGGGTGTAAGACAGAGATCCAGTGCTTTTATGTTAATTAGGTTGCCTGTGACTTTTATAAAACGATTGCAAGGGTGTCGGTTGTGTGTATACATTTGTATTTCTGTGAATGCATTTGCGTGCGTGTGTGCGAGGCCCCGGCCTGTCACTGTGCTGGATGGGCTGTCACTTTCTTAATTGCCTGAGTGTGACCCCGCCCCGCTCTGCTCACCTGGCTAATTACTGTGTCTTTCCAGACAAGAGATTGAAATAAATTTGACTCCATTCAAGCTTCATTGGCATGAAAAGTGAGGTTACTGACATTGTCATAATACAGTACAGTACAGCGGGTTTGTCCTTCTAGTGATATTTTACTATGAGAGCTTCATCGCTGTAACAAATGCTGACGATGAAAGACGTGCCATGTTAAACTGACAAAGTGGTGTCATAATTCACGTTTCTCCATGTTTTTAACTGTGAAATAAAGTACAAGTGAGTTGAAGTGTGTGTGAAAAACATGCATACATTTTGTGCATTGAGAGAATGGGAGCAGAAAAGACGTCATTCCCTCTGAAGATATTTACAAAACCAAAAGTTCGAGAACACAACGCGAGAAGGAACGAATTCTACCGAGGGAAGAGAAGTTCAAAAAAATAAAAAGGATGCGAGAAACGGAGCATATTGAATTGAATCAGATTGGAAGACATGCAAATGAAATGCTAATGTGATGCTAATGAGCAGATGGAGGGAGGGAGGGGGAGAGTGTCAGGTAGGAGTAAAGTTTGGTTAGAAAGCGAGCTGGCGCGACAGCAGGCAAATGGGCAACGCTTGGGTGAGCAGTGAGCGGGCTACCCATGATGCCTCCATGAGAGAGGGAACATTAAGCGATAGAAGGAAGAGATGGAGAGAGAGAGGGAGAGAGAGGGAGAGAGAGAGAGGCTTGGAGGAAGGGCCCTGTGGGCTAATGAATGCTGATTATTTCCCAAATTACATTTCACAACTTTACCGTTTCTTTTTCCTGTGGTGCACATTCTCCATCAACACCATCGTTCTGTCTGTTAAATCAGTCGTGTTCTCTGCTCGTTAATTTGTTCTCGCTTGTCTTTGAAAGCCCCATTTAACTCCACCTGAAGCAGCAGTCGCCCAATCACGCTGCAGCAACAACTATTCAGCAAAGTAAATCCTCAGCTTCCACACAACTGGCCTCCCTGTCCGCTGTATTTGTGAAGCTTGTGCTGCGTTGTCGGCTTCTGCTGTTTTTCTCAGGTTTAACTTTTCAAGTTTTAAGTGGGAAACTGCTCCAGGATCGCAGAACTCCCCAAAGCTGCAGTTTTAAACCCCTTTCACACATGCACTGCAAACCTAAATGTATCTAGGAGGAGCTGAATGTGACAACAAAATGACATCAAACAGACTTTAACCTACCAGCACCCTTTGCACAAAGTCTGTGTGATGTCCGATCGAGCCCGTGTGTGAGAATTCACAGCGAGCGAGTGGGCGCGTTGATGACATTTCTATCATGCGGCTCACGCAAAACAAGAAGGAAACCAACTTTTGAGGGTGAAGGAGGTTAATTTACGAAGACGCCAACTAATGTCAATCACCAGTGTCTAACTGGACAGAAGACTTTAAGAACTTCTTTCAGACAAATTAAAGGAAATCGTTGTTTATGACCAAATTATGAACCAGCTCTTTGACAGCCGTGTGATCTGCCTCATGTCTTGCCTCCAGCACGCTCTAACCAGGCGCCACCACTCGCCTAAACCAAACAGATATTTTCAGTAAGTGAGAATGCGTCTGACACAGACTAATCTTTTTAAATGTGGAGAGCAAACGAGACAGAACGCATTGGTCCCATCGGCTATTGTCTGTGTGTAGTGAATAGAACATGGCCCGTCCCAGTTTTACGTGGAAGTAGGGATTTCTCAGCTGCGAGTCAGAACTTTCAACTGGAACGACCCCCGAGGTCAGATTTTCGGATGATCCACACAACCCCCGAGTTGACATTTAAAGATGGCTGCCCGGGTTGTAGACAGTAAAGAAGCTCCTGTAATAATCATTTTATAAACACTTTTTACTATTTGTTTTCACAATAAGTCAGCCGTAAACATAGCTTATATATATATATAGGGAAATGCTGTCATGGTGTAATTTACATTTTTCATGTGTAAATGTGAACTACAAAGCAGGCCGTGCTAACAACGGCTAACCGTAGCCTGGTAGCTTCAGCCGTGTTTTTTTCCGACTTTGTAACTGAAATGCCGATAACTCGGGTGTGACGTTATTCCCGGCTCCAACTTCCAACATCAAAGGTAAATGGAACGCACCGATGGTATAGTAGTACAGTGAATGAGGGCAGCTGATTAATTAAAAACATGAATTGATATTTTTTGTTGTAAAGAACTTGCATGCTGTTTGTTCAATAGTTATTCTTTCCCAGGATGGACAAAGACAACTATACTTCCAAAATGTGAATACAACTGGATTATAGCACAGTTTATACACAAGTACAACAGATTAAAAAAAAAATATATATCAATATAAACATAAATGAATGAATCCCTTTAGATTTATAGAAATTGATTACTACTTTTTATTGTTTGTTAACTGTGGTGTGTTTTCACTTATTCACTGTTTATTTATGAGGCTGAGCTTGTTGTTTTTGTTGTTACTACTATTGTTACTATTGATATAGTTGTTTTGTTTTAATGATAAAATGTGATTTTATTACTGTTTTTTACTGTAATTGTTGTCGCTTCCTGTGTGGACGCCAGGAAGATCAGCGACCACTTTTTAGAAAGCTTATGTGGATCCAGATAAAAAATAGAATAGAAAAGGATTTTAAGAATGTTCTGTGGAGTTAGGAAAAACCATCATCATCAATGTTATCTACAAAACATTTAGTCAGTTACCCTGACAGTCTTTTTATATTTAAGTGTGTATTTCATTTCACTTGCAAAACTAACAAAGCCTGCCCTCTTCATCAACACTCTCACTAAATAAACTTGACTTGAACAGTTATTCTCTTTATACTTCAGTCTGTCAGAGGGACTGGGCTCTGTTAATGGTGCCACTCCGTCTTTTCCTGACACAACAACACTCACAGCTGCTTCATCTGCTCCTGTCAGTGTCTCCAAGTTAAAGACCTTCTGAAGAGACAAAGGGCAAATATCTTTTTGTATGCCTGTCGGGTTTTCTACAGCTTTTACAGGCACATACAACACAAACGCATGCACACACGCATTCATCAGATACGGGGGGAGGGGGTGGTGGTGGTGCAGTAACAGAAAATGTGATCATCTGCATACCCCTGATGTGGTGGAGGTGAGAAAGAGCATCTCGATGGCAGCCGAGCACGGGGAGGGAAAATGACAATATTTAAAATAGGAGACACAACTCCATTTCTTTTTGAACAAAATATTAATGATCTTTCATTTGAATCTCATCACAGATGCGGCCGGGGGAAAATTGCATTCTGTGTGGCAGAAGTCTGGGGAAGACATGAGACAGGATAATAGCCAATAGGTGTTTGGAGAGAGGGAGTCAGAATGAATGAGAGGGAAAGACAGAGAGAAACAGAATTGACAAATTCCCATGATGGGTATGCCATGAGAGGAGGGGGAGGAGGAGGAGGAGGGGAAGTTGAAGAACAGGGGGAGAAAAAAAGGGCCGAAAGATTGGAAATTGAAATTTATGACATTGAAAATGACTATGACGAAGACAGAGCCAGGTCCCGCTTTGCTCTCCCCTCTTTGGTAGCAGTCAACCTTGCAATGAGGGCAGATCAAACAAAAATAGGCTGTTAGGGGGGCAGGGGCGGTAGGTGGTGCTGAGCACTGTGGATGGGATGAGAGAGGGGGAATGAAGGAGGGAAAGCAGTGACGAAGGTGGAGGGATAGTGGGATGGGAGGGAGGTATACACAGAAGTGAAGGAGGACATTAAAGGAGGAAATGATGATGTTGTCAGTGAGCGATGTAAATCGCAGCGGCTACATAGTCAACAGATACAGTCGGCTGGCTGTGCGGGCCGGGGCCTGTCTCAGCTGCAGTGGCACTGACAAATGGAATATTTTCAGAGGACTTAATCAGAGGAAAATGGGCTTTCATCTGCTCGCCTACCCGCTCTGGCGCTCGCACAGAGAAATGATTGCCTGTCGCTCTTCCTCTCCCTGTCTCTTTCTTTCTCACAGTCATTGAACGTAGCCACTGAACCCTGCAGAGGTTACAAAAAGAGAATTTATCAGTTGTGTTTTATAAAAGGATATAGGGACATTGAGACACACGCAATCACACTCCCTCCGTAATAGACTTTGATTGGAGAATGCTGATAGCTGGGTTTGTTTTGCTCACACAAACTGAAAGAAGACATATTCAAAGGAATTACAGGCACAGATTCAAATGCACACTCAAACTTTTTTCTTTGTGAGGTTCCAGTGCCGCAGGTGACCGGATAAACACTAATAAATCTTCCTGCTCACCTCAGTAATCAGTCATCCATCAGCCTTCCAGAGGAAAAAGCAGAACGTTTTGTGTTCTCTGAGAAAGTACAAAGTGTGCCACTCTGAGAGCGTCCTGATACATTTCAAACACACTCATCATCCACTCAATAAAACCTATTACTTGTCATGAAGGCCTCATTTCCTACAGTTGTGTTTGATGTAGTACCTGGGCCGCTCCATCTGTAGGCCCACAGCAGCAGCAGCAGATAGGCCTCTGCAGAACAGACAACAGTGACATGATCTATTTCTCCTGTGATGAATGTACCAATCTGCTGCCCTGTTGCCCTGTCCGCCTAATTTGTTATGATGTGACACCATCTAGACTCTTTTCTATGACGATGAACTTGCTGCTTGTGTGTACCAGCAGGTAAGTGGGATGAAAACGTCGGGATGCTCTAAGATAACAGTGAAGCACTTGAAACTATACAACTGTGATCGAACTTATATACCCGGTTTTCACATCTGCTTTTATAAAATGCTTTTTCAAACTGTTTCACCCCGTGTTAATAGAAATTACATTTACTGCTATGCACCCCGAGCAATACCTGAAGAAACAATATACTTCACCCTCTCATTTTGAAAACCTCTGGCTTAGTTTAATGTGATATTAAGATCCAGCTCCCTTCAAAGAGCCATTTTTCCCATCACAAAGACACTCAGGAGTGTTTACATCATAGTTTGTATTTATGCAACGTACTTATATCAGGTTTGTGTGATATCAGAGGAAAACTCCTGCACAGAAATTCGGTTTTCTTATGAAATATAAAATTATTTTTAATTCCCGTGTCTCTCTGTCCATCTGTCTTTTCACTCTTTCCTGCTAAAGAGAAGGTTTTCGTTGCCACTGTGTTGCTGGACAAATACTTTATATAATAACAAGAATAATTATCACTACTGTTATTAAAGATGGTGCGACTTGTTGCTGCTCATGGGGGAATTGTTGGGTCTCTGTAAATCATAAATAAGTCATAGTGGTCTTTACCTACTCTATATGTAAAGTGTCTTGAAATAACTTTTGTAGTGAATTGGCAGTGTAAATAAAATTGAATTGAATTTGCTGCGGAGGTCATTTCTACAGTAATAAATGTTTGACTTACATAGAAATTACAGCGCGTTACTTTTTGTAGTTATATGTATTAACAGTGAATGAGGACAGCTTAATTTATAATATGATTGGAAACATATTTGTTTTTTCATTGGCTGACATCAGTGCTTGTACTGCCAACATTAAAATGAATTAGGGGCTTGTGGCCATCACCATTGACTGTAAATGGTTGTTATTAATTATCATCTAAATAAGTAACAGGAATCTGATTTGAGGAAAGATGACTTGATGTCTTAAGCTGATTTGTTTTTGGGAGCCATG
The DNA here is from genome assembly GCF_963691815.1 of Echiichthys vipera. Lineage (NCBI taxonomy): Eukaryota > Metazoa > Chordata > Actinopteri > Perciformes > Trachinidae > Echiichthys > Echiichthys vipera. The sequence continues at coordinate 19,456,076 of NC_139840.1, read as the reverse complement.
GGTTGTTTTTTAATGCCAGAGGGAGAAGAATTGTATTCATCTGAAATCAATCTCTGTTGAAAATACGAAGTTTGGCTAATGATGGTTATGTTAAATCTCTCCATCCAGCTCGTGGCAACAAGTGTCCATCTGCACTGTGGTGAAGTCGGGCCGTGACAGATCACGGATCAGCTGGGAGAGCAACAGTGGAATTTGTCCCCTTCTGCAGCAGCAGATCAATGATAATTACCCGGCTGACACGAGTACAGTTATAACTTTACAGGATCAAGAACAGGGGGGAGAGGGGAGTGAAGAAGGAAGGGACGAAGGGCTGTGGGCCACACTGAGCTCTGAGCTGATCGATACTGTGTGAGATATGGCTGTGACCGGCCCCGAGGCCCGGCCTTATAGCAGCTCAACAAGCCATTACCGCTGTCTTTCAGAGGGCGCTACAGACCCAGAGCTTGTGTGTGCTTATGTGTGTGTGTTTTCAAAGCTGCCGAAAGGCCGTTGGTTTGGTTTGGCACCTCACACAATAAACATCAACCTGGTAAAATGGCATCACAACTAATCATAACCCATAGCAGAGTGTTTAAAGTTATAGTCCTCCAGATTTAAGTCTTATTTGGTGACGCATGTGGTTACTGGTTTCTGATGGTAACAAGTACAAGTGTCAGGTATCTACTGTATCAGCCATATTTTAATTTGAAATAATGCGTATCAACCAAGCCCCCACCACAGTGACTTCCTGGTTGATCCAATAAGGAAGTGCCGAAAATTGCAGTTTGTCCGGTGTCCACTAGGGGCAGGTTTCATAATAGAGCAGTTTCTCATTGACCCCCATGTTAAACAAGCCTTTATCACAGCATAATTTAACCTATTTAAGGCCTGGTATAAAAAAACATTATAGTCTGTATGTTTAGGTCATATCTCCATGACAACACTGAGGGGGGTGATTGTTTTTGTACCAGGCTAGTTTTTATTTTATTGGAGGTTAAAGTTTATGAATAATTAGGGGCGCGGCCTCTTGAGTGACAGCTAGCCTCTGGCCCTCACTTCTCCTCTGAGGTAAACGTCAGCCAGATGGAAGTATCTCCCTCCCCCCAACGTCACATACATGCCGTTTTTTGGTAAGAGGAAATGAGGCGGAGTCAAAGTCTGACAAGATGGCGACTCCCGTAGGCGAGGATGATTGGATCAAGTTGAGAGAACAGACGGAGATGCTACGTTGATTTTTTATACATTCTTTGGTTTGGACCACTTGGGGAGGCAAACGCCTTAAAATAGCTCTACTCGAAATACTACAATTAAAGGTGGGCTGGGATTGCCTCCGGGCGGTTCTCACCCCAATATGTGAAAAAAATATTCCACAGCCTCATGCACAGACATGCAAACATGGCCGGACGTCTATCAGAACAAACACACACACAAAGTGGCCATTACTCCACACTTACATGATAGAGTTGTGATTTTTGGACCCAGTGACCAAGTTTGTGGTTTGTTCACTGGTTCAGCGACGGCCACATTCAGCCATGTCGAAGCTGGAGTCGAGCAAAGACTCAGATTTGAAACAAAGAGGAGAAAGAGAGGACACAGAAGAAGACTAGACGGACAGGGGAAACAGTTGAGTGTGTGGTCAGTGACAGCCGAGGGCAAATCATCTTCATCTCCAAACTGATCCACTGAGATCTCACTGAGCACACACACACACACACACACACACACACACACACACACACAGACACACAGACACACACACACACACACACACACACACACACACACACACACACACACACACACACACACACACACACACACACACACACACACACACACACACACACACACACACACACACACACACACACACACACACACACACACACACACACACACACACAGGTTCATAGGTTGGCAGATGATGAGGTCTCTCTTTTAGTGACTCCTGGCCAGGATTTGTATTGTTGAATGTGAATCCAGGGGTTTTGGAGCGTGCGTGTGTGTGTGTGTGTGTGTGTGTGTGTGTGGACAGCTGGAGGGAGGGGGGCTGATGACCTAGTTAAGCCTTCTGTAAAAGTGACACAAGTGCCCGTATAACACATATTCTCATGCAGGATTGTTAGATACATACAGTAACACTGGAACTGTGATCGCGATCTTAGCGAGCAACTTTTAGCCTTAAAGGTTGAATATGTAGAATCTTTATTCAAAGCTACGTTTAAAAAAGAAATAATACACCCACAGGGCGTTTTGAGGGGTACATAATGAAAGTATTGCTTTTCCATAAAAAAATATATTTAGTCTGAATTAATATTTGTAAAAAATGTTGACGGGTTTGACAACGACGTTCTGTTTACATTTTACGAGCCACTAAGTGGCCGGCATTGCTGGTTGCCAGGGGTGTCTGTTGTTGGGTGCAGCTACTGTAGGCTGGCACTGGGTGAAATGGTTATCTCATCCCAGCAGCTGAGTGACCAGAGACGGCCAAAAACGATAAAAAAAACTCAATCAATATAGACCAAGCATTCACTTGATGGACTGTGATAAGGGAGTTCAACGGCATTAAAACACGTGCCGAAATGGCTACGTTTCTCCTTGATCTGTAAGCTAACTTTCCTGTTTACTTAGCTGTAACGCTAACTGTCAGTCAAACTCCTCTAATACTTGTTTTTAAGGTGCGATTTGCCGGAGGGGATGGGTTCAAACAGGCTCAAACAGACTCTGGTCTCCTGTAGGCTGCTGGTCTGACAAACCTTGCAACACGTCCTGCTCGAATTATTTTTTGTTATTGCGACTACGATCTTGAGACACTGGATGGCTCATTCTCCCTATTTAACCTTTAAGATGTTTGTGAAAACCAGACAGAGATCTGGAATATTTTTGGATGAAGGGGAAAAGACAAAACCTCACGTTTAATCATTGATGACTTTCCATCCTAAACCCTCACTTTAACTACTGATGATTTTCAATGGTCTGATTTGGACCAACACACACACACACACACACACACACACACACACACACACACACATACACATACACATACACATACACATACACATACACATACACATACACATACACATACACATACACACACACACACACACACACACACACACACACACACACACACACACACACACACACACACACACACACACACACACACACACACACACACACACACACACTAATCTATAGCAGACAAATGAGGCTGGGCTAACAGAGTGGGGCAGAGAGAGAAAAGATTGACTCGGAGAGAGAGGCCTAATTAGCAGAGGCTCATTAGGAGTCTTTAAGAGGCTGTGATTAGGGATGTTTGTTCACACAGCATGCTGCTGCTGCCGGGCTTAATGACTGGGACTGATCACTAGCTAGTTTAGCCTACAGCGTGATGGGGGGGTCTGGAAGAGGGTCGAAGCATGAAAAAAGTGCATGACTGTGTGGCTGCGCTCCAGCGAGTCATTTGTCTGCAGTTAACTGAAATTAAACACAGGAAAAAGAGCATCTTGCCTCTTTTGACGTCACACACAAAAAAGTAAAGATCCCATCAGAAGGCTGGGTTTAGGCATTAAGCTAAACGTATTGTTAATTAATTTGGGGACACCTTTGGAAGCATTAAAGCAATTTCAGTTATTTTACATTTAAGTTTTTGTACAAATTAAACAAGCAGGAAACAGCAGGTTTTGTTACCTTTGGACAGTCAAACTAACTGTTTCCCCCTTTCTTTGAAGTCTTTGCGTTAGACTAAGATAACCTGCAGCTATTGTAGCTTCATATTAGGAAGTAAAAGTTTTTGTTGCCACAAGATTGCTGGATTAGTACTATATATAATAACTATAATAATTATCACTACTGTTATTAAAGATAGTGTGACTTGTTGCTGCTCATGGGGGAATTGTTTGGTCTCTGTAAATCATAAAATATGTCATAGAGTGTGGTGTGGTAGACCTATATATAAAGTGTTTTGAGATAACTTGTTTTGGCACTGTAAATAAAATTGAATTAAATTATTAAGCGAAAAGTGATCATTTATAGACAGCAGGTGATTTGTTCAAACAGCGACAGACTGGCGTCCTGTCCAGGGTGTACCCCGCCCCACGCCCGATGTCAGCTGGGATCGGCTTCAGCCCCCCCCCCCCCCCCCCCCCGACCCAGACAGGGACAAGCAGTTGAAGATGAATGAATGAATGAATGAAGACAGGACAAACAGAGGTCCTAATAATAAATGTTTGCCACTTCAGCACCACGGACAGCACCATGGAGTTATCGATACACAGTTCGGCAGCTGATATTTTTGTTTGTGTCTGGAATAAACAAACTAAAAATATCATATACAGTATATTAGTGAGTTTTAGAGGTGCTCCTGGGTGTATTTTTTTTGTTTTACTGGGAAAGGCTTGCTGTTTCCCCTTACTTCCATTGTTTTATGCCAAGCGAATCATCTCTCAGCTCCATAACACACAGACATGAGAACTGCATCGACTCTCTCATCTTACTATTGACAAGAAACAATCAAGCTTCATTCATTTAAACTCTGGGATCAGGTGTGGGTTTACAGTAAAAGTTAAAATACTGGAGGGACTTCCTTCTCTGTGAGTTACTACAGTGGGATTTACAATAAACTGTCCTTTACTGTTGTTTATATGGAGTCTGCATATAACAGCGGTTTGCACCTTGTGTCAGTGTTGAAAGCTAATCAGGGGGCTGCGGTAGTGACGCATGATGCGTCTCTATGTTTTTCCCTTTCTCTTTCTTAAGGCTCAAACTCATTTCAATAATCAGTGCATCCCCCCCTCCACCATCACCAATCTATAAGTTTACCACTGAGCCCGAGCTCTTGGCTTTATAAACCACAAACCCCTTCACTTAAATCTGATAAGAGTCCCAGCACTATTGTGATACGATTTCCCCCCTCGGAAGTCCGTCCATGATCCTGCATTTCCCTGAGTCCCTCTCGTTCCACTTCCTGAACTGGGGTGGATTGTCTGGAATAAACTCCAATCCTCCTTAAAAGAAGAGAGCAAGGGAAGGGGGGAGTGGGGGGAGGGAGATGGTGGTGGGGGAGTCAAAGCCGAGAGGATCAAGGATGCGAGGGCCAAAGTAGAGGATCCGACAGAGCAGAAAGTAGAGTTAGCAACTCCGTCTCCTGTCCTCGAATTCCTCCAGCTGCTGTCTCTGATTATCTTCAACACCCTCTCACTCATCCATCCATCCATCCATCCATCCATCCACCCATCCATTTATCCATCCATCCACCCACCCATCCATTTATCCATCCATCCACCCATCCATCCATGCATCCATCCATCCATCCATCCATCCATCCATCCATCCATCCATCCATCCATCCATCCATCCATCCATCCATCCATCCATCCATCCATCTAATCACTTTGTGCACATCTCCTTGCACTTCTGCCCCCGGCCTCTGGGCAGCGCTGCAGCAGCAGTGACACATTTGGTTGCAGCAAGCAAGACTGATCCATTTGTTTGTTTTCTGAATCCAGGATTTATGGAGATAGATTAGACAACAAAAGCATATGGAAAAGATAAAGAACACTTAGGTAATGGATTTTGGCGGCCTCTCTAACACAGCAGAGAACTCATCCTCTTTCCATCTCTCATCTCTCCTCCTTTCTCTCTCTGCTCTAAACATGTTTGTTGTTCTTTTCTCTCTCTCTCTAGCAGACACTTTGTGAGAAGAGAAGAAGCTCCAGCTGTTTGTGAGGACTGAGGGGTTAGCTTGAAGAAGAGCGGTTAAAAAGTAACAAAGGAGATGTGCGCCAACCAGACCTTGGCCTTTGGTTTCATGTGCTTTCCAACTCTGTACGTGTATGTAAGTTGGCAGTGTTGTGAAGCTGGAGGTGGATTTGCAGGAAGAGAAGTACGACAAGAAAGACTTTTTTTCCCCGTAGGGACTAAACAAAAGGCAATCTTTAACAAGACACACAATAAACCAGTCTAACATCAGCTAAATATCACAGGGAGGCTTTAATCACACAAGGTCCAGGCAAGATGTGCTCCCTTTTAAAAAAAATTACTTCATATACGTATACATTTTTAACCCAAACATTATTATTGTTTGAATGTTTTTTTAGAGCAAATTTTAATGAAGAGAAACTATTAACTTCACGTGTAAAGGGCTTTCATTTAAACCAGTGTTACAATAGTTCTTATAATGAAGTCAGCGTTTCATAACATTAATGGAAGAACATTAGCTCTGGTGCTTGTTTAGTGTGATTGAGTTTAGAGTTTAAACAATACTTGGCAAATGATCATCACTAATACATCCAACAGACTTCATTACTGTACGAGGGGATCGAGTGCAGAAAACACACACACACACACACACACACACACACACACAAACAGACACAACTGCCAATATTGATGTACACACACACACACACACACACACACACACACACACACACACACACACACACACACACACACACACACACACACACACACACACACAGGTCTTTTAAATAACAAGTAAAAAAACAGCTTCAGTAACCCAACTCTTCTGAATTATCACCTCCTTGCTTGTGGCTGTTTATGAATACAAATTGAATTTCCGCTGCAACCTTGTCGCAGTCATGGCTCATTTGATTTATTCCTTAATGAATATTTCCCCTTTCAACTCAGGAGATGGGAAAACATTTCCACACTAAATGAGACCCGGCTTTTATTGTAGCCCATTCTTTCCTACATCTAGAAGAACATTACACTCATGGTTGTGTTGCTGCTTTAAGTTGAACAGGGTTGTTCCATTTGTAATGGAACAACCCTGTTCTGTTGTTTTTCCATCAGAGACTGTAAAGGAGAGCAGGTTTTACCTGCAGTGTAACGGCATGTTATGGCTGTTTTTCCTCTCTAATGGCTGTACTTTTCTTCTAAAATACACCAGCATTTCTCTGTCTTACACTGAATTAAGAAAATGTCATATAAGTTAGAGACAGATAAGGAGATCTGCACATTGGATTCAGAGACTAAACCCACCATATTGACTGTCCAGTGTGACAAAGATGCTAGCAGACACATCGCTCAACGACTATAGTTAGACGGATTCCCCACGAACACCATTTACCTGTTAATGTTGTGTAGATAATGTGCAATTGACTGCATGCCTGCTAAATAATGCAGTAGCTTGTTTTGGGGCCAGAAGAGAATTTAAATAGTATTGATAGGCTAAGCTGCCATGGTGTAGGATGTATGCAGTCAGAAAGCCCCACTCTGTATTGATCAAAGAGCGGGCTTAAAGCAGAATTGCTCCGAGTTCTTGAACAAATGAGGAAAAAGCGAAGGAAACAGAAGAGTAGCAGCGTGGAGTGATAGATCAGAGGTGAGGAGGAGAGGGTGACTGTTGCAGTTCAGGAGGCAGAGGAAGAGGAGGAAGAGGAACGATGTGAAGAGAGACAGAGTGAGAGTTAGGCAAGGAGACGTTGGGGCCGTCTATCCATCCAGCGCATCGCCGGGGGCAACCGGAGGAGTAAAGTTGTTAACGAGTGTGTGGACAGTGGTGTCAGGCAGAGCGCAGCTCCATCAGGGAAATGAGTCGCCCGGGCTCTATTATGGCCCCAGGTGCATTATGGGAGGACAAAAGGAAACTTTTGGTAGAAATAGATTATAGACAATGAAGAGAACAAAAGAGAATTCACGTGTTGTGTTTATTTTATTCTGAGATGTTGGTTTTTATTTTCAATTTGTAGAAAAAAGAGGACTTTTTAATTTGGTTCTGTCTTTTTACGGAATCTATTTTTACGTTTTTGTCAGTCTGGTGCCGAACATTAAAATCAACTTTGATGCATGCATGATAATCAAATCTGTATTTTATCACCAAATAAATAAAGACAACTGTAAATTCTGATTTAGTCGTTGTGCCTTTACCAAAGCCTGATAAGTGATTTCTTTTGTTTTGTATATTTTAATCATCATTTCAGTGTGAAGATGAGCTGTTTCCAGTTATTGTAATAAACGCTGATGGTGGAGTTTGCTGTTATTGAACCTCCTTCATTCAGAGGGTTTGCTCTCTTTGCCTCCCTGAAACGCTTACATTTAGAAACATCTGCACAGTGTTTATAATAATAACAGAAATCAAATCTGTAAGTCTGTTCTCATTTGATCGAGTTTGACCATCACAAAAGACTCACCACCACAGTTAGCTACATGTTGAGACTGCAAGCAGACAAAATCAATACTGCAGTGCAGTTTAATATGTTCTGGTGTGTCCCTGCTACAGGCTGAGTCATCTGTTGACAAACTACGTTAGCCACAATACAATACAGATAACCAGCTGCCTCTAAGTATCGATAAGTTTCCTATTCCAAGATGTTTCCAATTAGGCCAATTTATTCCAGCCTACGTGTTTTATTCTTATTTTACACACACACATAAAAAATGGAAAATAATCTCCTCATGCAGGAGATTTCTGCAGATGGAGACGCTCATGAAAATGGTTCAAATGACAACATTTAAAACATTTCTTTAATACAGAACATTTCTTCTTACTAATGTCCAGACAGTTTTTGCAACAATAAGACTCAAAAATTAATGTATTTGTATATATCTGAAAAGATACTGCTCCATTTCCAAGACATACAGTAATTTAAGTCTTGCAGTCAAATTAAATGAGGTGCATTAATTCTTTAACTGTTTTCAACGTAGTGTTCACATCTGACACTCTTAAAATTCAAACGAATAAACGGGAACTAATGACGTTAAACCGCAGTATCATATGGAAGAGAACAAATAGCTCCAACACCTTTAACTTTATTTGTGTTAATTGCAGCCTACTACTACAGGACAGGAGCTCATTAACATAACATTAACACTTTGTGCCACTGTAAAAAGTATGAAAAGTGCCACATAAATAAAGATCGATTTGATTTGTGGCCTGTAGATGTAGATTTCCTGTGCTAATACTTATCGCTGTTCATGATCTAAATGTGTTTTTCTCTGAATGTCATGTAATTCGCAAAAAAAACTCACTTTTGTGCTTGATCTGATGAAAATATTTGTAAAAGATTACAAGAAAAACAAAGCAGCATCTCACATCTAAGGCAGATTTCTTTCTTATCTGACAAACACCTCTTAGCTCGTGTTGTTCTCGAGACCTTCAGGAATTAACAGCACTTAAAAGCTGGATGCATGACAAGTCTGCAAAAAAACAACCAACATACCTAAGTTGATAGGCGTTGTGCATCCTTCAGTTATTATGAAGAAACCTCGCATTTAATCTGTTATGATCGGTATCAATGGGGAAGAAAAACATGTTTCTCTGACCATTAGTGAGTGTGTATGTAAGTGTGTACAGTGCAGCGGCCTCAGGCTGTGTGCTTAGTGAGGATTGTAATGGGACGGCTTTAAAGGGGGATTAATGCAGTATGGTCAAATGAGAAAAACACTCCTGTAGAAACAAACATACAGTAATTAACAGGATTAGAAATATATATTATATATATATCATACCAGAGATCATAGAGTGACTTTATTTGTCAGCCTTAAATGGTAAAATGCTACACTTCAATAATTATCGTGACTTTCACCTGGAAAATTCTATTTTATACGGTAACTGTTATCTTAAACGCTAGTCTTTAAAGTGTTAGTTTCTCTCTCCTTTCATCTTCAAGTATGTCAAAGGATCACAAGTTCACATTTAATTTCCAATATTCTAATATATTCTAATATCTATTCTAATAGCTCAGCCTATTTTAGCCACCTCCCCTCTCAGCCTCTGATGTTCCCTCTTTGCATCATAAACAGCTTTTCAGCCCTCAGAATATGTATGTGGCCCATATTTATTCATATGTGCGGTACATGAGAGCACACAAGTCTGAAATATATAAATAAGAAAGTAAATAAACAGTCAAAATAAACAGCCAGAGTAATAAGGTTAAATATTAAGGGTTTTTTTATATTGATATTTGCAGGGAGAGCTACAGGAGGGCAAAATTAATGACAGCAGACATAATGCCATTGGGATACTTAGGAGTGTGTCCAATACTTTAAGTAATAGCGTTAATGGCGAATTTGAAGGAATTTAATTTTCGACATCAAACAGCAGCGCCTTTAGAAAGCCACCACCCTCTCGCCTCTGAGAGCTTCTGAACGAGCTTCCTCTCAGAAGGAGGAAGAGGAGGAAATCATCTCTGCGGTGGCGGGCATGCGGCGAGGCAGGTGGCTAAAAACTTTCAAGCAGAACAGCCTCTCGAGTCGCAGGGTGACGCTTGTTAGGCTCAGGCCCAGAGGAGGGAGCATGGCCAGTAAGTAAGGTTATTGGGAAATAATTAGCCTAGCCCGGGAATCAGGGGGGATAGCAAAGTCCTCTGGGGTAGAAACGCCAGTGCCCCTGGCCTCGTTTCCACAGCTAATTAACTTTGAAGAGAGCCTATTAATAAGGTTGTCTTCATGGAAAAAGCCTGAAACTATATGCAGAATCAACTTTTTTTGGTGTGAAGGAGGCTGGAATTCAATTTATGGATGAAAACACAAAGAAACACACAACAAAACTGTGAAAGTAATTGAAAATGAGGTGGTCTTTGTCGGTATTTCTGTTGGAAGTTCTCTCTTTTTACAAGTCGCACAGACTATTCAGAAACCTTATCAACCTCCCCGTCAGCGACACGTTGTCTCATCAAAACCATGAAAATATGCCCCAGATCGTTTGCTCCCCACTTCCACCTACTCAGTGGACGTCATCCCCAAGTGGCCACATGTCCCCTTTACCTGTCATCCCAGAAACAGCTGGTGTTACTGCTCAGGTCCTGCTCTAAAAAAAAACAACTCGCCTCATAGCCTCAGGCTTTGGGAGAGCACGACGCAGGCCTCAGCGCCTAATCACCCCCTCCCACGACAGGACTCATCAAGACAGCAGCTCCAACAAATCAATCTCCCTCTGACAGTTCATTTAGACTGAATTAATTTGGAATTAGGGGCCATTACTGCAATTGGCAGCCGGGATATTCCCCTAACGCCGGCTGTTATCCTGCTTTGGGGATAAAGAAAAGGAGCCAGCTTTTCTTTTTTTTTTCTTTCTTTTTTTGTAGGATCGACTGGATAAGGTGTTTTTCTGTGCTGAACGCAGGACTGCAGGAGGGAGGCATCGGATTTTCAGTTTAACTAAATCATCATTGTTCTCAATCAAAAGTCAGACTCTGCTGATTGTTTTTTCTGGGCTTTTTTTCAAATGGAAGTGAAATAGGTGTTTAATGGGGGTCGTTGCTCTATCGACTGTCAAATTGTTGCCAGGGGCCAATTAAAAGTCTGATAGCGCACTATGATGGCAGGGAAAACAATGAATCGGGAGAACAGAAGGACTGATCAAGTACTTTTAAACTCTTTCTGATTTTCTGATCAGGGTTAGAGAGAAATAACAGACAATAAACAATACAAACATTGCACTTACAAGGGTTGTGTCCTGTGGCAGCAGCCCAGTTGTGAACGAGACACGAAAACATATGCAACAGCCGTGAGGTGTCGGTAGGCATTTCACATAAATGCACGCTGAGACTAACCTGCTTTTCCCTCTCTGATCCAGTTTGCGTGATGTTTTTTGGTCTAAAATTCAAAATGTCACATCATTTTGATGCTAAAATGTAAGAATGAGATGTAGAATTACAGTAAAATAACAATAATAATTAGCTTGCCACTTATTCTATGGGTCATCACAGGATAGTAAAATGTGTGTTCATGTGTGTGGTTTTCCTGTGATGTCCTTATGTTCAGTGCAGCATTATAGTTGATCTGCAGCTGACGTACTGAACACACTGACTGGGCCTTCTCTCCTGCTGGGAGGCAGCAGCTTGAAGTTTACCCAGAGTTCACGACCCTGTGACCCAGAGGTTTGACCGGGACAACTCAGCTCCATGGAGACGCCGCTTTGAAATGATAAACACTCTAACATCGTACGTACTACTGATAGAGAAGCACACAGGAACGCGGAGAAATGGATAGATTAAAGTGATGGAGTACTCTTCTTACAAATCTGTATGTCTTATTTTTAGATTTAACAATTTCTTAACAAGTCAAAATAAATTAAATGTCAGGTTTGACTGCCTGTCAGAATATAATGCCATCTTTCTGAAGTTGCCAAGTTGCGTTGTTGTGATCTATCAATGGTCCCTTGTTTAAGAGATCATTGATAGACCATAATGCATTGCTGTGACAAAGTCAGGTTGTGTTTTGAATCAAGGTTGAGACTGAAGGCTGCTTCTCTGGTCTTTTCTGTATGTACAACATTTACACTTTTTTGTCTGTTTTGAACGTCACTTCGGCAGGTGAGCATGATGCATCAGATTTAGAGGGTGTGCACATCAGTTCCTCTCTCAGTCTGTGGTGACCCATAACACCCCTGGCAGCATATTTACCTAAGTGTCCCAATACGAAAAGTGAAATATATGAACTATATGGGACTCAAAATTTAGTGTCCATTACATGTATACTTCTTTTGCTAAACATCCCACAATGCAAAGCTTCCCATTCATGAATGATGAGTTATGGGACATTACACCAATGTGATGTTACCGTAAAGATGACGGCCTCTGCTCACAGAGACAATGGGCCTCTGTGGCGCAGACGCAGCCAACAGCACAATAAATAAATTCACCTGCACCAAAATTTACAGTGCACACCTACTCACAATTATTGGCAACTGCATATTAACCAAGACATACATTCATCTGCAACAACAACACCAACAGCACAATAACTAGAAATGAGTGCACCTGTATTTCAACAACACAGGATTTACAGCGCAGGAAAACTCAATAAAAAACTAAAAATCAATCAACGTAGGCATGCATGAAATGATCATGATGGTTTCTTCCTTGTGCTATCTTTGAATTGAATGTTTAGGCTATTCCTTCAGTTTTTTATTAGAAATTTGGGGCACGGTCATTGACACGAATAAGGAAACCAAAAAAAAATGCTAATTTCACAACAGCGACCTCGGCCTGTTTGGTAAAAACTTGATAAATTCGATTTTTCTTTAATCTTTGGTGAAGAAACACAAAAACACACATTTTACAATGAAACAATGAGGATCTTCAGGAGTTTTATTTTAGCCCATTCTGTTTTCATACATCCAGTTTTGGCATTCGGTGGTGTAAACATGGCAGACGAGCTGTGAGAGGTGTTCAATGGACGACGAGGAGGGGCTCCTGTGTCCAGCCATGAGATCAGAGTAAATATTAACACTGACACACTGCTGTGGAAATACCTCAGTGACTTAAGGGGCTAGGGGAGCAGGGCAGGAGGATGAGTGGGAGGAGAAGAAAGACGAGTGGACGCAGACATTAAGGTGAGCCAAAAGGTAAACGGCAGGGCATCACACACACACACACACACACACACACACACACACACACACACACACACACACACACACACACACACACACACACACACACACACACACACACACACACACACACACACACACACACACACACACACACACACACACACACACACACACACACACACACACACACACACACACACAGCCCTCCCACCCCAAACACCTTTATCCCTCTGATGACATGTTCACTCAACACCTACACAGATCTGCAGCCAAGACCTCAGCTGACACAAATCTACGCACGCACGCACGCACGCAGGCACGCACGCACGCACGCACGCACGCACGCAAAACCCTTTATTGTGATTTAATTTGATTAATTCTTTTTTACAGTAATATACGACTCTCATGCTCGAGCTCATGCATAGATAAATGCTTTTCTTTTAAAAGTACTCAAAGTAGTTGCGTTGTCTAAATTTGGGACCACATATGGACCCAAGAGTTTTTTTGTCTCTTACAGCACTTTGGTCTTTGTTGTTTCTTTCTTCTTCTTTTTTTAAAGCTTAAGGCAAGGATGTCTGAGCCGACGATAAAAGCGCACAAGGAGGTTGTGGGTGATCACATTACGAATACATGCTAAAGCCGAGAGCAGACAGTGCGGCCCTCTATTTATTATGTTTTCGGACTTGGGCAGAATGTTCCATCAGCCCGAGAAATATGACAGTAGTTTCACCGACACACTCTCAGGTTTCAGTGCAGGTGGGCAGGGATATGTGTGAATGTGGTGTTGCAACCGGTACTCACTCGTCACATACGGCTGCTTGGTCAGGACACTTTGGTGTCACTTTGTAACGCACTGGGTACCCCTTTTACGTTCTAAAGAGATGGGTCAAGCAATGTACTATAAAGAGCGACAAGGTTCGTATGAGAACTTAAAAATCTTGCGACCGGAAGTGGACTGTAATGGTTGGAAGGTGATGGTTCAGGCTGTTGTCATGCATTTTTCAAACATATAACAATGAAAAGTAACGTGCAGTAATTTGTGTGTTTTCCACGTATGTTTATGGTGTGTGCAGGAGACGTGGTATAAGATGGTGAATCTCCGCTTAAGGAAGGAGAGGGAGAGAAAGAAGGAAAGAGATGAGAGGAAAAGAACGAGAGAAGAAGAGAGAGATGTGGTGAGAGGAAGTATTTGAAGTCGCGGTGTAACATTTCAGCACCGGACTGATAATAGAGTCAACACACTCTGCACAGGTTTAGGGGCAGAGGGATGTATATGAGGAATGCATGTGTCAAACTCACCACAAACTCATACACACTCACTCAAATACAATTTACCCAATGAAACTACAGAGTCAACCATAAAAGAGTGAAGATATAATAGCATGCGTGTTGTGTTAAAGAATAGTTTGACTTGGTAAAAACACTTATTTGCTTATAAACTACAAAGAACTCCAGGGAGAAAGCTGCTTAGTGTTCACATGTATTTTTTTCATTTATTTAAAACAACACTAAGAGAATAAAGAAAGAAACATATAAAACCTATTAGTGTCTCTTTTTATGGGATTTTCATGGCATCATGTTGCTACTGCACAAACAAGATTTGAAGATTATGAGTAACAGAGATGCAGACTAATCGCTGGATTTGTTGTGGGAAATGCCCGAAAATCCTGGTATTTTCCACTGTGGTGTAGTTTTAATCCACTCTGCGAAGCACAGCATTTTCACTTTTTTCCTCCATGACTTTAAACCATCAGAAGTACTTGTGGCCATAAATAAAAAAGATTCAAAGATAATTAGAGCAGCCTAAGAGCTCATTTGGTAAAGCTATGGCATAAACAGTGCCAGGCTTTGACATTTTTTAAATAATCAGAAGACAAAATCACTGAATATTATGTCCACATGTACGTCTATTATTGAACAGACTGAGAAACGTTTCATGTTTTGGTCAATTGCTGAGTCTGTGAAGCTTTGTTTTTTCTTCTTTGTCAGGTGGAAAGGGGAAGGAAGGGGAAATCTGATTCTCCTCCACTGAATTTTCGGTCTGGAGGTGCAGACTCACTCCCAGCGTGCTACGATAACATGCTCCTGAATGGTGACCCTTGGGAGCCCGAAAGAGTGGCGTCGAGGGAGAACAGAAGTGGGGACATGGTGGAGGGAAAGGGGAGGCACAACACGATGGGAGATGAAAGAGATAGATGGGAGAAAGATGGCAGAGGAAAAAGGAGAATTGAAGGGGAGGGGGAGGAGGCCTCGGATGGGGGAACGAGGGAAGGTCGTGGTTCTCAGCGGAGGGTGCGTGCTCTCTGAGGTAGCAGTGTGGAACCACCCAGGGCCTTGTAATAGTTAAATTATATCAATTAACCATGGGACATCAGGGGATTAAGGGTTAATCTCTCCCTTGAGAGAGAGAAACAGTAAATTAGAAAGGAGAGAGAGGGGAGAAAAAGGCGAGATCATAAACAGCCGTGTTGAAAAGGGAGATAGCGGACATGATGAATTAGAGAGCATGATGAGGATGATGTTTCAGATAAATAAAGAAATGGCCCGAAGGATGACTTCTCTGACGTGATAAATGACTATACAGCAAATGAGCAGTGTAGGGATACAGCTGCATTTCCCTATCAGCAGTGATGGGACCAGAAGTGGAATTTAGGGATTAAAAACAACACAAAACAGGAGATAATCCCACAGCTCGGCCACACCCGCCTGGGAACTGACTTACGCCATTTTCAATTTGGATGAGGCCTCGGAAGAAGAAAAGGGGGACGAATAATTTACCCCCTCCCTCCAAAGCCTCATTGCCTCCTCAGATTTAGAAACATCCACATTTGATTGAAAGTGAAATCATATACAATAAGAGATGGTATATGTGGCAGAGGTTTGGGGGATCTATATTTGGGGGTGGGGGTGTGGAGGACTGAGCTTTGGGGGGTTTGAGACAGAAGAGAGGAGCCCCTCTTTCTTTGGTGTATATGCAAAAATGGCTGAAGTGGGTAATGGAGCCGTGAGGTAAGAGGATTAAGATCAGCATTGGGTCAGGACTGATAGTGAGGAATGGGGTGATGGAGGGACAAAGGGATGAGTAGAAGAGAAAGGAAATGGGGGGAAAGAGAGGAGAGAAAAGGGAGAGAACATTAGACAGAGATGGGTGATTTGGGGTGAAAAGATATGAAATGGAAACTGGAGTAACTGTCCCTCTCATCGTCTCTCTTTCAGGCCCCACAGACTTTGCTTTAGACTCATAAGTGATCATTTGGGATCTGTGCGTCGGCCCGGTAGGGAGCGGCGGGATAATGCTTAACCTGATACTTGGATTGACTCTGCACACATAGGAGGGGGGTCAACGGTGTCTCCCACAGCCGAGGGAAGAGCTGGAAGGCTGCAGGAGGGTATGAGCGGACTGGAAGTTCAAATGCTGAAGGCTCAGGAAGCTAGAAATCTGCAGGATGGAGGATTCCTGTGGTCAGCAGACACAAATTCTGGATCCCATCTGCCTTTTTTCATAGATACGTTTGACATTTTGGGAAATATGATATATGTTAGATGAAGAGATTGATATAGCTGTTATGTCTGCCTGTTAAATATGATGCTACAGCCAGGAGTTAGCTTAGCTTAGCATAAAGAGAAGGAAACAGCTAGTCTGACTCCGTCTAAAGGTAACAACATAAATCTCTGAAGCATATGAACATGTTTCACTGCATTTTTTTTTTAATCTGTAAAAAAAAAATAATTAAAAGAAGGTACAGGGGGCAGCTGGTGGCTCAGGGGTTACAGCAGTAGCCCCATGTAAAGAGGCTGATGGTCCTCAAGGCAGCAGCTGTGGGTTCGACTCCGACCTGCCGCCCTTTGCTGCATGTCTCCCCCTCTCTTAACACATTTGCTGTCTGTCCTTTATGATTAAGGCTTGAAAAACTGCCAAAAAATAATCTTAAAAAAAAAGAAAGTTCAGGAAGTCACTGCTCCCGTAACACAACACATTATGCAAGAGATATAAGAGATAAACTTTAGAGATGCTGGAAGTCAGATTTTACACCCCCACATCAGTTGTCAACGTCTGGCTCAATCTTCATATGAGGGTATTATTCATTTTTTATCTAAAGGGCTGTCTGCACCAAGAACTATAACTGTAAAGCAAACCACGTACTGGTAAAAGATAACCCTCTGTAAACAGTGGCACCAAGCACACGCTGCATGCTCCAGCTTCGTCTTATTGTTTCCTAAATGCCATCAAATTAAAAGGCAGCCAGAAACTGCATGCACAACATTTATAAAGCAGTTGATTTAGTTCTTATTTGTTCTTATTAATGAGAATATGAAGCTGCAGCTGTGCTTCACGTTGCACCACAGAGATGAAGAGAGAGAAAGACATGCTAATTTCAGTCTGTAGCCTAAACTTTATTATAGAGTTTAAACGCAGCATCCTGTAAATTCAGAAGCATTTTGATTGGTGGTCATTGTTTCTGTCGTTCATCAAATATCTCTCAGCACTGTTATTGTCGCTATATTTGTGATGTGGCCTCTGACAATGTTAAAACTATATATTTATAAGTTATCATCTTAGTGTCGACGGCCTTTAACTCTTGGCAAGAAAACAATCAATCACCTTTAGCATCCATCTCTTCAGGAAATGTGTGCTAAAAGACGGAAAACTGCATCAAAAAAGTTGTTGTGTCTGAAGTTTACGAACTTCTTCCTCTTAAGTATCTGCCTTAGAGGACCAAGTTGCAGCCTGAAAACCAGTCTGAGCCTCATCTAAATGTTCCCCTGACCGGTTACGTCTTTGCTTTAGCCAATTAGCTGCCATCACAGGATCAGACTCAACTCTTATTTGCCAGCCAAAGAGGCTCAGCTGCTCGACCCCGGCAGTAGCCTCACGGAGCCTCGGTGCCTCCACGCACCCCTCCCTGCCTCAGTCCCCCCACCCCAAGTCTTAATTCAGACACTTTGAAGTATCTTGGTCTGTGGTGAGGAGCCACTCAATCAATTACGAATGAAATAATCTCCTTATGATATTTCGAGGTTTCTTCAAGTAGAGGAGGGGGGAATGCAAGAAGAGATTACGGAAGCCAAATCAGTCTCTCAGCTGCGACTAAAGTGACAGGGGGAGAATCAGCTGAGAGGATGGTGGGAAATTAAATAAGAAAAAAAAAAGATTATGTCTGAGTGTGTCACCTCCGAACACTGCTGTGAAATCTCTAACCTGATCCATGAGGAGGTGGTGGTGCAGCAGAGGAGCGAGAATGGATTATTGCAAGCCGCGTTAAAAAGGACCCACGGTTTGCTTAAAAAGCTTTTGCTCGCCACTTAAGAGAGAGCACATATCAAACAAACATCGATGTGATGTATCTGTGTGCAAAAACAAGCAAAGACAAAGGGAGGTAAGGTGTCATCTTGCTGGGAATCTGACTTTATCTGTTAAACACAAAGACACTACATGGTACCACTTTCAGATGTGAACGCAAACAGAAAAGCAGTAAGACAGGCTCACATGGACATTTGGACACGTGATAGTGAACTGTGATTTTGCAGTGAAGTGGCAGTAAAATGTAAACCTGAAAATGAAAGTATTATGCTCAAATGATCAGTTTTTTTCATTATCGATTGGTCTGCAGATTGTTATCTTGATTATACGTTTGGTCTGTAGAATGAGTTCATGTTGAAGTCTTTTACTTTTTATAGTCCGATTTTGTCGAACTAAAACCCAAAGATATTTAGGGGCAGGACAGGGGATCTCCGTCGTTGGGAGGCTGAGAACAACATTTTCTGCCATTTATGCACGAAAGACAACTTTAACGATTTGTCCAACATTAGGGTGGTTGGCGGTCGACTCATTGCGGCTCTGGGAATCACAACTGAACAATATTGAAAGATTCAGCCCTGATATGTATGTGTGTATGTATGCATGTGTATGGATATTAGGGCTGGGTAAAACCACTGATTTCCCAGATCGATTTGATTCAATATTGATTCAATTTGGGATATTTCAGTTACAAAACCACTTTTTCTTTGATATGAAAGAGATTCTCAGATAAATAATGCTTTAAATTGAACAAGTGATTTGAAAAAAACAATAATAGGGAAATAGAGGGGGACAAACAAATGCAAGGAAAGAGATTGGGAGAAGGAATGAGAAGATGAAAACCATCCAAAACAAAAACAGTAGTTTAGAAAAGTTGTAAACTTTCCCACTTTAAGCAATATGACTCATTTTCAACTTCATGGCCTGTAGTTCTTTATTTGATAAAATGTAGTTTTGTACTGATTACAGTTAAGATTTTTATCTCCTATTTTCCATCTTTAGATTAAATTTTAAATTATCAATAAATACTTTGAAAAAAGTCAAAACCTAACAAGACAACCAACCACACCTCCCTCCAGCCTCCCCCGTCTCCCCTCTCTCACCCCCACCAGTGTTGCTCCCACGTCTCGCCTCAAGCCCTTTTGATTTTCTCCATGGCTGACTGTTGTTTCTGCTGCTGCAAGCTCAGCCATCAGCGCGCATTGATCGCTCCCCTTCATCCTCAGCGTCCCCTCCGTTATACCTGACTATGGCGACTAATTCTCCCGCTCTCACCCTTCTTCATCCCAGATTGAGAGGGTCGGAGGAAAAAATCAATAACGGTGCCAAGTGGGGCGGGGTCAGGGGTCAACGAGGTCCTTGACAAGTGTGTCAGGGGAAGGAAGGAGTGAGAGAGGGGAAAAAGTGCTTGTATGTGTGTGAGTGTATATGAGTGTGTGTTGCATAAGGAGTGGTCAAGACAAACAGAGCGACCAAAGGCCTCGTGGGTACAAGTGTCAGCCTTGTCAGGCATCAAATTTATGAGTATTGATCGTAGCCGTGTGTGTGTGTGTTAGATGGTGATGAATGTGTGTGTTTGTTTGGATCATGGTGGAATCTGACAGGGGTGAGGAGTCATCATATAAAGCCCATTATGGCCAAACAAGCCAATGAAACAAATGAATCCCATGAGAGTAAAGACCACCATTCATATCCGTCTGTCCGTCCATTTGTCTACCTGTCCATTTTCGACTTTAACACCCGAGCTACAGTACAGGAAAGATCTTTGAGAATAACAGAAATGAAAGTGTTTAAAGTGTGCATGGATGATCTTCTCAGACTTAAGGGAATAGCTCCATCATTTTGGGGAATAAGGTAATTTACTTTCTTGCCGAGTTAGATGAGAAGATTGATACCTTTCTCATGTCTGTATGGCAAATAGGAAGTGCAAACAGTAGCCACTTAACTTAGCTTAGCAAAGAGACTGGAAACAAGACGAAACAGCTAGCATGGACCTCTAATGCTCATTTATAATAATTTTATGTCTTGTTTTTTCTAGATGTTCTCATGCAGATACCAGTATCAGAAATGCCCCAGATACTGCCTGAAATGCTGGTATCATGAGTGCACAAATCCGATAGCAACCATATCACATCCATACAGGGTTCAATTTATAACAAAAAAACTTTAAACGCACTGGTATTGGATTGGTATTTAGTATCGGCTGATATGAAAGTTCAGTTATTGCCATTGTATCTAAAGATAAAACCTCATAATTCCCACAAATATTTTTTACAATGTGTAAATCAGTGAGCTTTGGAGGTGCTGGTAGGTGTTTTTTTATTTCTTTTGGACAGAGCCAGGCTAGCAGTTTCTAGCCTTTATGCTAAGCTACGCTAACTGTCTCCTGACTCAGAAGTATTAAACTTCTCATCTAACTCTCACTATAAAAGAGAAGTGCATTTCCCAAAATGTCTACCAATTCCTTTAAAAATGGTAAAAAAAAAAACAAACTAAACAAACTAAAACAATGTAACTCGTCAAGATGAATAAAAATGTAATTTTTCATCTCACCTTGTTCAAATGTCAGAACTGCTGTGTGAATGTAGTCTGAATGCAACAACAGGTGCTCATCTGCTATAATGTCAATCTCCTGCTGATGCTCAATTTGGCTGTTCATTCCCCATTGTTTAAACTCCACATCAGTAATCGTTCACTGTAATCTTCCCAGCAACACATAATCACAGGCTTTTACTGCCCAGGAATTAGCTCACACTTCTCCCAGGGGGCTGTGTGTGTGTATGTGTGTGTATGTGTGTGTGTGTTTGTGTGTGTCAGAGAGAGGGTGTGTGTGTGTGTGTGTGTGTTTGTGTGACTTGATGAGAGCCATTTAATGACTGACATCCACTTCATGATAAAGGTAATTATCCCTGTTGTACTCCATATGAGATGGAAAATAAGGAAGAAAGAGGCGACACATTTGTCTCATGCTCACAAATAAACGTATGCGGGCGAGAGCGTTGTGTTGTGCAGCGTTTGAGATCCAGAGGTGTCCACGTTCAAACACCTCTACTGTACACCTACGCTACACACAGACACACACGTGCAGTAGAAACGGGGAAAGGAAGATGAAGCCCTGAAGAAATCCATTTGCAATTTAAATGGAAATGTAATGAGCCCATGGTGGCACTGAATTAGCCCGCTGATCAATTGATCATGTCAAGGACAAATAGGTAAACAAACATATCCATTAGCCTCCTGCTCCACCTCCTTCCTCTGCTCCCTGCTGTGGAAGAGTGCTGGAGGATCACTGAGAGGTGTCAACATGTGTGTTTCTGTGTGTGTGTTTCTGTGTGTGCGTGTGTGTGTGTATGAAAAGGGGATGACAGCACATCCTATCGAGAACGATTTCATGTGGAGACTCCCTAACAAACCACTAAAGTGCTCATTGCAAACATATATACACTGGTTTAAACACACATGTCGCATACCCTGCTGTGACCGTCCTGCCCAGCTCGTTACACAGACAGTTGGGCCCAGCAAGGTTCCTTTCAGAGGCGATGGAGAGAGCAGAGGAGGAGGAGGAGGAGGAGGGAGCGAGAGGGCCTCAAACAAGGAGCAGGACGAAGAAAACAAGGGAGAGAGATCGAGTGAAGAGACAAACAGAGGACAGTGGGCTGGAACCAGACCTGCTGCCTGGCCTCATCCCAATCCGTCAGTGTGTGTGTGTGTGTGTGTGTGTGTGTGTGTGTGTGTGTGTGTGTGTGTCTGAGAAAGAGAGAATAACCACTCATGCCCTAGAGTGTTTCGTCACTGATGTAACTGTTAATTACCGCTCTAAGAAACTTGCTAATTTGGCAACTAAAATTACGTTTATTCCATGATTCAGTCTTAAAGGGCAAAATCATTTAAACTTTAATTGTCTTTTTCTCTATTTCTGTGAAAGAGGCTCAACTTTGGAGCCAAAACATTGAAAATCTATAAATCATTCCAGTCACTGAGCCGCATCCCTTATCGGTCACAGTTGCTCGTTTCTCTAATCTATCAGAAGTCTCAATCTCTACAGCTAACATATCTTAATAAGGAACTGATGAAGAGCTTCTTTTGTCTGAATGCTTGTCAAAGTAACTTTATTAGCGCCTAATAGTGAAAAAGTTTCATTATGGTGACTCAAAGAAGATGTATGGGGCTTTCTCTTCTCCTGGTCTGAAACACATATCACATATAAACCACCCATTCACAGCTTAATTCTTTTCACCCTCTCTTATGTCTCAAATGTGAAATAACAAGAGTCCACAGCCATGTTAGCTGCTCTATTATGCTTCGCAATGCTTTAAACATAAGGCTAACACCAGCACGCTCATAATAACAATGTAGCATGCTGAAGTGTAGCAGGTATCACGTTCATTATTTAAGTCTTGCATGTTAACATTTACTCAAAATAACTAAACACAGTACAGCAGAGGCTGATAGGATGGTCATTAGATCTGCAGGGATATTTGACACATGCCATATATACTAATTTTTTACCTGTGGATGGCACAATATAAAATGGTAGAGGGTCACAAACGTCTTTAAGATGCACCATCTGGTGACCATGGATGTACAAATGTTAACGGCCATCTATTTAGGAGTTAGTGATGTATTTGGCCTGCGGACGGAAATTAGCGAAGCATCTTTACTTTTTTCAGATGAATGTATTTTTACCAAGCCCCAACCACAGCGACTTCCTGGTTGATCCAATAAGGAAGTGCCAAAAACTGCAGTTCTCTGAGTGTCCACTGGGGAAGTTTGCACAATAAAGCAGTTTCTCATTGACCCCCATGTTAAACAGGCTGATTTCACAGCATAATTAAACCTTTTTAATGCCTGGTACAAAACAACATCCTAGTCTGTATGTTTATGTTTAGCTCATATCTCCATGACAACACTGAGAGGGTGAATCTTTTGACTAGGCTAGTTTTTATTTTATTGGTGGTTAAGGTTTATGAATAATTAGGGGCGTGGTATCTTGATTGACAGCTAGCCGCTCCTCCCAACGTCACATACATGCCCTTTTTTGTTAAGAGGAAATGAGACGGAGTCAAATTCTGACAAGATGGCGACTCGCGTTGGCGAGGATGATTGGATCAAGTTGAGAGAACGGACCTCGACAGCGAAGCTATGTCCATTTTTTATACGGTCTATGATTTTTGCTCGCAGTGTTTGTGAACCGCTAATTCAATCAGTGACGACACGAGGCGACCTCTTGTTTAAAACAAGAATGGCAGCTCCTAAAGAGGTTTGAGTAGATGATTAAAGCATCAGTTTTGTCAGAACTGGAAACTTTTTCTTTATTGATAGAAGTGAACGGCACTGGGGGCTTTTCAGATGTTTTTGTTGTTCTTCAAGATGACTTCGGCTAGAGTTTGATAGACAGATGGTTCATCCAATCACCTGCCAAGTATGTTTTGAAAGTGCATGCCCTTTCCCAAACCGACGGCTTCTGTGTAACAAACCATCTGACGAGTCAATGCCCACAGCATATGATCAAACTTCGAGGGCCAGCTATACCAGAACTGTGTGGAACATCAAAAATAAAACTCTTCCTAGTTCGGTCAGAGATGTTTTCTAACAAATTTGGTGATGATCGCTCAAAATTTGTAGGAGGAGTAGCAACAAACAAACAAACAAACCGATTTCCTGCCTTAAATGGATAGATTCATCTGGATCCCCAGAATCAGGTTTTGTGATTCGGACAAAAACACAAAGTTAAATGTTATAGCGCCACTATCTGGACAAATTGCACAAAGCACATCACTGGGTACAGCGCAAAACATCGGATGAACCGTTCTCGAGATAAATACGAACACACGCACAGAAATTCCTTGATTTATAGTTAGATTTTGCTTTATAGTCACATATAACCCTGAATGCTGCTTTATCCAAAGGACAAAGATGTTTGGTACAGTTTTCAATCATTAATGGGGATATTTTGATTTTTTAGGCCTCAAATGACGTCTATTCAGGCTCAGTAAAGTCAGAAGAGGTGGAGACACAAGAGAAGATGACAGTTTGAGCATTTCTATCAGGAGTTATTTCATGCAGGCTGCCTGTTCAGCGAGCAGAAAAAAGTGCCACCATCTCCACTTCCTAAAGCAGAATAGTATATTACCCGTAGCTTTTGAGAGCAAGGACACATGGAAAGGCATCTGGAATATTATAATATCCTAGCATGTACTGTATCTCTGGGGGTGCAAAAGGTCTATCAACATACGCGGTTAGTCGACAGCAGCTTTAAAAGGATAGATGCACTTCCCTTTGTAAGTAATTAAACAACATTTCCACACGGTACCTGCGAACCTACAAATATATTTAGTTACACCCCCAAATCTGAAATGCATAGAAACAAAAAAACACTGACGATGAGGAAACAGCAGGTTAATACAGGATGAAGAGAGTGGGAAAAAAGATCCACACAAAAAGAAAGAGCTTTTTAAAGAGGACCATTTGTAAAACAAGGAGTTTAAAGCCAGATTATAGGGCAACAATGACTCAATCCCTTATGTTCATTCCTGTAATACGCTGTGAAGAGGAGGATTTATACTTTATTGTGGTGGAATGCATCCAGGCTGCCTTGTGTCTGCCTCTCCGACTGCCTGCCTCTTTGGGAAACATTTTCCTCCTCCTGAGGCCAGGTGTAATCCCTGCATGGAGGAAACAGAGATGCCTGCAGCCAACTGCTGAACAGCCTTATAATGGTTCAAGTATTACCAGTGATACCACCAGAGGGAAAATTCCTTCAATCCCGCTGAAAGCTCTCTCTGCAGAGGACGCTGTGCTCTGTTTGGGTGGCTGGTTGTTGGATTTCGCCCCCGACTACTCTGCTCGTCTCCTGCTCTGAGTTGGATTGCATTGGATTGTCTTAATTGTCTCTAATGACTGAAGTGTCCCAACTATTTGCTTCATTAACTCTGTGTTAGCTCTATTAGGAAGGAACGGAGCTGGAGAGGAGACGGTAATTTAGAGTCTTAATGAAGGCAACATGATGAGTGCCATGCTGAAAGTAAAAGTAAAAGAAGTGTGAAGCTTTTACTTTTGACATCTTTGACAAATTGGAGGGGCATTTTATTTGGAAAGGATCTCATATAATTTACATTTTGAAAGGGCAAAAAGGGCGTTTAAGAAGGAAAATCGTTGCCAAAACCTCTCAATCTCTCAGGATTAAGGTATATTCAACACACAGAACAGTCAGTTCAAATTTTAGAGTCAGTATTTACCACTAATGCAGCAGGTATCAGCCGGTCTCAACACCTATCTCCTAGAGCTCTGAGTAAAACCATCAGACTTGAGCTCTCAGTCTGCTAAAGCCAGCTCCAGATTAGGGTCTGATTGTCCGTATAGTCGAGCAGATACAGTGGGATTTTCTGTAGTAAAGACAGATGTTTTAGAGGAAGGGAAGGGCTTCTGGCTCCACAGAGGAGCTTTGGCTTTGTCAGCGCTGTTAAGATTTGGCCTCATGAACCCATTTCTTTAATTGGAATCAAAGAAGGCCTTGTGTCAGTGTTAGAAGATGTATTATTAAGAGGAAGGCCACACCTGAGTCAAACACTGGAGTGATTTGAGACTGTCTCGAACCTGTGGAGAATATCACAGGTGAACAGTTGGGGGAATCTTTTGTTGTGACCATGGATTGTGTAAAATATATACAGACGTCACGTCACCCATAGGTTTCTGAAGAGCCAAAATAAAGTGGGTAGCTCCGGCCGGTGCAATCTTGCTGGTGCTTGATGCCGCCTGCTCCCGGCTAATCCAAAAGTGGGCAAAGAGGTGGAGCCTGGATGAAGGTGAGAAGGGCCCTTGATTACTGTATGTATAATTCTAAGCCATAACATTATCTAAACGGCTGAGTTATATAACAATTTCCCACCAGTGTTGTAATGTAGCTGTAGAGGCCAGAACCGTTCTTTGTACCAGGCTGTTTATTTATAGACATCGGGCGTTTTAACATGGGTTTTTTTTGGAGCCAGCCTCAAGTGGACATTTGTGGAACTGCAGCTCTTGGCACTTCGGTGACAGCTTCATTTATCAGCCCCGGAGGTTTTCCACCTGACTGTGACACGCCAGCGACAAAAAAAAAATCAGACTTTAGACATGGAAATAAATGTTCAAGGAGTCATAAAAAATAAGCTGAAGTCTCACCCATCATTTTGACTGCCTGGTTCACTGGCATGTGCCAAACAATGTGTTTCTAAAACGAGGTTTCTATGTAAAATAATGAATCATGGTGGAGCTGTAGTTTCTGAAATGGGAGATTGAATGTTATTCAGATTGTGTTGTCCAGTAGGTCTTCAGTGGCTGATGCATATTTAGCATAAACAAATAAGACAGAAAACTGATCTTTGAGAACGATGAAAGCTTGCAGAACGGGTTAGTGTGTCACCCAACCGGCAAATACACAGTGTTAACATTTTCTGGGCTCGGTTTTTACAGATACGACCACCAGCCATAAGTCTCCAGTTGTTTGACAGACCTTTCAATGCACTTAACCCTAGCTGAAAAAAGTTTTTTTTTATGATGCTCATAAAGATACAAACCTGTATTTTGCCAGCTTATTTGTCCATTTTAACACCACCCTAGTCCTCATTATTTAATAGTATCGATGCATTTGTGTTATGCATGTGAAATCATGTGGTCAAAGCATTAATGTGCGTCTTTAAGGGGATGGCAGCTCACTCCTCTCGTGCCGCAGTGATAGTTAACACACGTGAAAGTTCCTCCATGCAGGTGAAAGCTTGTCAGTATTACTTTGCTCTTCCAGGAAACATATTATCTCTTCTAGTTTCATTCCTAGAGTGTGTGAGATTTTTTTCCCTTCCTCTTGTTCTCTCTCTCCTTTTCTTTCTCTCATTCTCTGACACTCTGCAGTTTTTCCTCTCTTTTTTTATTTCAACATAGGTGGATTAAGGCAGAGGGGCTTTTGTTTAGATAAAGCGAAGGATTAGGGAGAGATTTGCCCCCATAAAGTTGTGGGCTTAATGGGCCTTTTATCCCTGCATGTCCCTAAAGCTGTGTTGCCTCTGGATTAGGACTATACAATGGGGCCCCTTGTGCAGAGGGATCCGGGCCAGAGAGAGCGAGAGAGAGGAGAGAAGGCAAGGAAAAGAAATGAGACAGAAGGACTGAGACAAGGGAGAAAAGAGGGCAAGAAGAAAGAGAGAAAGGGAAGGATGGAGGGGAAAAAAGAGGGGGAATTATACAGCTTTCAGAGGAAACTGACAGGTTGAAAACTTTTTAGAGGAGGGATTTGCAGAGGAGATCCTGAGATCGTGTCATCAATAAAGGGGATTTCAGGAGGATTCAGAGGCGTGGTGCTGACAATAAAACCGCAAAACTGTCGCTGTCTTTTTAAATTCATTTATATTTTTAAATAAATAAAGCAGGTCTTACGGCGGAAGTGCTGTTAATAACGTGTCTAAGAGGTGGCTTTTGGCAAATTGCTTTGTTATTCCTGTCAAAAATAGGTCCCCTGCAAGAAAGTGGATTTTAAACTACACATCAAGATGATTAATTGCCCTGGGAAGAACAGATGCTGAAATACCCTTGAATGGTGCCGAAGACGCTGAGGCTTGCTGGATTGCAGACCCTAATGTATTCATGAAGTTGCAGAAACATCATTAAGAGTATTAATTAGCTATTAGAGAGCAGAATTCACCAGTATTAAAGATGGTTTTGTTCTTCGTGCCTCTATCAAAAACGAGCTGAGGCAGATACACTGGAAACACAGTGTGAATTAAGTCAATAAAATGCTTTCAAAGGGGTTCAAACTGACAGGGAAATGAATACAGAAGCATTAGAAATCTCCCCTGGACCAGAGGTTTTAAGGGTTTACTCATTTTTCTGAAGTCAAAGTCTACATGAGGTGTACAGGAACTCCCCAATAACCCAAGTTCCTTTGCCAAAATCAACATTTTCTAAATTATGTGTTGTTCGTCAACTGCAGGTCATTGTTTACCCACCTTGTATTCAGCAGTGCATGGCTGGATACAGGGGTAAGGGGAGCTGTTTAAGCCCTTCAGATGCGCTGGACAGCTCTAGTCGCTCTAAGGAGCTTTAGGTGGAGAGGCGCTGAGAAGAAACTCTTTCTCGCTTTAATTGCTTTAGAGACGGTCCTCACAAAGAGACAGTGGCCAGATTTACCTCCCGTTTAAGTTCTTATTTCCATTGGTTCACAAGTTAATCCTCTTTCTTTCTCAGACCTCGGAGAAAACCCGAATGATAGGAGCCTACCAAGGCGACAGAAACCAGAGACGCACACGAGTTTTTCCAGACGAGGGGGAAGACTTTTGAGGCACTCATGAAAAAAGTTTGGGTTGGAAAGAAACCGATTTAGAAGAAAGGACGCACCGGGGAGAGGACATTAGACTGCATTAATTACACTAGTTAATAATAACAATAATAATTATTATTAGTAAATTATTATTAATAATAATAATTACGGCTCGTATTATTTAAAATTATTTTTCTTTTTAAATATGTCAATATACTGTATAACCACAGTTTCAAATTTATTCATATTTTCTGTATTTCAATTAAATAAAAACATCGAATATTTGATCATTTTCTTTCGTTACTCTGTTACTGTATTATAACAGTGGATCCACGTTATTAGAAAGTGCAGGCAGTAGAGGAGTTCATTTAATTCTGTAGTTTTTTATTCCAACGTTCAAAATCAATGTAGGCTAAAAAAACATATGACGGGTGTTCATCTTTTATTTCAAATAGTCTGAGGTTTTGACGAAGAAAAAAAAACAACATTTTTTAAAGGAAAAACCCTTCTCACTTAACCTTCACTCTCTCACACTCTCTCCACCTTCATGACAAATGTCCACAAACGAGACAGTCTATAAATAGTCTATAAATAGTGCATTTAGGCGCACATTAAACGCCTAAACGCATGGGCATAAATATTCTCTATTCCATGAACTTGTCTACTGTTCAAAAAGTGTTGAGGGTGAGAAACATGGTCAAAGTAAAACTGCGTTATAGGCCAAGCACTTTCTCAACAAAATATGCAAGCTTTACATTAAAAGGCTACTTTGCGCTGCCCTTAATTCCCTACCTAAACGGTTTTGCTCCGGGAGAAGAAATCTTCTCTAAAAACCCTTCAAGAAGAGAAGGGCATTATTGCCCTAATCCTCTTAACCGCAGTCATTTTAAGACAGGGGTTTTTGGAGGCTGAGATGGCGTCTTGTCTTCCCTATCCCATCCCAAATCCTTCCAGGCCGGGAGAGAGAGTCTAAAGGCAGCACCCTGGCATCTATTAGCCATCTCTCTAAAGTCTTTCTCTCCTCCAGTGGCATGGAGGGAAAAGCCGAAAAGCAAACACACTAAAGATCGGTTGCTTTTCCTCACAAAAACTGAGAAAAGGCAATTGGATTCATGATCGTACCCTATGAATGAATATCTTGACATAAATGTATAAATGCTATTATATGTATTACAGAGGAACAGGAACATTTGACTCACTTGTGCAAAGAGTTTAAGGAATATAACCTACAGGAATTATTCACTAAATCACAACAAATTGTGCAAAGAAATAGAATTAATCCTTTATATATCGACTCAAAATCAACATCTACAGATTTTTGCCCAGATTGATGCATTAAAAAGCATTAATCTTCACATCTGGGGAATGTTTATCAATTTCAATAAGTGAGAAAACCCGCTGGAGAGACACGTGGGGATGTGATGGACCTAATGTGCTTAAATCGATCATATTTGAAAATAACTCCAGAAGCCAGTGCGCGCGAGTCTGCAGCTGGACGAGCGGAGATTTTACTTGATTGACAGCACGGAGAGCAAATAGAAAGCCAGCATGACCCCCACGGAGCTCTCCTTAAAGTCCCCTCCACCGGGCTCTCGCGCACCAGCAGATGGCAGCTTCCCACTTGTGCGCAAGACGCGGAGAATTCACCACAACGGAGCGCGAGCAGATGGAGCGTGAGCGGAGGGACTTGAAGTGAAGCAACAAGACTGGATGACTTTTACGCTGCCCCGAGTTGTTATCAACACTGTCGGGTTGAAAGGACGGAACAAAGTGGGCTTTTAAAAAAACGACGCACGGCTGAAAAAACAGAAGAGAAACCCGAGAGTTGCGTCTGAAGGAAGTGACGGAGAAGACCAAGGTCTCCACAAGAGGTAAGAACTTTACTCCATCTGATTTTTAGTCAGGCTATTCTCTCACATGCTGTTTTTTAAAACGGGGTTCAAAAATCCAATTATGTTTTTTTTTATTCCAGTCTCTGAAGTCGGATAATTCAAGCAAAAGCCTCTGAACCAGACTGTTTATTGTGTTTGTAAAGTGAAATGTGCGCTAAAGAGCCTGTGTCAAATGTTTTCTTTCAATTCAGTGGAGACGAAAGCGCTTCCTCTGTTTGGAAATGTAGCCTATTTGATATGATACATGTGGTATTTTAAAGTTTCAGTGTGCAACCCAATGCGTAACCTGCATGGTACGAGAAATTAAATTCACAACGCTCACATTATCTTACAAATAATACAAAACATTAAAAAGCGAACCATTAACAAACTCCTGCTTTTTACGCACGAACCCCAAAATGAGCTTTATCCAGAATTAAAGGAAATTCTGTTCGACACTTTTTTTGGTTACACACATCTTTGGCGTTTACCACTAAAACACGAGAATTACTAAAATTATACACGTTTACATAAGTAATATAAGGTTTTTCTCATTCTTTTTATATCTCGGTTATGTCTCGCTTGGTACAAAATAAAGATAATGTCACAGTGACACCGGGGTTTTAAAAACAGACAATAAAATATCAGATACTGAAAAACCTTTAAAATGTAATGTGGCGTAACAAATATCCTTCATAATAACAGCTCAGAGAGAGACGCGTCCCTCGCCCTCTGACGGGTTTGACACTGTGACGCAGCAAAGAGCAGATTGTAGGGTCGACTCGTGCCCCTCGGGGCTGTTAGCAAATAACATTTTTCCTAATTTAGTCGGATCAAAGAGTTGCACTGTACATGCCAATTTACATAATGACGGTTTGATAATCGAAGCATTGAGCAGCGCTGCCAGGAGGGCCCAGTGCCCGGAGCTCAGAGAGGCTTATGAATGACAATAACGGAGCTGACAGGCTCACAGTGATGAGCTATTGTGCTGAATTTGATATGGGCAGAGGATACAGGCTACAACCATGGAGTAGATATACAAACGTGTGTAAAGCTGGTAATCACAAGGCTGCAGATAAAAAGTTTACCTGCACATATGGGAGCAAAGTGTCTAAAATATATGCATAAAGTCAAACTAGTTTTTATTTGAAGATTAATTTGCAAATAAAGTTAGATTAAAATAGATGACAGATGTTTCAGTGCCTCAAACGTTATTTTAAGAAATGTTTATACATTTTCCCTTTACACGCTGTTGCCCATAAAGTTGGAATCAAATATTTTTTAACCTCCTCTCATTAAATGACTGTGACAATGTGATTTATTCTAATTAGATAAAGTGCATATATGCTCAAAACTGTATTAATCAATCTCTTCCAAACGTATCACAGTGGAAATTAAACCACATATAAATACATTAAAAAGAGAATGTGTCTGAAAACTAAATTATTCTAATTTCATGGGCAGCAGGGTCAATTCTGTGAATCTGTTGATAATGTACACTTTCATTTTCAGAGAAATCAGGAAAGGAAAACAACTCAAGCGAGAAAAAAATAAAAGCGTTGGCCTTTTACGAGAACACACACACACACGCGCGCACACACACGCACACACACGCACACACACGCACACGCGGGAGCTGCAACCCGGAGCTAACCACCCAGGCCCGCTGTACGTCCGTCCGTGTCAGCGTTGATGATAAATGGAGGGCCTCGCAGTCGAAACCTATTTGCACTTCCATTAGACGGGGAGCCAAATGGGGATCAACATGCATATTTTTACCCGCGGAGAGGCCATACATCTCAGCCAAAACGTTGCCCCGGGGCGATGGGATAAGAGGCCGCCAGAGAGGGGCAGGGGAGTGGGGGGAGGTTGGGGGGGCCCATTCAACTCAAATACTTGGGGGAGTAAAGTAAATGTTTAGCGAAGCACCTTCTGTCCTGGCGAATTAAACTATTCCCCACCGCCCTCTGATCACATTCATCAGCCGCCGCAGCCACTTAATAGGCTGGGAATGGGCACTGCGACACACAAACACACACACACACACACACACACACACACACACACACACACACACACACACACACACACACACACACACGCACACACACACGCACACGCACACGCACACACGCGCACACACACCCTTTTACAAGAACGACCACCCAGTCTTTTTTGTCTTATAAAACAGGTTTACAATAGCCTAATTGGCCCTACATCATCATTATTATTATTACTTTTATTATAATTATTAATATTATTAATAATATTATTATTACTAATGGTATCACCACTACTAGGCTATTATTTTTATTATTGTTATTGTTATTATTATTATTATTATTAACAGTGTTACTACTACTACTACTACTACTACTAGGCTTTTATTATTATTATTATTATTGTTATTATTAAGAATTTATTCATAGGAAAATGAATTCTTTAAATGAACATTTAAGTGTTTTAACGTTATGCTACATAAAAGAGTATGACCTTGGTCAAATTAACATCAATTAAGCTTCGTATTGAACTAAAATCCCGCATAATTTCAAAACATGGAGCAATTTAAACGGTTCTAAAATATAACTTACTGGAATTAACCTTGTCTACCAAGTACAGTATATACACACAAAGAAAGCGTTGTGATTTAGTACAAATAAATAAAACAAAAACGAAATGATTAAAAGGATAACATTACATTTTTCTCAGAAATATTTAGAAGTGTAAGAACTTGGCCAGTCTCCTGGACACTGTACCTGTCATACGAGGGAAAGATTAATATCTGTTCCCTGTGGCCTCTCTGTAATAGTTATAATAACTGTTGGGCCTCAGAGATATTCCTCCTGTCAGCTTCCTCCGTACTAATACATATCTAATCGTGTCCTCGAGCGCTTCATATATTAAAATCTTGGTCGGGAAGGAGAACTACAAAATAAGGTTTTGGAAATTGCTGCCATGTTTGACTTCAAGGAATCCATTTGTCCGCATCATTAAAAGCTTTTTCTGGGCTCACGTGTTTATTAGAAATAACATAAAATTAGCCACACGCCTTTTCAGCTTTTCAGAAGTGAAAAAGTCAGTCACTAAAATAGAACAGCACTAACTCATAACATCATTTCCGTAAAGCCATAGCCTATTAAAAAACAATCTTGCTGCCCGGTTGCAGGTTTCGCCATCGAGACCCGGAACAAATCTCCTTACTTCATTTTCCAACACATTTCATCAGCGCCTTGATCTGTCGAAGCAGCGCGTTCAGTGGGATTTGGCTTCTCCGGGATCAGAAACCACGCGAATACATTCATGAATAAGGCATCCGTCACGGTTCATTATGGGAACGAGTGATAATTACCCCAATTAAAAGTCTTTTGTATAATTAATGGATTGAACACAGCGATAATTGGATGTTAATGGATAACACTTTTGTCTGACTACGCACATTCAAATCTATTGGCCCTAGAGCGCGAGGACCTGCTGTCATTTACTCAGGAAAAGCTCGCGTGTCATAGCCTCAGTGCACCTCCCATGAATATGATTTATGAAAACGGAGGGTTGGTTTGAGATCACATGTTCAACAGTCACAGCGTGCAGCAGCCACGCGCCCGCAAGGAACTCTCCTTCATCCTCTGTCTGAAAATCACGAACCATCCTCTCTTCTGTTCCGCAGGTAGCGACCTCTCACCATGCAACACTACGGGGTGAACGGCTACTCTCTGCACGCCATGAACTCCCTCAGCGCCATGTACAACCTGCACCAGCAGGCCGCGCAACAGGCGCAGCACGCGCCCGACTACCGGCCGTCCGTGCACGCGCTCACACTGGCAGAGAGACTAGCTGGTAATTGAGTGCACGCTCACACACAAACTCCTCTTTCTGCCTCATAACATAAAAGACTCAAACGATTATTTTTGGCCAATTAATTTCAAGTAAAAGACAAAATAATGATGGAAGCAGCATGAACATGAAGGTTCACCAGACAAAGTCATAATGCAATTCATGCACTTAAAGGTGTCATAGTGTTGTCCAGTAAAATAAACTTGCCGTGTGTCTTTCCTTTCCAACGGCTGCGCATTTCAAGACATCATCCTGGAGGCTCGCTACGGCTCTCAGCACCGCAAACAGCGCCGGAGCCGCACGGCCTTCACCGCACAGCAGCTGGAAGCCCTGGAGAAAACTTTCCAGAAAACCCACTACCCGGATGTGGTGATGAGGGAGCGGCTGGCCATGTGCACCAACCTGCCCGAGGCCCGCGTGCAGGTAGGCAATGCACATAATGGAAAAACACCAGATGAAAAATGTACTCTGCAGCTGTTTAGAGGGACCGTTATTATCCCTTCGATTATCTTTGAGGTTTGGTGCAGGCTTCAAATCTTTTGGGCGCTTCTAAAGTTGTGTTTGTAGGTGACAGTAGGCCTGTCGACCTGCATTTGTGGAGATGAACTAGTCTGTTCTTTTGGATACATACAGATAGAAAAAGAAAAAAAAGCTTCTTTAAATGTTTCCTACATTAATAAAAAAATAACAGTTTGAGTTGGAAACAGTGACATTATGTGTCCTTAAAAAACATTACAACTTATTAAGTCTTCTACGTGAAGCTTTCGCTTTTTACTGCACAAAAGAACATTTAGGTAATCCATGTGAATAATAATAAATGCTAGTGTCAATTAAACTATTAATAGTAAATTGTTAAAACTGTCTTAAGTTTGATTTTGATCATTTGCTCTTATAGTGTAATTCTGTTTTGTGGACATGATTGTTATTTCTGGCACTTATTGACTTTGGGGGCGTTTCAGTTTCCACTCAATCATTTGACGCTGACTGAAATCAATCATTTAGTGTTTATGTTGACGTCCCTACAGTTTTCAGCCACCGTTGTACATCTTTTCAGCTTGTTCTCCCTTTAACTTATCCTCTTTTTCCCCTCTGTCATCAGGTTTGGTTCAAAAACCGCAGAGCCAAGTTCCGTAAGAAGCAGCGCAGCCTCCAGAAGGAGCAGCTTCAGAAGCAGAAGGAGGCTTCAGGGGAAGGAGGAAGCGAGAAGGAGGACGCACCCCCCTCCACGACTATCCTTCCTGATGCCCAGCTGCCCCCTTCATCCTCCTCCTCCTCTTCCTCTTCTCCGGAGACAGAGGCTCCTGTCGTCCGTCCTGTACCGCTGGACATGGAGCTGAACGTCACGTCAGCAGAACACTCTGGCAGCGAGTCGGCGACGGAGGACAACGCCACAGATAAGGAGGACGAGAGCAAATCTCAGAGAGAGGTGATGAAGTGCGAGAGAGCGGTGACTCCTGAGGACATTTCTCCAGGTTGCAAAAGACTCAGCCCTAAACCAGGTGAGAACAGAGGATGCTTGATGTTTAAGTACTTTCTTTATCCTTCACAAACTTATTTCATGACACCTCTAGTCTGCAAGCTTGTAATCTTCAGCTGACTGAATAATTAAACTTTTATTTATCTCTGTCCAGACTCTCCCCTGGTCTCTCCGTCCGTGACCCCCTCCTCCTCCAGCAGTGGCCTGGTCAGCAGTGGTCCTCTCCCTCCGAGCCACTCTTACTCTTCCTCCCCCCTCAGCCTGTTTCGTCTGCAGGAGCAGTTCCGCCAGCACATGGCTGCCACTAACAACCTTGTGCACTACCCTGCCTTTGACCTCTCTGCCCCATCTTCAATCCCCTACCTGGGAATGAATGTTAACATGCCCCCCGCGCAGCTGGGCTCTCTGCCCTGCCAGTCTTACTACCAGTCCCTGTCCCATCACGCCCAGCAGGTGTGGAACAGCCCGCTGCTGCAGGCGTCGGCTGCAGGCGGCCTCACCAGCCACAACAGCAAGACCACCAGCATCGAGAACCTGCGTCTGAGGGCCAAGCAGCATGCTGCCTCACTGGGACTAGACACAATGTCTAACTGAGAATCAGATTGTATGGAGGACAATGTAAACTATAGGCCAGAGCCTCGGACTACACATCAATCCATCCCACTGCGTGTCTGTGTGACTGTGATAGTTCTTTAGGAGCCGTATACTGACCGCTTCACAAGTAGAAGGGCACAGGACATGCAGAGATGTCCAAAAATAAAACACGCCGGCATGACTGGACCTACAGAACTCCATTTAACAGCTTTTTAAAGGCAGACACCAACGTCTACAGCTGGTTTGACTCATGTTAGTTTCCGTTGCAGCCCAAAAGTATAACCACGGATAAAGATATAAGAACATGCGACGGATCAAATGAATGTCCCAACTCAAAGGACAGTGAAAAGTATTCCTGACTCATATGATGATGTTTCCAACAGACACCCAATGCTGGACTTTCTTATCCTCTGAAATAATTAAAAAAAGGAATCACTGAAAAATTATGCACACAGCTGATGACGGATGCACTCAGTTAAAAAGACAATGCAAGTAATGTTTACAAGAATAATGTGAATAAATGAGGCACTTTTGAAGGGAATAGGCTCGTTGGCCAGGAGGAAAAAGTTATCGCTCGTGCAGCAAAGAAAACCATTTCTATCACAGGACCATTGACATTTCAATTAAGCAGCGTGGTTATGTACATAGCATGTACTACATAACAGCACATAAATAACTATAAACTTCAAGCTGGTGTTGTCCTCAACAGCATAATTAAAAGTGACTAATTTACCAGTTTAATGGCCAGTAATATGCCACTTTGTACAGAGGCTGGCTTGATAATGAGAAAATGATTTCAGTGAGTAAATTCTCAAAGCTTTTAATTACATTTTGCCCTGGGCTGAGGGAGCTGGGGCAAATGCAATTATGAACATGCATACCATTTAAGACCGCCTTTATGAATTCAAAAGGTCTGTGCACTAAAACGGTCAATTAAGGTAGCAACGTGATTGGCGTCACTTTACCGTGACGTGGTACATTTCCTTTGAATACGAAATGAAGTGGTAAACAAATTTGGACGTTTGGATAAATGTCTGGACCCATATTCTGTCAGCAGTTATTCTCGCCTTAATATTCTCTTGAGGAAACATGCAGCTTTTCATTGAAAGTCAGACTGACTGTTAGCACTTGATGAGGAGAATCACACACGTCTCTGATGTTTCTGTTAATGTGTTCTGGAAGAAAATGTCTTCATATGGGGAAAAAAAAAGCACATTATTTTAATATGTACAAAAAATTCTATCTATTAATGTTTACTGGTAAGGTAATTGTAAAGTTATTCTGTATAACTGATAATGGACTCAGATAAAATTCCTTTAGCTGTCAGATTGTAAGATTGTATTCGCTGAGCTCACCGGCAGCCCTGTCTACCCCATCCTCTCTTGGTTTTCTGTGTAACGATCCTGGGTTTAATTAGTATTTGAAATGTGTTCAGTTTCTTCTCTGCAATTGGCTACAAAAGAAGAAATTGAACAAATATGGATTGCTGGAAAACTGTCACCTTCTGTATGTTGCAATCCAGCCTGAAGTCAAAGAAAGTGAACAGATTTCAGTGAATTGACCCGAGTCCTCTGTGTACTGCTGTCTTCTTGACTCTATTTGAGTTCTGTTGTTGTTATTATTCCAATGTCGTCCCCCGCCCCCCACTCACCGTTTCTGTGAAACTACTCGGTCCAGTGGTAGATAGATTAATAATGGTGGAGGAGAGAGTGAGCGGACCCTCAGCAGTGTTGTTTCCTTTACTCCTCCCTAACAATGTAGACTTGAACTAGTGTTGTTGTAAAATAATCGCAAATAAAAACATTGCTTGGAGATCTTTATAATGAAGACTATCTGTGCTGCATATTTACACAGTAACACTGACATGGGTTGTGTGCTGCAGTTAAAATCTACAATGAAAATACAAAAAGTAGATGTACACTTTAGAAATGTGTGTTTTAAGGGGTGTTTTTAAATCTGCCTTTCAATGAGTACACACACTTTAAGGAGAGACACTAAGGTAATGCATGCACTGGCCAATTTCTCAAGTTTTATTCCACGACACGTCGTCTTTCAGACTAGTGAAAAGGTGTTTATTTTACTACAGTTTGTCTTTTTGCATCTGTAGATTTCTCCTAAACTAGTTAGTATTAATACCTCACAAACACAGCATTTCAGAGAACTCATAAAATAATTGTCTTAATGTCAGAAATCAACTAGGGAAGTTTCATGTCGATATATATTAGTTACTCTATTAGTTTCACATGTAGTGTGACCCCTTAAAACCTGTAAATCAAGTGCACATATCGAAGAAACAAAGATTAATTGAATTGTTACTTTGGGGAAAGTGAAATATACATAAAAGCAAGTTAAATATAATCCATGTGATATATTTAACACCCACAAATTATAGAATGAGAGAAAAAGTGACAGGAAAAATCAAGGTGAAGAAAAGCATCAAGACAATGATGAGATGGACAGAAGGTCAAATTAAGGAAACAATAATAATAACAAAAATACAGATAAAATGTATGAGCATTTGCAGGGAGACAAAGCGAACGGGAGCAAAAGAGACAGAAAAAGAACAGCGTACTCTGAAAAATAAAAAAAGCCGCATGGAGACATAAGCCATCCCCAATGAATAAGCAGGCCATTATCCTGAAGAATGACGGCCCGGGGCGGTGATTATGCTGCTATTATATCTTTAACAGCATGGTTTGTCAAAACGCAGAGACCCCCACCCCACCCCAACCCTACACACACAGACACACACACACACGGGGCAATCGGGCATTTCACATCCAAAATTATGTCCTTGCTCTTCCCACAGTAAACTTTACGTGGCTGTGTGACATTGCTCTGATGTTAATTGAATCGGCCTTTAACATTGTTTTCCCTGACTGTGTGTAAATAACAAATGCACCTTGGCTCCTGCGTTGAGCCATTTCTCCGACCGTTATGAACGACCACTATCCAACAATCGGGTAGAAGAGGATAATGATCTGACCAGATTAGCAGCGTTAATGTGGATGTAAAACTTCACCCTAACCATGTTGTGTTTTATTACACCACATATACTGTACATGTGGTATGTGTGTGTGTGTCCTCGACCAAGGGCGTCCTGATGGTGTGACTGATAAAATTGTGGTGTGGATACGCAGCAGAAGTGAATGTCCTTGTTATCCCGGGGTAGGAATCTGTCCAGGTACACGGCAGGATTTCCTCCCATGGGACTCTGGAGCAGAGAACATAACACAGTACTCTTGTTCCAAATGTTCTCTCTTTTCTTAACCATCCCCCAAATACACACACACACACACACACACACGCATGCACACGCACGTACACGCACACAAGCACACAAGCACACAAGCACAAGCCCTGGGGGTTGAACAGGGATTGCTTGATTGTACTGCTGCAGGGTCAAGTGTATTGAGCCCTTGATGCTGGATCAGGTGCTTCCATCTCTAACACTCAGGGCTGTATATTCACCACTTTACCCTCATAACCTCCTCACGTGCATCTCCATCTACTTTTCCTTTAAGCAAGTGATGACGTGTGTATTTGTGTGCGTGCGTGTGCGTGATCTAACAAGAGTTCACCCAATAAATTGTGCACAGCAATAAGAAGATATGAACCCGATGCTTTAATCCTGTCAGGCAGTTCAACTTTGAGATTTTAGTCGACCTAACTTCTTAAAAAGTATTTTATAAAAGTATACCTAACTAAACAATAGAATAAAGACTGCAGGAAGTAAAGCTTTACATATTAGAAAAAAGAAAAAATGTCACACACACACACACACACACACACACACACACACACACACACACACACACACACACACACACACACACACACACACACACACACACACACACACACACACACACACACACACACACACACACGGCCCCCAGGAGCAAGCCCCCCACACAAAAATCACAGTGTACCATTCAATCAGTGCTTTTTTTCTCCCTCCTCCTCTCCATGGTTCTCTTAAAGGTTTTAACCATGGCGAGAATGAAAAGTGCCAGCGTTGGGAACCTCGGCCCATTCAGGAGGTGACAAGGTCTGCCAGAATATGATCCTAATCCTGTTTCCAGCATTCTTTTAGCCCACTGGCATTGCCATTTCACCGCATATTCTCTGAGCTGTCAAGCCGAGGGAAATCCCCCTAATAGTGCATTGCCCAGATACACATCAAAGCCCTCCTGGAAACCAGCAGCAGAACTTAAGGGAGAGGGAAGCACAAGTACAATCAGGCTCACAGCTGCATACACTGCAAAAAAACTGCAAAAAAAACACAATGCTCCAATAAATTCAACATATTAATGATGATCGAGGGTGAAACTTCTCTAATGAAAATCAACATAACAACGCTTGCCATTTTTTGACCTTTAAAACTGACTTTTATTGTAACATGTTTAATAATGAATCAGGCAAGAGACTCAGGGGGTTATAGAGAGATAGAGAAACAACAAGAGGAGTGATATCAAGGGGCAGACAACAGGTGGCTAAACTGTGATTCATGGGCAACCCTCCTTTAGTTCCACTTCATCTTCCATTTTCTTCTTGTCCTTTTTTTCTTAAACACTCTGACTGCAATCTCGCCCCTCCCCGGGTAATCTTTTTAGGGAGAAGAAAACCCCCATTCTCTCTTCTTAATCTGGCTGCAGCCTAAACCTACGGTTGCATTTCCAATGTGGGCCTCACTGAACCAAACCGGAGTGCTCTCAGCCAGTTCTTGGAGCAGTGAGTCCATCGGAGGATGCTTAGATCACATATTGGGTTTATGGCTCATATATAAAGCTTGTTTGAAGCAATTTAAAAAGGACAGTACTGAATGGAAAGACTTTTAGCTGTTAGCGACAACAAAAAGTATGTAAATAGCTCACTTGACATCATAAAATGTAACATAAAAGTTAGACTGGTCTACGATATGGGATGTACTATGTCTTCTGGGGCCTGTACAACCAGAAGAGATTAAAAACACATACGTTACGTAGGTTATAGGTAATATTACAGTATATTCCCATATCAATATACTGTATGTTGTATATAAATTTACTGGAAAATTATTTGAGAGACTGCTTATGGAAAAATTACTAGACAGGGATGAGAACATGCTAAAATTTGCTACACAAATCACCATTATGCTAACGTGAAAATCATAAAAATAGGTTATTACATTATTACAAAAAGGTTATTACATTATAACAAAAAGATTAGATTAGAAGGATAGATTCGCAAGTTCTCAACTCCACAATTGCTAAAAACAATCAGGGATGTTACTTATTAGTCTGCTTGTGATTGCTCTTGTATGTTTTTGTTTATGTCTGTCTTGCAAAAGTGCTGCATTGTACATGTCATATGTGTGCTTGCTTATGTTTGCTGCTATTGTCTGTATTGCTATTTTCTGAAACTGTTGTTTTGAAGCTGCATCTTGATTGTAGGACGCCACTTTACACCTGGCCAGGGACACCTGATGGAAACTAGCCTCTTGGTTAATTCTGGTATATTTACAGTAATGTTCATCAATATGCACAGTCCCTGAGAAATAAACTGAATAAAAGAAAGTTTATCTCAGTATTAATGGTGCAGAAAAACCTCTGACAGTTGAAAAAAAATGTAATAATGTCCTACAACTGCTTTTATATAGCCACTCAAAGCTCTTCATAGCACATGACAACGTTCACCCATTCACACACATATTCATACACAGTTGGCAACGCAAGGTGCCATCTGCTCATCCGGATCAGTTAGGGGTTACGTGTCTTGCTCAAGGACACTTGCCACTCCCTGGAGGAGCCGGGGATCAAACCTGGACCGATCGATGACCACTCTAACCATAACAACCCAACCACATGATAAACAAAAGTATCAAAGCACAAGTGCAATCATGACAGAGTGTAAATGTCCTCTAGAGTTCAGTATGAGACCCAGTAAAAGTAATTGTGAGCTTCACTGTTGTGGAAGTGGATCTGGAGAAGAAGTGGACCTGCACATGTCCCCTGACCCTCCTCACTCTGTCGTACTGTAATAAAGGTTTCAGTGAAACGTGATAAAAATTACAGGATGTCTGTAAACTTAAATTTAAAAAAATGTACAAGATAGGAACAGCTGTAATCTGAAAAAGAAAAAGAAAATATAAAAAATAAACAAACATTATATAGCATTATCCATCTGCCCTGTGGCTGAGAGCAGCAGCATCCTGCTGGGCTCAGTCTACACCGTGCGTCTGCAACAAAGACCCCCACTGGTGAAATCCCCACTCCCACCGCTAAGTGGGACACACATCTGATCGTCACCTCTGGGCTGGAAATACCACAGCAGGAACAGCAGCATCTGCTTTAAACACACAGACTACAAACTAAGTCACAGTGTGAATCTTTACGAAACATAAAGACACCTTAACGTCCACCTCTACATTATCAGTGCTGTCATGGCAACTCATTCAGACAAAATAAATATCTGTAACCTGTTTCTCTTTAGAGGTTTGAGTTCAGTTGTTTTTCCCTTCTGCTGCCATTCAACAAAATACTGCAGGTGTTCTGTTTTAATATATGGAGGTCATTACAAATGGGTACAAGATCATTCATTCAGTAGTAGCTTGTGTGGTACTAGGTGAAAACACAACACTATTACAGTGTTTTTTATGTTTATTAGCAAAACGGCAACATTTAAATCGTATTTGAAAATGCAATGGAAGCATGGTTGTGTAGTTAAATCCATAATATTCATCTTTCTAATACACAGCATATGTCTCCCTAACA
Source organism: Echiichthys vipera (assembly GCF_963691815.1). Classification (NCBI taxonomy): domain Eukaryota; kingdom Metazoa; phylum Chordata; class Actinopteri; order Perciformes; family Trachinidae; genus Echiichthys; species Echiichthys vipera. The sequence goes on along the minus strand of NC_139840.1, from coordinate 19,412,667 downwards.
CAGGCTTACACACAGGGACACAAATGCACAGCGGTTCATTGGCTAATTCAATAATAAAGCAGACAGCCAGTCGAGTCTATAGACAGGCAGAATAGAGAGTAAGTCATCTCTAACAGTCTGCCGTCTCCTGAGTGTTAAAACATGTACATTTATGTAAGAGCCCATAGGAAACACATATTTACAATACGTTTAGGTAATCACAAGATGTGCGAGGAGGCATTGAAGGCCCTGGAGACGAAAGCAGTCAATACAAAAATAGTTTTTATGTGTCATTAATTCCCTCTGCATTCCCAGATACATCCCCCTTTTACCGCAGTAATACAGTAATCACTCACAATCGCACAGAAAATTATCTGCACTCATCTGTGGAATAAAAAAGCGGAGGGGCAAAACAGGGCGAGACGTCCCATTTTAGCTCTCTGCTGCCTCTTTAATGTTCATCTGGGAGCCGCATGGCTGCCGTCCATCCCCGCACGGGGATGGGAGTCGGCTCCTGCACTTGGAGCAGCTTAATGACGGTGGGACGTGGATGGTGGACTCGTTAGACACACACACCTTTTTCACGCTACATTGCCTGACCAGGACAACATAAAGGGTCATCGGCGGTGTGATGGAAAAAGAGGCACCTCTCCGCTCACATTAGGCAGTGATAACAGGAAACACTTCACCTCTGAGTGATGTCAATGCAAAACAGCCAATCCAGATATAATAATGAAAGCTGCACGGATTCAGATGTGAGAAGCCAAATGGTCAAATAAGTCATTACCTGTCTATTCATTACGCCCTCCTTCCACACGCCCACATATCGCTTTATTAGGCAAAGCCATCAAACCTGATGAATAACCATAGAACAAGCCAAATCCATTTTCACTGAAGAGTTTAGAGAGAAATTTGTGTTTCAGTAATGTGATCTGTGAGGACAGACATACATACATACATACATACATACATAGTGGATCTCCTGTCTACATATAACCTTTACAGACTTTTGCTTCTGTCCTCTAGTGGGGTGGGCACAGCATATGTAGGATACCTTTGATCTTAGCTGCTGTCGCCACCTACAGGGGAATAACTGGACTACAATTATAGAGACACATTGCAAAAAATATTTTAAAATCAGAGTTTTAACTGACTTGAACAATCAAGAATACCCTAAATCAGGGGTCTTTAATGTCTTTTAGGCTGACCCCCAGACAGAGCAGGGACCCCCTACTATGTACATTGTATAACATTAAACTGGGCCTTCCAAAACATGTAGGGCGGCCTAAAGCCTATACACACATTTTAAGCAATTCAAATAATAATTGTTGACATATTTATTTATACATTATGTTTTGATGTTAAACATACGTGAAAGAACCCTTTAGTTTAACTGTATTTGTGGATGGATACCTTACAAACAGTACGTTTTCTCACGAACAGGCAGATTTATTTTTGCTGAAAATAGGGTGGATTCATGTTAATGTATATTTTCAGAAACATTTTCATTTCTGAAAGAAAAAAAACCCTTCAAAATATGATTAAACAATTATTTGGCAGGCCCCTGCAGTAACACCAACTGCTGCTTAATGATGTCCACAATAATGATCTCAGGGTCCTGGTCCTTCCTGGGGGCGGTAGTAGCTGGGAACCGGAGGGTTGCTGGTTCGAGTCCCTGTGTGGACCAGGAATGTGTGGAGTGTGGACTGGTGGCTGGAGAGGTGCCAGTTCATCTCCTGGGCACTGCCGAGGTGCTGTTGAGCAAGGCACAGAATCCCCAACTGCTTGGGGCGCCGGTCACTGGCAGCCCCCTCGCTCTAACATCTCTCCATTACTTGCATGTATATAGGTCCTGTCTGTGCCTGTGTGTGTGTGTGTAAAATGAAAAATATAGAGTGAAAATTGAATTTCCCCATTCACGGGACTAATAAAGGAATTCTTCTTCTTCTTCCCCTGGATTCTCTGTGTTTTCTGTCACATTTAACCAACTGTAGTCCAGTGTTTCAACAGTTCACCGCCACGATGAAAAGTCCTCCTTCAACTGTGCTCCAACAGCTACAGTTTATGCATAAAGACGAGTCAAGAGGATCACCTCATCTGTCCAGCAACACAGTCATTCAAAAGTCCACAGTCTATGTGAGCCTCCTCAGCTTGCACATGTAGATGGGGCCAAAGTTAGCGGCTAAGTGTGGGATGACCATTTCACCCAGGTGGAGGTCAGGAGCGAAGTGAAAGGTTTTCCTAAACATGTGTGTGAGGGGTCGCAGATCAACAACCTGAATGTAGATATGATCGGGATAAGGGGGGAAAAAGTAAAATAAAAAATTATGTTTTTTTAATTCAGTTCAGGAGGTCATGATATTCCAGGTCAGAACCCTAATGATAGTTTACATTTTACTACTGTTGAGTTGTACCATTAAAATACAGTTCCTTTTTGGCAGTGTGTGTTTGTGTGTGTCTGACTAACCTGAAGGCGGATGCCGTGGTTCTCTTGAGCCAAGGAGATGGCTTGTTCGACCACATTCTGGTTCTGGGTTTGAGACAGTGAGCAGGTGGAGTAAAGGATCTCCCCACCCGGACAAGCTGCTTCGATTCCCGCCCTGCAGGATGGAGATAGGGTTTGCTCACTTCATGTTCACTTGTAGCTTTAATTCATATGGATGTGACAAAATACAACAACACCATCACCAAAACTTACAGCAGTAGCTCCAGCTGTAGCTGCGGCAGCATCCGTCTCTCACCGGTTCTGGTCTTATTAAATATATTGTTGTCATCCTCCATGACTGAATGTCTATCTGTGGTGCAGGGGACGTCAACAAGGACCTGAAGATAGAAAAGAAAAGGAGGAAAGTCGTGAAATTAGATTAACAAGTCATTAATTCAAGCACTGGAAACGTGCTTACATGACACTGGCTTACTCTGTCAAAAGTGTTCTCTTCGATTTCCCCCCACTTGGTGCCGTCAAAGGAGGTGATGCGTAGTGTCTTGTCTGTAAAAAACGTCTTAGGAACGTAGCTGCGGAGGACTCTTTTCAGTCGCATGGTCCGAGACAGTGAGCTGTCATTTACGCACAAAAAACCTTAAAACACATGCAATGGATGGTTAAATATGTAAAACTGACAAGACTGAACGACAGCACTAAGTGAGGAAAACTGAAAGACGAGAGCAATCCTCTGACCTACACACAGGGTCTGAAGTAAAGCCAGCGTCTTGCCTCCTGGAGCAGCGCAGAGGTCAAGAACATTGTGACCTTCTTGGACATCCAATGCGAGACACGGCAGCACAGACGCTGCGTCCATCAGGTAGTAACCCAACAACCCAAGCATGTCTGGTCTTCAGAGGAGAAAGGGACACCAAGAAAATCAGACTGCTTTTGAGTAAAAACTTCAAAGAATTAAGTTGATAATTGCAACATTCTTGGTTCATTTGGAAGACAACATGGTCCTCTAAATGTTCAACTGAACCATTTTGAAACTAAATAAATTTTTTACATTATTAAAAACAAAAACGTATGCGAAAGACACAAACAAGGTAAACAAAAGAAAAGGCATGTATCAAAATATTATTTTTTGAATGAATTATAAGCTGACCTAGCAGGTTTGAATCTTGTAATATCTCCTCTTGGAAACACTAAGCACTTGATGTTAGGACTGAGCTGTAGAGAAGATGGCTGCTGACCATCACCGTCAGATTTCTTCACAGAATCACCCCTGGATTCCTCTCCAGCTGCAACCTCGGGTTCTTGTTTCAAGCTTGGCTGAGCTGCAGAAACGATAAAGAATGCAGAATTGATCATAAGAGGCGAGAGATTCTGCTTTTGATTACTTTAATGACAAACATGCAAGTAGTTTTTCCACAGTAAACAAAAGTACTTATCTTTTTTTTTCTTTAGAACTACAACAATTAGTCGGCTAATAATTTAGTAGATCTATAAAAAAATTATCCCCAACTATATGTTAAAAGTAATTTTTCATGCAAAAATAGCAGAAAAAGTTTCATAGCATATTAAACACATTATATTTGACTTTGTGACTTTGTGATCTAAAGACATCAGCTGGACTTTGAGAAACTGGGGTCGACATTTTTCACTATTTTTTGACATTATATAGACCAAACGATTAATTTGGACAATAAATTGGCATTAATAATAAAAAATAATTGTTAGTTGCAGGCCCTGATTCTAATATCCATCCATACATATATATATAATTATATTTATTTCAAAGTGTACTCTACTTGTCTGTATCATGGTTATAAAGAGTCTTGTTCACCACAGCAAAAAAAAACAAAACAGTTAAAAACAAATTTTTAATCTCCGGAATATAAGAAGAATTTTTGCTAAATCAAAACCAATATGTGCAAAATAAGCACAATTAAATGGAAACAAGGGCCATTGAATTCTTTAACTGAGTTATGATATTTTTCTATTCGACATTTTGAAAACTACACAAAAACCATGACAAAGTTTTTTAAGTTCTGCATGCCATGCTTGAGTAAGAGTAAGAGTGAGCCTTTGTAAATGCACGCCTACCTTCTGTATCTGCATCACTGAGGAAGTCTCTGCACCCCTGTGCTTGGAGGTCTGCCAGAACCTCATCATGGGAGAAATTATTGAGCAGAGCTCCGTATTTCCTCTGTGACAGCAAGGCGACTCGGACTGATGGCCACTGCTGCCCCAGCTGGATGCTGTAGGTGGCATCAAAGTGCTGCAGGGCCAGCCTGGTGGGAGGGTGTTTGGGACGTGTGGCGGCCTGTACGACAGCAGGGAGACGTCAAAACACTGATTTTACACCTTTACTTGGTTTGATGTTGTCTTCTGTTTCTATGTGAGTTTAATTATTTAAACATATACAATTGGGGGCAGGATTTCAAAAGGACAGGTAAGGGTACAATAGTATCTTTAAATGGAAATCTGACAAAAAGATATACATTTAATTACACTGTACAAGAGCGCAATAGAATCAGCAGTAAGTTAATTTATGTGTTAAACTGGACAATTTCATGGGTGTCATTGATCACATTTAGCTCCATAAGTCACAATTGAAGATATTAATATTTATTTTAACACAATGTTATAACTTCAGGGGCTAATATTTTCGTCCGGCTGTAATTGTCAAAATTTAATACTTTCTTTGAGTACTTTACGTTGCCATACAAACTGTTTTATAAAAAAATGTAATACTAACAAAGATGGATTTAAACCTACATAATTAATTAAATCATTATCTTAGCAAAAATACTATACAGGTATCTATCTATCTATCTATCTATATATATATATATATATATATATATATATACTGTATCCATAAAATGTTTTGGCTTAAGGAACTACCCTCCTTTTTTATTTTTAAAGATTTAGATTTTAAATCATATTTACGACCACTATGGAACAGTGAAAATATAAACTGACAAAAAACTATTATTAATATTTAGGCATTTCAAATGTATTCCCTTACTTTAGCAACAGACCCCATGCTGTTTTTGTTGTTTCTAATGTTTTACTGTCTTTGTACATTTAATTGATGTTATTATTGTTTCTACATTTGGAAATACATTTTTGGACATAGATCCAGCGTGCACTCGCTTTAAAATTACCCCATCCTCATATTTCCACACATTTTGGAGCTGCTCCAAGCGGACGGCTTACTGGACTTTGATATTTAAAATACTCTCAAAAGGTCCTAGAGTCGTCTATAGCCCCTTTTGGAGTACCAGCTTGAACAACTCTCAGTGTGACTTTCTGGCTTTCTGTACATTGCTTGTCCACCGCCTAATCCTTCTGAAGTGGACAGATGCCATCCCTCCATCCCACACTATGGATCAGGTCTACTTTATTTTATATGAAATAGGAAAAAATAAAACATACACTTAGAGGTTCATCTGGCAAATTTTTACGAGATTTGGAAACCTTTTTTAAGATACATGGAAGAGAGATCAGAGCTGCATGAAACTCTAATTTGGACAATTGCTGGCTTCACTTTATTTAAGTGACACCAGCTTGGATTTTACTCTGTATGTACTGTACTGTACTCTTCTAATACTTTTATTTTTATTTTTTTCTTGTAGGACTTTCTCTCTGTCATGTGTGTATATATATATATATATATATATATATATATATATATGTCCTATCTCACAACAAATTTGACATGCATTGACTTAGATTTACTCAATCTTTTTTTATTATTATTATTATTATTATTGAATTATCTACTTCTTGTTTCTGTACGTCTTTGTTCAGACAAAAAGAGAAATACATTGTTGGCATTGTGTATAACTCTGTAATATGTAAGATAGGTAATGTTTATAAATAATAAACATATTAAAGATGAAAACAACCTCTATGCTATGTGGCTAGATATTCTAGAAAGCAACAAAAGTACATTTTAAAAATCCAAGAGAGGAAATAATCATACCAATAACGACCATTATCAACTGCATCATCTGTTTCTGCATTCATTACATACCCATTTCTCCTTCACTCGGTGTCGTCTCGGCGTTAAACACCTTAAATCTTTAACTTTTCTTAGCAGCAGCCTGGTGTCCAAGAGCAGCGCCATCTTGCGGTGCTACAGTTCTTTTGGTCCGTGTTCAATATCAAAAACAAAAGTTCCGTACGCGATGATTCTTATTGTGGGCGGGCCTTACAGACAATCTAAGTGAATGATTGGACAAGGGTTAAATTGCGTAATCACTAGAACCAATAGGAAACGTATCCGGTGACGGTTCTCGACACTTCCTGAGTGCAAACGACCTCACGTCCTCAACCGACAGCGGTGGGTCGCTCTAAGTGGGATATCAGTCCTCTGTCGCTGTTTTAGGTGAATTTCAGAGTCGTAATCATGGTTTTTGAGAGGAAGATGATCACGTCCGGCGACCCTGACGATGAGGTACTGAAAATATCGATAAACTTGTCTTCTTACGTCGTTGTTTGTGCCTGTGTTTGGTTCAGTTAACGTTACTCAGCTCAGCAGACCGACCCTGGTGGTCAGTTAGCGGTGCAACGGTTAATATACGAGTTTAGTGTTTACCTATTTTACTTGTAATATCAAACGTGGACGGCTGCTTAAATTGTTACACAAACTGGACGTTAAATGTTTAGGTTTTTACTGATATCTCGCTCGTTTTTACTGTGGTGGGTCCAGGGTTGGCCTACCTCTGTGGTACATGTCATGTCCCCATATAAATAGATGTAACACAGGTGGACTTGATATTTTATTTGAATGTTCATGACATTATGCAGTCTTAAATATGTGGTGGATTGGAGTTTAAGTTGCATTGCCATTTAAATCAGGTGAGCATCAATGTAGCCAAAGCAGGCCAAAACTAATTAGTTGCCCATGATGTTCTGGGGTTACCAGGAGGAAGAGGCACCCGAGGAAGAGGCGGAGGAAGAAGAGGAAGAAGAAGAAGAGGAAGACATGGTGGTGAGTTTGTGTCTGTCTGTATGTGTGTATTAACACACACTCAAATCTTTCTCATAAAAGGTCTCCTGAAATACCTTTAAGGACACATGGGGACACGTTTACAAAAAGACAGACAGGGTTTAAGGACATGAGGCCACTTTCAAGTAGTGATAGCATATTCATTTCATATTAATGCATCAATCATACTAATACACATTATTCTAAAATGGACAGTTCTGCATAAACTTTGATATACTTTTGTACTTTTACTTTTTATGTAACTTCAGTATCTTTCTATTTTAGTAAAAGACAACGGTACTTCTTCTACCACTGGTTTCATTCCAAATATCACAATAAAAATCAGAAATCATGATTGTGCATCATGCTTTAATGTATCCGTGTTTGATTTGCCGAAGGCTCTAATGTTTAGTGTGAGGCTGAAGATTCAGGTTTCGATGTTAGAGTGGAGACTATTAATTGTGTTGGTGCAAAGCTGCTGGCTGTAGTATTAAACACGTAACACACATGTATATTACTAGTTGTATGATGTTGATATGGTGATGATTAATTTATTTATAAAAGAAATGTTAGTCTTTATGATGCCTAATTCTCTACAATAAATACCACATTGGCTTTTTGTCCCTCTCAGGACCCTCTAGAAACGATACGAGCCAAATGTGAGGAGACTGAGCACTGTGTGCACTACAAGGAGCGTCTGGAAGCCTGTGAAGCCCGAGTCGGCTCCAAATCCAGTACTGCCGAGGAATGCACAGAAGAACTCTTTGACTTCCTGCACGCACGGGATCATTGTGTAAGTGAGAGGCAAAAGAGATGGTGGAAGTGGAGAAAAATATGATGCACCTTTCTTTTCCCCTTCAGTGCCCAAATAGCATGAGAAACCAGAGTGCATGAGACTTGATTTTTGAGCCTTTGTCTTCTAATGAAGATGCTAATTGTGTTCTCCGTTCTCTCTATAGGTGGCGCACAAGCTGTTCCACAACGTGAAATAACCTGCCTGCTCAGCTCCCAGCACATGCGGCCGTAGAATCTGCTAAAATTGTAAAATAACCAGTACAGTTCTTTTGTTCTCGTGTGTATTACTGTAAATTAAGTTTGTTGGATTCCTGAACTAAATACATGCCATCCGTTCTGTACACAGTGAAGACTGGGCAGAAGCAGTAATAATATAAATATAAAATATGAGTGCCTGCTTGTACAGGTAATAAGTGAATCAAGGTTGTGCAAAGAAAAGACTCAAATGATTATTCTCACTGGTCAGTTCAAATGCAAAATCAAGGACGCTGCTCTGGTAGTTATGCATTTGTATCTCAGGTTTGGTCATTGATCCATCACTCTGGCTGGAAAATAAAGGTTTTCTTTGCTTTCCAGTATGTCTGAGTTGCATAATTTCCACACATTTTATTATTTTGTGGTGGCAGTGATTGCCTGACTAGACTTATTTATTAATTTAATATTTGGGTAATATATGGACAAGATAGAACAGTAAATAGAGGTTGTGTCTAGGTGGCAGACTTCCACTGCCTGATAATCTATCCTACCCTCAATCATCTCACAGGAGTTTCACAAATCTTATGTTACAATGTAAACATGACCAGAACCTGCGTTCTTTGACTTTAACATTAAATCCATGAGCAAATGTAGATGTTATAAAGTAACTATAGCATTTACAGTTTTAAATTAAACTACATGGCATGGGAAGATGATAAATGATGCGTTATAATGTCTTGTTAGGGGATATTAAAGGAACACTTTAAGTAATGATGCCCTGTAGATGTCTCTCTGATTTTATTTTATAAAGTGTGATTCAGAAGGCTCATTGAAAGAACAATGCTTCATGCAGAGATAAGTTTACAAAACTTTATTGGAATACATGCCATCCATCATGATAATAAATATAAAAATAAGATCTTAAAAACATGACCAGAAGGTGGCAGCATGACTCAAGTGCAGCTTGTTTAAACAGCAAACCATGAGGTAGACTATTGTAGATATCTTGGGTTGCAGTCATTTAAAAAAAGAAAAGAAAAAATTGTCCCAAGAGGATGTAAACAGAATGGGCATATATGTAGATAACTCATGCACACAGTGCATAATGTCACAGAGGATGTAGATGAATTCATCCTCACGAACAGTTTTCTTTGTTGCTGTAAAAATCATCCATGGAGGCCTGCAGAGGGCAGTGGAGACAAAGTTGTGTTTAAAGAGAACAGTGTGTGAAAAGGGAGAATATGTTGTAATTTCTCAATTGTGCTTTTTGCATCATTAATGTGATCTTGCAGTAATTACTTGTATTCAGTGTCGGTGACACGGAGAAGAGCTCTGCACTCACCTGCATCAGCAGCCTCTCCTTCCTCAGTTTCTTGTAGAAGACAAGAACGTCTGGATCTGCCCTGACCACGCGCGGGTCAAAGTCCATGACCCTGAGACCCTCCAGGCTCCGAGCCCGAGACAAGGCCACGTAAGCCTGGCCACTCTCAAACACACGCGCCAAAGAGATCTCCACACAGTCAAGTGTCATTCCCTAAAACAAATGAAAAACAATTACAGCTCAGAAAATACATTTTTGATCAGAACTCATTTATTGTAGTTAAAAATAAAGCACAGATTGATTGATCATTTATAAATAACATATACATATGTACATGTGTATGTAAGTATATATATAAATATAAAACAGTATTTTACATAAAATGTGTCCAAAAACAAGATTCAAAGCGAAATAGGCAATATCTCCAACCCCACCCGGTTATCCTCAGGTATTACTATTATTATTTTATGTCCGCTCATTTCCTCTGAAGGGATGCAGGTGAGGGATTGCCTGTTTTTTTCATTTCCCTGTGCGTTAGCTCCTCTGCTGTAGATCAAACATTGGTGGCAGCGGTCGTGACCAATGAACACAATTACCTAGAGGGACCCTTTTTCCTCTCCAACCAATTTCAGTGTGTGAGGTCAGGATATCGAGTTTGGTGTGGGAGCTGGTGTTTACACAGCCACAGCTCATTTGTAGGTAGCTGTAATATTGTGTTGATTCAGAGTCTGACCAGGCGTCTGTATCAAATAGCATTGTTGTGCAGAGTTTCTCTCTGCCTGATGTGTGATTTTTGAAGCTGAGGAGCCTTTTCTTCCGATATCATTGCCTTTATTAAACTGATGACAGGAGGAGAGATGGGAGAGTGGGGCGACTATAGGCAAACTGAGACAAGTTTTTCTTTGTTTTAAAAAAAACAAAGCATCTAATTTCATAATTTCATGCTCAAAAGCGCATAACAATATTTTGCCATAGTTATTTTCATCACCAACTACAAAGCTACATGGGATATACTGTTGCAGCAGATAGTATTAAAAAAAAAGGAAATTATAAATTATTAGGGATCGACCAGTATGGATTTTTAAGAGCTGATGCCAATCATTTTTTTCTAATCAGCCTTAGCCGTTGACAGATACAGACTGCATATTTTTTTGAGCCGATACTACTTTGGCTCCCTCAAATTACATCATAAAAATGACACAAGGATGATGATACGAGTCTTAATTTAAAAAAGGGAACATTTATTGAACTTAAAAAAATTCTGCAGCAACACTGAGCTGCCTGTGGACGTCTGTCTCTAAATAATGCCGGGGAAAAAAATATTGGCGAGCAGCCTGCATCAGTCGAAACGATAAACCTAAAAAATGCAAATATCGGCCACCTGGTGTATCGGTCTATCACTATAAAATATGCATGATGTTGGTTGTCAAACTGCAGTTTTGCAAAGCTACATCCAATCAAACTTCATCATCGTGTTTTTTCCTAAGATCTGATACTACTTTAACCACCACCTACGATTTATTTTAATCTTTCTGCAGCTGTTCTTTTGTGCATTGCATTGTGGGAGAATAGTGTATGCGTTTGGACTGTATTTAGTTTGCACGCTGACTTGTATATAGTGTTCATGTCAATTTCAACATCAAAATTACAACTGGGGCAGACTTCTCTGAAAGCTCTGATATATCGGATTTGGCCTCACATCATCTACAGGCCATAGTTGAATGGGACTAAACTCAATAGGGTGTTATGTTGTGCATTGGCAGTATTTTAGCCCTCACACGACCATCCTGGGATGTGAACACTCAAGTTCACATCATCATTTGCCAATCAGCACTAAACACACAGCTGAGGCTGATCGATATGTCATTACTTCTGCAGGTACAAAAAGACAAATTTGGCCCTATGATGGCGTTAGATTAAGAAGTCAAAAAGGACGGCGAAATTTACTACACTTTATCCTAAATGTCTGTACCAAATTTCTTTATGAAAATGACTAAAAGATGCAGAGTTTTATGTTCCCTCTGTTGGCTGGAGTCAGAAATAAATCTATTGATAATAGGCAACTGCTAGTGAGTTCATAGAAACCGTCCCTGTGTAAAACATAATAAAACCGAGATTCTTCTTTTAAACAGTCTTTATTTCTGGCATCGCTCTCATCTTCCCTCACCTGTTGATTAACCTTCAATAACGAGCAATTCTGTAGACAATGATTGAGCTTCAAGGCCGAGTCACACGCAGCAATCAAACCTGAAGCCATTTCCGGCAGTCTAGAGGTGACTACAAATGCAGTCCAAAAAAATAATTACTTTCAAGCTAATTGGATTTGAATCACCATTCATCTAGTGAGTCATGCATTAAAAGGACACTGGTGTCCCATGGCAACACTGGACAATGTCTTCCGCAAAGAGACAGTAATGCCATCACAGTGATTTGGTGAGCATTTGTTTCAGTGTTTTTGTGTGACCTGAGCCGTACTCACCTGGCTCTTGTGGATGGAGATGGCCCAGGCCAGTTTGAGTGGTAGCTGCTGTCGACTGAGGTGGATCCCACCGCCGGACTTAAACACCCAGCGCTCGAGCTTCAGCACCTCTGTGACACCACACAGGAAACGCACGTGTGGGAGTCCTGAGAAAACGGGGAATGAGTCAGTACATAGACAAAAAACCTACCACTGCTGTTATTACTGAAAATAAAATAAAATACACAATGTGATATTTTAATTAAAGGAATTCACCATTTTGTTTGTGCCTGATCTGCGGATACATGAGACATTATGCTGTTCTTCTATTAAATATCCTCCAGTGACTGTTCCTTAAAGTGAACCTTTGCAATTCTCTTTCCACTATGGGAATATTTCTAACTAAATATATGAGAAATTCTGTCTTTCTGAGCAAACATTTCATCCTTATGTATCGAGATAATCAAGAATAAAATACAGACCATGTTTTCCAGACTCAAAAGCCACCACAACTCCTCGCGCTCCATTCACCAAACCTCGAGTGACATCCAGGTTCTTCGTCAGCATGACCTTAAGAAGACGAAGCAAAGCAGAGCATGTCTTCACTCAAACTGAGTGCAGTATTCTCGAGACATATCGAAAGTGCAATGTTGCCAAATTACAGTAGATTGTGTGGAATAAAAAGTACACTGCACACAGACACACACGGACACACAGGCTCACCTGAGCTCCCACTTTGAGTTGGATCAGTCTGTTGACGGGACTGTGAGCGTCTATCGTCTTCACCAGTGCTGGGTCACTGTCCAGGGCCTCAAACACACGCACTGACCCTGATGGACAAGGGGAGATTCATAACATAAATAATAATTTTGCAAAGAAAATAGGATTTGGCCAGGCAAAAACACAAACACAAAGTGTCAAACATACTTCCCCGATGCAGTCATGACAAATGAAAGTATACTGGAACAGGATACAACAAAAAAGAAGTTGAGGAAACAGGTTTCAGCCAGACAAAGACACACCTGTTTCAAGCTGAAAAAGTAATTCACACCTGGCAGCTGCTGGAGTTTGTTTTCATTTGTGAGCTCCACATCGTCCTTGTGTGTGCACAGCCTGGTCGCTAGAATGCCGTCCCTCTCGATGTGATTGTAAGCACTTTCCATCAGCTTGGCGGTGACTTCCTCCGTCACCCTAAATGGTGTTTTTAAGACAGAAATGTTCCATTAGAAAAGCTCATTTTTTGCAGCATGGCACACAATGACCTGCTGTACCTGAAAGACCTTTAACAGCTCTAAATGCATTTATGTAATTCACATTATACTGTACATTTGGTATAAATGTGTGTGCACTCAGGTCAAATTAGCTATTTTCAGCAATTACGTTGCTTGCCCATTACTTTACCTGCCCACCCTCACTGCCTGCAGCAGGGATATGAAGGACTGGTCAGTTTGCCTCCGCACCTCCATCAGCTCCATGTTGACCTGGATGACCTTACGCCAACTCCTGGCCTGGAGGAGGGGGGAAAAAGGTCTTTTTCAATAACATACATTAATGTTTTTCAGGAAATAAAACACTTCCTCAGTCCCAATGCATGGCAGATTTCATACATACTTCCATTTACGTACATGGAGCACACAAAATATTAGAATTCCTATTAGTGATCGACCAATATGTGTTTTTTTTAATGGTCGATGCTGACATTTGGAGAGCGACGGGGAGAATTTCTTGTTCCCTAGACAGTTTGGGTTAATGTTCAATCCTCGTTAGTATAGTGGTCCTCTGTTAGGTTACGTCTTCGTCAGTTTGGCTGACATGAAAACTCCCTGGAGCCTGCCAGGGTCACGATTCCCTTGGCGCCTTCAATCTGACTGTGTAGGCTGCAACATACGGCTGCAGACTTTAATGATAACATTCACTTCTTTCCTTAATGTCACGTTTATGCATAATAGCACATCTCCTCTTGCTATAAGAATCTGATTTTTTCTGTTTGAGCCTCAGAATTGAGGTGGCTTCATGCACTACTTTATGTTGACGACTCTTCTGTTCTCCTTGGTCAAGTAATTGAACTTCTTCAGTATCACACATACAGGACTGGCAATTTGTCTTCTTTCTGGCACCGTATAGGGAAGTTCTAAAACAGTCCAAGGTTGTCTGACCTGGAAGCAGAAGCCGGCCTTTTCCTTTCCTTTAGAAACAGGAGGCAGCTGCAGGAAGTCTCCACATACAATCAGCTGGATGCCTCCAAACGGCTCAGTGGACCTCCTCACCGACCTAGACCGCCACACAAGATGAATACAGGGAGTATAAATTCTATATTGCTGCATTATTTTTGAAATCTGACAGCCTTGATTTTTGCATTTTATTTTATTCAATGTGTCACAAAATCTAACTCAGAGTGCTGCGGAGCGTCAATAACACTCTGCTTTAAATCTTCTATTCTAGCTGAACAAGAAACTGTGGCAAAAACAAAACGGAAGAATAAATACTGTTGATGTGCAAGAAAACTGCTGAAACACCGTCAGTAAAACTCTGAGGAACAACTTAAAGTGGAGTGATATTGTAGAGGAAATCAAACCCAAAGTGTCCCCAGTGTGTGTTTGGAAACTGAATCTTAACATTTTGCAATACTAAAAACATTATGAGAGTATGTTTTTTTTTACTGACATTTTTACAACTTTCAAGTCCTATATTGAAGCTTTCAATACACAGTTTAAACTCTGCGGTTAAATCTTACTTAAACCTTTTAAAACATAGTTCCAATTTTATGAATTAGAAACAGGTAGGTAGTGTTTACTCAAAACCAGCTGTCCGAAAGAGCTTTATAAAAGGTATTTAGTCCGCTTAGACAAGTCCTTTGTTTTTCTAAAAAAAAAGATTAAATCAAATATATCATCAGGGTGTGTGAATATGGCTAATTCAAATTATTAGCACAGTATCCTAAACATGATGTCAAATACTTTAGTAAAGATTTACTCAGTGATATTATCATAATGTTGTATTGATGAAATAAGTTTTTTGGTTTAGACGATCTATGATTTATGTCTACTAAATGAATTTAAGTACTTCAACAGCTGCAGCCACTTAGGAAGCAAATATGCACCTGCCTTTAATGATAATTAATGACACACAGTGGCCAAACACAGAAAACAGTCCCTTTACTAAAGACTTCAGTCATGATATACTGTAGCATCATGAGGTGATTATTTAGACAGATGTCTCACCTTGCCACTGACTCGAGTTTGTCAAAGAACTGGGCCTCGACCATGGAGACCTCATCGATGATGAGGTGTCTACAGCTGGTCCAGTGCTGCAGCACCCCGGGCCTCTGGGCCAGCTCGATACACTGCTCCAGCGGGGCGGCGCCGGAACCGATACCTGGAGAGAAAGATGGTCAGAGGGGACGCAGATTAATGACAGATTTGCAAATACTCAATTCAAACCCTCTGCTGTAGATTATAGACTGTAGTAAAAAAAAACATCAGTTAATGTGGGGAGACATCTGACGTCACCTCAGATAAAATACGGCATCACGAAGATGTAAATACATAAAAGCTGCAGCTCTACTTTAAATACATTAAGAAATAAATAAAAAGGGTTAGCACAAAATAAGAAGTACGGTCAGTGAGTAACAGGTGTGAGGATTTGATGCTTTTCACTGTTTGATACTAGTGTAAACTGAATATCTGTCGGTCTGATAGAACAAACAATCTGAAAGTGCCAACGTGGCTCTGGGAATTGTGATGGCATTTGTTCACTTTTGGTTTAAATACTAAATGATTAATGAAGAGCAGAATCAGTAGATTAATGACAAAACAGTTGGTTGCTGCTTCACTGATAAGGATTCTGCCTCGAGTCACACCCGTAAAAACTGCATCCATCAAAAGAACAGACTCGTTTCAGGATAGGATAAAAATAATTGACTAGTTATTTGGATAACCCTTTATAGAACTTTTTGATGTTGTGCAGCTCTAGAGAAAGTGTCAGTGCTTCCGTTAAATCAACTCTATCGCCTCAGAGCCACGACGACTCACCAGCAAAGTTGTGTAATGTCGTTCCTCCGATGTGACATGCGGCCACTCCTGTGCTGGCTGTGGCAAAGGTGCTCTTTGGAGGAAGAGATCCCATGATTCTCTTCAGTAAGAAGGACTTCCCTGTGCCTGAAGAACACGCACATTCAAAAAGAGCTCAGCAGACAATCGTTTTACACAAGTGGTTTATGGGCAGAGGAAAAGAACTGTAAAAATGTGTCATGAAAGGAGATTTCTATCAGATTCTCTTGAGGAAATGTTAAAAGACAAAATGCCTAAAACGTGACTTCATGGCAGCATCAGTGAGACAGAAAACTGTATCATGCAAGTCAAGCTGTGACTGACAGTGAAACTTTCTATTTTTTTAACATTTTCGATAATAAAGATAAAACATTAATTTGAATGCATTGCTTCAACATGCCACTTGTATTTATAGGCTTTGTAAGCGCAATACAAATCAGTTTAATGTGCCGACTCTGCCCTCACCTGATCATTCAGTGTTGCTGCTTAACACTGAAATGAGGAGCAGAAAAAGGAGCGCTGACCTGGTACATACCAACACTAAAAAGTCCATCACGATTTCATGGTACACAGGGTTCCTACACATTTTTCAGTCATTTAAGTCAGTTTCAAGCATTTAAAAAGGTGCATTTTCAAGCTTTTCAAGCATTTTACATCTGTGATAAATTGCATATTTATATACAGTACAAACAGTATGTACAGTGCACTGATTATTGCACTTCATCACAATAAATTACATGTTATTGTGCTGCAAGCAAACAAAATTAAGTTTTGTGACATACTTTTGTGTTTCAAAATGTGTCATCTGTTCTTTATTAGACTTGGCATCCTATATAACCTTAATTTCCAGCACTTTATTAAAAATCCAAGCACTTTTCAAACCTTGAAAACACATTAAAAAAGTGTTTTCAAGGATTCCCAGCACCACTAAGAACCCTTGGATACAGTTTCACATGGTTATCATCATCATCATCAGTTAGAGATGAAAACAGACATCTTTTTGTTTGGTTGAAAAATCATTTTATCATAATTGAAACCATTATTCAATACCCTTAAAATAGTACAGTCACCGTGACAACCGGGAAACTGCTTATTGCTGCGGCCCTACATGCAAGCTCTATCTTTTTTTATACATCTAGTTATTATAAAAAACTTGTTTGTTGGTTTCCCACACACCTGCACTTCCAGTGAAGAAGACGTTCTTGCCACTCAGCACAGCACCGAGGACAGCTGCCTGTTCTTTATTCAGCTTACGTGACGGCAGAGACAAGATGGGCTTCTTGCTGGGGTTGGCCTTCACCTGAGACAATGAACACACAGACAGTGACACATTAGATACAAAAGATGGCGTAAAGTAGTGGTGGAAGAAGAACTCAGAGCTTTTACTTCAATAAAAGTAGTGACACCACACTGTAGAAATACTCTGTTACAAGTAAAAGTCCTGCATTCAAAATGTTACTTATGTAAAAGTACAAAAGTGTCAGGATCAAAATGTACTTAAAGTACAAAAGGTACTCATTATGCAGAATGGCCCGTTTCAGAATATGACATTATTAGATTATAATTATTGATAGATTAATGTAAATATCACTTTAGTGTTGCCGCTTATAAAGGTGGGGTTCATTTTAATTAATTTATAGACTGTTGTGGAGCTTAATCTATAACACTGTATCCTACTTTATTTGTAATTTTTTTGTATTAATTATCTGAATCTTCGACAGTTACTATAGTTACCAGATAAATGTAGTGAAATATAAGTACAATATGTCCTCTGAAATGTAGTAGAGTAGAAGTATAAAATGGAAATACTTAAGTGCAGTACTTGAGTAAATGTACTTAGTTACTTTCCACCACTGCAGTATAGATATGTCATGGATGCAAGAGGGACAATGTTGCTTCAGATAAAGACAATTGGATGAAAGATGAAAGGTTGTGTGTTGAACTCACTGGGCTGAAGTTAGTGTCACTCCTCGACCTTTTGACCTGCTGCCTTGTTCCTGCCACAGTCGTCTTATTGGTGCGGTCCCCGAGCCCTTTGGGAGCCTCTTTACTCCTCAGCTCATTCACTTTCTGGATATCCTTTTGCTGCAGGGGGCTGATGGCCTCGAAGCTGCGTGGCAGACCGGCTTTGAGCTTCTCTCGCCCGCTGAGAGGCTTGCTGCTCAGCCGGGCCTGGTGTTTGATGCTCAGGGTTTTGAGGAAGAGGTTCAGCCGGTCAGGGGGGCAGTTAGAGAGGAGCACCTGGACGTTCTCAGGGAGCAGTTTCACGGTGCACTTCCCCTCTCTGGCGAATTTGGTAAAAAGTTTGAATTCTTTCAGAGGGTAATTTTGCGGCACTTTCCCGTCGTGGACCCGGAGGATGATCTCCTGGAACTCGTTCCGGCCCAGGATAACAGAGGCTTTACGCATGACCTGCCTCCGGGTGGCCTGTCCGGAGGTGTTCAGCTGCTCCACCGTCACACAGCACTGCAGCTGGGCGCCGTCGTCCCCAGGTAACATTGTAGAAACTTTCCTGCCAAATACAAGAGTTCACATCAACAACAGTTTGCTCAGGCGGGTTCAGATAAAGATCTAAACACGGTGCATGAAACAGTGAACATTTCATCAGCCATACAATAATTATCACACAAAATACCAGTGATGGGATTAACTAAGTACAATTACTCAAGTACTGTACTCTAATTTTAAGGTACTTGTTCTTTACTTAACTAAATACATTTCATGCTACTTTTGTCCACTACATTTCAGAGGAAATATTGTACTTTACTACAATTATTTGGCAACTTTACAGATTCAGAGTATTAAAACAAAATACTATCAACAACTTAAATAACATATTGTTATAGATTAAGCTACACAGAAGGATCTAAAGTAAATCAAATTAGCTCCACATTTATCAGCTGCAACCTTAAAGTGATATTAACGTTAATCTATCGATAATTACAATCCAATAATATATAATTCTGAACAGGAAATTTTGAATAATGAGTATTTGTTTTCTCATCAGCTTTATCATTGATGAACAAAATACACTAACAGTGCATCAAACCACATGACGAGCATCACATTAATAATTTGATAATAAATAGACGTAACAAAATAAATACATACATAAATGGAGAAATAAATGAAAACGATAAATTTAAAACGTAAGATACACCAGGGCAATAAAAATGTTATTGAATCAAAGATATTAAAGTGGGAGCACAGATTTATAGTTTTGATAGCCTTCTTGTTATTAGCATTTTAAAATACACCTCCAGTGTAAATACAAAAAGACTTTGGCAAATTTAAACTTGTGGATGTAAAACTTTGCAAGAATGAAAATGAGAATAATTAAAAAGTAGTCTTTTTCAGCTGGAGTACTTTTACTTGTTGTATTTTAAGTACAATTTGAATTAAATACTTTCGTACTTTTACTTAAGTAACCTTTTAAATGCAGTATTTTTACTTGTAACAGTATTTCTACAGTGTGGTGTTACGACTTTCACTGAAGTAAAAGCTCTGAGGACTTCTTCCTCCACTGCATAAACACAATTATTCAGTTAGACAAGAACAGGAGAGAACTAAATGCATAAAGGTAAAATACAACAGTAAACAAAACTGCAACAATGTAACGCAGCTGCGCTTCATCCAGTCATCAAACATCGCTCGATTTTAAATGTAACAATTAAACTTCACTGCGCGATCAACGTGAACTTTAAATAATGTGAAGGGAAAACTTTGACTTGAGTTCTTACCTTTGTTTGAAGACAGATTTTGTCCTGATCTTCGTCTTTCTTCCTGTATTTCTGTGAACTCTGTGAACGCGAACAACGATTTTCAAACAGCCGCTGCGTGATTTCAGCCAATAGCTGAGCGAGGCTCCGGACCAATCAGAGAGAGGGGGTTTAAAACCGCAGCCAATGGAAGACCGGGGAGGGACGCCCCCTGTGGCTGTATCCACCAATCGCTGACATGAAGACTGGTGACGTCACGTTTGAGTGAAACACACATGGCTATCCGGAAATAGAGAACTCCTCCACAATAAAGCGCGGTTTTCCCGTTAAAAACAATTCCTATTTATGATGTTTTTATAAATGAGATGAAACTATGAAAAAAATGAATGAATATTTTTAATATATTATTATTTTACATTGAATATTTCTGTATCTTATTTCATCACTGACCTCTCGTATTTTGACTGATTCTTATTTCATTTAAATTAAATTTAAATGTAATTAAATTTTAGTATGCAATTTTATGTATTTATTATTATTTAGCTTTGTCTAGTTAGTTACTTATTTATTTATTTATTTATGTATTTGTTATTGGTGTCACTCGTTTGGTTGTTTATATTGTATAAAACTTGTATTATCTTGAATATGATGTATGTATTTTTGATGAATAAAATAAAATAAAGCGTTGTTTAAAACAATAGATTGTACCGTACATGACATACAAACACTTTTATTTTCTCTTTCTCTTTCATTGTCTGTACTAATGTTGTTCGTGTTTAATTTGTTTTTCCCCATCATTGTGAAACTCAGTATTGTAGCCTAATACAAGTCAATTGGGATTTCAGCTGGTGGCCATGTTGTGAATAAAACACATGAGTTTTAATGATTTGACAGGTCACAGTGATAATCAGCTAAACAGAATAAAATGACGGCTGATGGAGGAAGATGAGAGAGAGTAGGGGGTGGTTATTACAAACCAGCTCTGGGCTCGTCAGTCTTGTATGTGCCAATTTGTGCATTTGCAGTAAATCCTCAAAACAATATTGAAAATAAGGCTCTTCCTGTTTTTAATTTTCTTTTTTTTCAACCAGTCAGAAGGATAAACACTTAAACAGGTCAAAAGAGGAATGTTTTGTTTTTCTTTTAAGTCTTAGGTCAGGGCTGCAGCTCAGGTTCATTCAACTCTGATCATGAATATAAATTATAGAGGGTATGATGCAAAATGGGCAACAAACATCAACGAGTGTTTTCTCCTTCATTGCATTGCTTTATCACACCCTCATTATCTTTTAATAACACATGCAAAAAGGCATCCAACACAGCAACAAACCATCTATCATTTCACATATTTGTACATATATACTTGTGTGTGTGTCTGTGTGTGTGTGTGTGTGAGCTGCTGTCATTAGACAAGGTTGACTAATCAAATAAATTGAGTAACACCATAATATTTCAGCTGTGTGGGAAACGATCTGTGCAAGGGAAGGTGAGGGTGTGTGATCAGTGCGAGGCTCACATACACACTAACCATTAGTCAGTGAAATGTAAAAAAGTGATGAGGAAGTAATGGTGGTTGATTCATGAAAAAGTAAAACAGGATCAGGTCCTCAAACTTTTATACATTTTAAAACATCGTCACTGTCTCCATATTTGTAGGCCTCGGTGGGTGACGTGTTGAACCAACGCACTAGAAATTGTGTGTTAAAGGGCAACAAGTCAAGCTTAATATTCCACAGTTTTTGGTTTGCTTCTTGATTCATTTACTAATTATCCTGAGCCATAAATGTAATTCATGGGCTTCCATTTTAACATTAAATGAATGATCTATTCTCTGGTTATTTCCATTGAAATGTAGCCACGATGATCTTTCTGCCTGCAACACTTTGATCAGAGTTCTTCTAAGGCAGCACTAAAGCTATAAACTTTCCAGTGGATTTAAAATGTGAAAGGGCATTTTTACAGCATTTAAAAGTTTCCATCTTGAACATGATTCATGTGGACTCCTGTTATGAAAAGCAACACGTTCTGCGTCAGGCCGCCCTCGCCAATAGTTCAATTGGTTAACATTTGAGTTGTAATCCAAGTGATTTGTTCCCCTGCGGGCTGCAGATTCCAACATGTGGGTTTTAAGTTGACTGTTCTTGTGCGATCTGAACAGGAGGCACATTTATAGTAAACACAGCCTCTGATGTTACTGCAGATACTCCAGCACATACGGTAACTATGACATCACATGACTCTGTCGAAACCACAACAACTTTTAAGACTCTGTATTTCAGATAAACAGAAAATGAACAGCATGGAAAGATCCATCTAATGTGCATTACAGGAAGAGTTTTATAAAAGCTTTAATAAGTGCACCATGTTCTTTTAAATGCACCTAGAGCCCACACAGCCTCTCAGCAACATGCATTTTACAATTAGCAAGAAGCACAGGACATTATTCCTACCTGACCTTTAACACTCTCACTATTATGTGGACAAATGGTGGATGTTGGTGCCTCTCACTTCCTTTAATCATACAGCGACCTTGTTGATGACCTGGGGGAAATATGTTGACATCACATTATAAAGCAAATAACAAATAACGAGTATTATGAGTGTTGATGTTGTGCTGTACACATGATTATGAGGCTGGACAGGATAAGTGCATTGAGTTACTCTGCTGGCCCATCTGACATAAGCTAATGGGGTTTTCATTATGGCCCCGAACACAAAAACGCAGAGTAAACGGATGTGTCATATGAGCAACATTTGCACCATTTGTTTCCTTCTTTTCATTGCTTCTTTTCCTTCACTGGCCTTTGTCATGATGTGTTTCTTTGCAAAAGAGCTACAGACAGAAACAGACCTGTCCTGTAACCTATCAAAGCAAAGGGCATTTCCACCCAACCATTTACCTATCCACACAGACACACAGACACACACACACACACACACACACACACACACACACACACACACACACACACACATACACACACACACACACACACACACACACTTACACACACACACACACACACACACACACACACACACACACACACACACACACACACACACACACACACACACACACACACACACACACTAATGTCTGTGCACAGCCTCTTCCCAGTCCAGCAGCTAATTATGTGTCGCTCTTTAATATGCACTCCTAAAAAGCAGCTGCAGATCGAGTAATGGTCTCTGTGTGGTTGATTCGTTTTGAATAATGTATGCAGGGGGTTTGGCTCAGGAAAAACAAGGCATAAACCAACTATTACATAGCTTATCTCACATATTGTTTCTTTTCTCTGTTTTCAGTACAAGAAATACTTTCCCTCATTCATGCTCTGTAAATGCAATTTAATCTTTATATAAAGAACAGCTTTCCTCAAGTCTGTTTATTTTGACAGAGAAGAAGTGGGTGCATGCAGGTGCTTCAGTTTGGCCTAGATAATGGCATCACACACGGACATACACACTTTCACCTCAGGCCGAGAATAGCACAAAGGGTAGGGTAGGTAAAGGTATTTTCTCAGCTGCACCTGTTTGTTGGGGGAGAGTTACTACAATCACGTATTAGTATACGTTTCAGGTACCTCCTCTTTACCTGAGTATTTCCTTTTTTCATGCTAATATTTACTTTTCCTTCGTTAATTTAAGAGGGGAACACTGTAACTTTTTCATTTATTTAGCAGCTACATCTATTACTTTGCTTTTACATACAAAACAAATGATAAACGTATACAATACGAGTCACTAATGTGTATAAAGCATCCCATATTATGCTCATTTTCAGGTTCATACTTGTATCACGGGTTTCTACTAGAACATTTTACGTACGAGAGAAAAACATGAAAAAACTCCTGTGTTTATGCTCATGTGTTGTTTTGTTTTGTTATTTATGGGGCCATGTCTGTGAATCTGCAGAAATCCTATTCTACTATATTATTATGTTTTAATATGCTTAGTTTTTGGTTGTTGTGGACATCTGTGGCACGCTTTTTGTATACATTTAGATGTCTGTATAATCCTGTATGGGATGGCTCATGGTAACATGACCAGACACGAAAATAAAAATGCTTTAATGTTAAAAAAATGTTAAAAACATGTTATTTCTGTCATACTGACTGTCTGTATATATCTGTATTTACCCTCTGTCTTTTAAGTTTGAAAAGGTTTTAAGACCTTTTGTGAACTAAATGGACTTAATAGATGATGACGATAAGAAATGATTGCTCCTTGGTTTCTGCAGAACATTTTGTGTGAGCTCTCCAGACATGAAATGAATAGTAAAATAATATTTAATTAATTATTTTTAATTTCGATATCATCTCGGGATTACCAATGTGAAGAAATAAAGGTTTGATCTTGTGAAGCAACTTGTTTATGTTTGTTTAAAAGTGCCTAAATGTGTGCTTTGCTCCAAAGTTATATATTTACCATTAATACAAGCCTTTCTGGAGGTGGAATACTTTTTATTTGCTGGTAATTTGTCTGTACTTTTACTCAAGCAGAAATATATTTAAGCAGAAGCAAAATATTAAAATACATTGAAATGAATTGTCTTCATTGTCATTGTACCAGTACAATGGAATTAACAGTATAATCCCTTAAAGTGTGGAAATATTTAACATTAAAAGCATAAAAAAACACAAAAACATGATGGTGTTCCTACTTTAATTCAAGTATTTCTTCTACCAGTGCTTGTTTATCTTGAATGCAATAAAACAGACAAAAATAAATAAAGACATTTAAACACTGCAGTTAGAAAGAGAAGAGGGTTTTTTATGTCAATGAAGTGAAAGAAGGCAAATCACTGGGCAGTTTGAAAAGGAAGAGTGAAAACACGATCCCCCATCTCTACTCTAAGTTCTTGATCATGTAGTATATGCAAAAAGGCATTTGCGTTATGGAAAAATGATCAATTAAGTCAAATTGAAACCTCATTTGCCATATGTTCTACAAGCTCAGAACAAAATAATACATTTGCTTTTTCATTTCCATCTCACAGCTTATTAAAATGTATGCACTACATAAACTTTACATAATGTAAAATAAACTTAAAGTACGGGCCTTGCATTCTCAAATTGGCAGACATTGTGTTACACAACAGAGAAAATGAAAATTCAAATGAGGTTTTGCATACTGAATAGCAAGTACTGTGCGTCCACTTTGACTATGCATGCAAGACTTTGTTACTTCTGTATTTAAAACATCTTTGCAGCAAAGTACTACACACCGCTTTGATCTCATATATCTTTAAATTAATAATTGGTTTTAGTTATAATAATTATTTATATTTTCTCCTGCATGTTACAGTATATTGAAGCATACACAGTAGTGCACCAGAAACAATCCTTCAGAAGGATAGTGTCTCATTATTTCAGAACAACATGGCATATGACTCAGCCTGCTGAGTGCGCAAGGGCAGACTGTGACATTGAGCCTGCCGTACTAATAACCCAATCCTTTACATTCATCTCAGACCATCTCTGGCAATTAGATCCTCTGAGGGAAGGGATGTATCTTTAAAAGGGGGTGGAAGGTGCCTACCTTCAGATGGATAGAGATAATAAGGAGAGGCCACCAGAGAGACATGTAAAAAAAGAAGAGATGTATAAGTAGAATAAGTGGAGCGAACCAGACTGGAACCAAAATCAATCAATTCGAAGCAGACAAATGATCCCTGATATCTCATATACCCACTGTGTTCATGAAGAAAAGAGGACCAAACTCAAACAAACCTACATCATTAGAACGACACACGATCAATATCGCTGGCAAACACTTTGACATCAAAAGCCCAGTTAAAGACAGAACATACTCCTTAACTTGAAAGAGCCAGAGGGGCAGAGGTATAAGCTACTGAATCCCCTGTGCCCATAAAGAGCCGCTGAGACAGACATCAATATTTCCTGCTGCTTCAAAGCACTGTAAGAGGATGACTTGGACAGTAAAGCTTTGACTTTCAACTAATGAAAAATGTTGGGTAAAAATATATGGATAAGCTATAGCGTCATCCCAGACAGTGTACGATGTGCTCAGTTTACTCATCTGATTAAAGAAATAGCCACATTATTCGTTATGACGTAGAGAGTTAAATGAGCAGACAGTAGATATGACTCATGAAGGGTGCATCCTCTGGGGGAACATCACGCTTTTCTGATTTTTAAGTTACATTAGATTGTAAATGGTAAACGGACTTGTACTTATATAGCCCCTTTCTAGTCTTCTGACTACTCAAGGCGCTTTCACAGGTGTTTGTCACATTCACCCGTTCACACAGATGGCAGTGGACATCTACATACCATCTAATCTAATCATTCACACCACATTTACACACCCATGCGCAGCACGGGGAGCGATTCGGGGTTCAGTGTCTTGCCCAAGGACACTTCGCGTGTGGACCGGGGGAGGTGGGGATCCAGTTCTTCAGTTCTCCCCATCTTACCAAGTAATAGTCAAGATAATAAAAGCCCCCTTTAAACGTTGAGAAGCATTTCTGTCCTGTCAGATTTAGTATTCACGTCCAGCCCTGCTCGCTCTATAAATCCCTTGTCTGAGTGAAACCACATTCATCCCTTTTACTCGAGAGCAGTGTGAAGATGATTTATTGGTTTTGTGTTTCACATAGTTCAAAAAGATTATTGTGGCAGCCAACAAGCAGCTTCTGCGGTGAGAGCAACTGTTGACCACTTCCCCCTCTCACAATAAGTCTGCGGACCTGTTTTACCATCAACAGATCACTCTGCACCGACTGTCAGTGGAAACAATTCCCCATCTTTTGTGCATTTCTTCCCTCATATACTGTCTCACTGACACCAGGCCCCTGCAGAGACCCTGTAGGGTGTGCCAGATCTTTGACTGGTGTTATGGTAAACTTCTCCCTGACAAACCAGACAGAGCCTGGTGGAACATGCTGTAGAGGGCTTTCTCTTCCATGCTGACAATGAAGCGTCTGCAGGTGGTTCAAAAGTTTGGACAAAGAATAAAGCCAGCAGCAAAGAATGAGGGCACCTGAAGTATTCTGTAAAATCTAAAAGTTATATGTCATGCGGACAGACCATGACGTTAAAGCTTATATTTTAGATGATTATATTTTCCTACTGTTTTGTGAAAACCTTACATTATATCTCCAGTTTTGGATTCAAATTAATCTGTAAAGAGATGTTGGTTCATTTGACTATAAAAATAAAAAAAGGTTTCTCTTACTAAGAGCGAATAATATAAAAATAACAGTATTTATAAAGCACTTGTAACCCAGTGACAAAGAAAGGGTTAAAGCAAATAAACACATTTATTAGAATAATGTAATACCCTTTAATACAGTAAATGATGATATCATTAGAATGTGTTATTTCAAGATTATTTTATTATTCATTTTATTTCTTCTATTCTTACTCTCTAAAAACGGTATTTCCACTATGTCAAGGAATGGAGATTCCTGATTGGATGGTAAAACGTATAGTGCTAATTACAGTGGCCACTGTTGAATACCTCAAATTGTTAAAAGGAAACATTTTATTTTCAGTGTTCGTACTTTTCCACACGTTTGAGAGTAAAGGTTAATGTCTAAAATATATCTTGTCTGGTGTTTTCATGTGTGGTCGTTATGTTACTTAGCTCCTCTCGAACCTAGATTACCCAATAAGAGTTGTTTATCAGGGTTACACACTTTTCAAAACAGATACTGTTTGGTTTTTACTGTTTTTTACAGATACAGATACTAGACTGTTATAAAGTGCTTCACAATAAAAAAGAAATACTATCTATAGAAGATGTTTGTGTAAACTACCATTCTCAAGGTCAAGAATAAACCTCCACGCTCATATTCCTCTCTGGTTTGTTAAAATTGGCTTTATGAAGCAATTTCAAATCTCCGCTGGAAAAATGACCTTATTTACTCCTGTGAAATGGAAATTTTGAGACAACAATAATATGTGTTTTTTCTTCATTTTGTTTTAATAAGGTAATCTGTCTTTCAAAACAATTTAATGTTTTTTCGAAACACTTCAGAGCAAACCATCGTGCCATCGCCATGGAAACACTACCTCTACTGTGATAATAGCCTGCTCTTTTCATTTG
Organism: Echiichthys vipera; assembly: GCF_963691815.1. Classification (NCBI taxonomy): domain Eukaryota; kingdom Metazoa; phylum Chordata; class Actinopteri; order Perciformes; family Trachinidae; genus Echiichthys; species Echiichthys vipera. Next base: position 19,384,648 of record NC_139840.1, on the reverse strand, counting down.
GCAACTCATGCTTGCAGGGCTTAATACAACAGTCTGCAGCTAAATATAATGCATAAATAATGACTGGGAAACCGCTTAACAGAAGAAAATCACTGATTACAGCCCACATATTAAAACTTCTGCAGTAGAATAAAACATTACACTTACATATATATATATATATATATATATATATATATATATATATATATATATATATATATATATATATATATATATATAATTTGGAGAATAAATTGCAGCTCAGTTCCCATCATTTTGCACCTTGTTCATTATCTCGACACTGTGAGTTCAGATCAGTTTATCTAACTTCTGGAGTCCTGTGACAGTACACGATGACAGGCGGCAGCGACGTAACATCCTCAGTTGCCAGTAAAGCGTCAGGTGCTGCCAGAGTGCTGACAGTCTGTCTGCAGTAATGAAACTGCTTGATTGGCAAATTGTCTGGAAACACTTAGACAGTAAAACAATTGGAGGAAATATGTGCAAGTTATTTCTCTTTGCCGGGTTGGCAAAGTGGCAAAGTTATTGGGGTGAGTCAGACGCAGCTCTGTGATCTCTGTTGTAGGCAAGTCCTAGGACTACACCAACACTACCTTTACATTCTAAACAACCTTTCAAAACAAAAATGATCTTCATCCACACAAGCCTTTTAGCTCTTTATCAGAAATAATTGCATATTACGTGACTATTCACGTACGCTGGAGCTGCGCATGATGGTGTCAAGAGGCAGCAGATTGATTGAACATCAATCTGTGGTTTAAAATCATGGATGTATATTTTGATAATAAAGAAAATACTTTTGAGGAAGAACAGCAGTGGGTAAAAGTACAAGACCAGAGATGTATTTACATAGACCCATGATGAGGTGGAACTGTTACTGAAGGTAAAACATGACTGTTAGGCAGTGTAGGCAACGGAAAACACAGATTTGGAGCCATTGCAAACAAATAAGCGAGATATGAGAGTGGTATGATGCATTATCCATCGCTGGGGGAAGCCTCGGCAAAGGGAAGGTTGAAATCCCAAAAGGTATGTCAGCCTACGTATGTGATAAGACTGATCGATTTGGGTATCTTAGGGGCTCGGCATCGTGTGGACGCGAGGTTGAAAACATAGCAATAGATATGCTTTTAAACAAAACGCAGTGGCGTGAATGTAGCCCTGATCAACCCCTGCAGAGGGAGTTTAGGCAGAACTTTTGTGAGTTCTTAGAACTTCTTATAAAGTTGTCTGAATAATGTAAATAAAACATTTGGTCTCCACCTCTTTGCTCATTTTGTTTTGTTGCATTGTTTTTCCTTTTGCGGTTCTGACAGCCCTACTAAACAGCCTGATGGAACTGCCTGTGATTGGTCCAAAGTCCGGACCGAACTGTGGTTCAGTTTGACCCGGACTGACACCATCTCTTTTTGTTGGACCAAGGTTCAACTGTTTGGTTGTGGCCCCCCTTGGTCTGGGTTAGGGTTTTGTGGAGGTTTCACACCTGTAATTTTGCTTTGCATCATATGATTAGGTTTATGTTTGTGAACATGGCTCCAACCCCAGTCTGTCATTTCTTGACCTGACCCACAGCAAAGAGAAGTCAATACACACCTGCAGCATCACCTGTGGTTTGTGTGTCGGATGCTTTTCACAGTTCAGATATTTCAATTAGTGCAGTGAAATAGATCTTTGTCAGCTCGGGGGGTGAAGATAATGACGACAGATAAGCAACTCATTCTTTTATCAATTAATTAGTTTGCATGGGGCACCATGCACATGTCTTTCTCTCTGCTGCTTCTTACTCTGTTTAACAGAAGTATCAAGCTGCTTCGTTTTACTTCATTCTAATTAGGTTATCATTTTAATGACTTCATGACGTAAATTTGTATCTAGGTGGGAGAAGAGTCTCTCTGTGATCTCTGAACAGGCAGTCCTCATTCACTGTTTGCACATATAACTATGAAAATGCGCTGTAATTTGTATATAATCCACATATTTATTACTGTTGAAAGTACTTCTGTAGCATAGATGCGGTGGTGGATGGATCCCAAAACACAAGACTTTCACCCTTTCATGTCCCAAAGGTAAGACTAAAGCCAAACCACAACCTTTTTTTCTAATCCTGACCAAGCTGTTTTAATGCCTTACCCTTACAATTGCCTAAATGTAACCAGTAACATTACGGTAGTTTTGGTGCCTTAACCATAGACTTTATAAAAAATGTACGTAGCATCTCTGTCCATTCTCTCAACTCGATCCAATTTTCCTCGCCTACGGGAGTGGCCATCTTGTCAGACTTCAACTCCGCCTCATTTCCTCTTACCAAAAAAGGGCATGTTTGTGACACTGGGGAGGGGGGGGGGGGGGTACGTCCATCTGGCTGACGTTAAATTCTGAGGAGAAGTACGGGTCAGGGGCTAACTGTCACTCAAGAGGCCGCGCCCCTTATTATTCACTAGCCTGGTACAAAAAAATTCGACCCCCTCAGTGTTGTCATGGATATATGACCTGAACATACAGAGCAGAATAGTTTTTTGTACAAGGCCTTAGGCAGGTTTAATTACGCTGTGAAAAAGGCCTTTTTAACATGAGGGTCAATGAGAAACTGCTCTGGGTGTACGGCAATTTCTGTCACTTCCTTATTGGATCAACCAGGAAGTCACTGTGGTGGGGGCTTGGCCTAAACCTAACCGTCAAGGTCCACTTCCTGCCACCATTTTGCGGCCTTAAATTTTTGTGTCATATTTCATAAGATATCATACGAACCTGTCGATGAGAATTCGTTGCTCTGAAGGTTTTGATGATGCAGGTTGGCCAAATCCCTCTCCCTCCAACAACTTACTTATGTTGCTGCTGTGTCTGGGGTTTCTTGCCAAGAGTTATATGAGAAGCAGGAGCCAGCAGCCTGTTAGCACGGCTTAGCATAAAGACTGGAACAAGGGGAACAGCTGGAAGAAGAATAGTGGCTCATTATATCAGAAAGGAAACATGGCTAATGGCTAAATGCAGACTGTGACATTAAGCCCTGTATCCGACTAATAACCCGGTCCTTGTATCAAGAAAGGGCTGAAGTATTCATCAGAATAGACGTATAAAAGGTCTCATATTAAGCTCATTTTCTGGCTCATACTTGGATTTTGGGTTTCTACTAAAACATTGTTTACATGCTTTAATGTAAAACCACATTTTATTTGTCATACTGACTAAACCTGTACTCAACTTCTGTCTGAAATGTTCTGATTTAGCGCCTGTCTGTTGAAGCCCTCCTCCCAAAAAAGTCTGCACAAGTAGTGGTTTTACAGGGAGTTATGTGTCTGACTTTTTCTTGGCGCAGTAACGTGGTGCAGAATCTTGTCGTCACAGTGAGGTTTCCAGACAACCAGATGATACTCCAGGAAATCACTTTGGTTTTTGTGCTGAGTAAAGAAACAAAATATAACGTGTTTAAAAGTGAATATTATGACTGCTGATGGGCAGATTTTGTTACCTGTGGACAGAGCCAAGCTAGCTGTTTACCCCTGTCTTTATGCTAAGCTAAGCTAAGCATATCCGGCTCCAGCTTCATATCAAATGGACGGACACGAAAGCGGCATCAATCTCTTTATCTATCTGTCCGCAAGTAAGCACATAAGCACATTTTCCCTTTAAACTCTCTAAGAGCACTGGAGTTACAGAGGAAGTGATGTTAATGATTTAAAGATGGAGCAAAAAGTCTAAAATATACTTGATAAAAATGTTCATAATAATTAAAAATAAAGAATTATGTTTCATGTTATAAATGTACTTGTGTAATGTCTTTCCTGCAGATATTTTGTGGGTGGATGAGGTTTGATTTGACATTTAACTCTGCTGTTGTAGGACATTTGATATGATATGAGTGTTAAACCCAGAGGGTGAAACAATTAGCTCTGGCAAGATATTCCTCCATCCCACACACACACACACACACACACACACACACACACACACACACACACACACACACACACACACACACACACACATACGCACGCACGCACGCACACACACACACACACACACACACACACACACACACACACACACACACACACACACACACACACACACACACACACACACACACACACACACACACACACACACACACACATTCATTGGATGTTTTACGTTTCAGTGCCAGCAGCCCACAAACTGTCTATGTAACTTCTTTAAAATGCGTGTGGATATGTTTGTACGGATATTTCAGAAATAACCTCCAAAGTGTCGATATGCCCTTATAAAAATCATAATATTGTTATCATTACACACAATGAAAGATGATGTGATTGTTGAGTTTTATTAGACCTTTGAGTTTTATTGAACTAGTCAAAATTCTGTGGATAATGTGATTTCTTCCTCTCACTTGCAGGAAACAGATACTTTAATGTCTGGGAATTGCAGACTAGACAGTGAAGATTGTAATTAATGTTGTTTTGGGATTTCCATCAGAGACAAGGTCAGATGACTGCTAATAGGACTAATGATTGTCACATTAAAAGAATACCTGAGTGGGCAGTGGACGGTCCTCACTGTGTGTACGAGGGAAGATGCTGCAGCCAACTGACTTTAGTTTCACAGAAGAACTCATTATTGTACAGATGACACAGTCGCAGATTTTAAACTTTCATGAGTTAAAGAATTTAGGAAAAAAACTGTGTTGTTCACATCATTATCTTGCTGAAACTTCTTAATATGTGACATAAGACCTCTTTCCAACTGACCATTCAGGTCCTCGCTTCTGTGACTTTCATTTGAGATTACGTCATTATATTTGAATCTTTGCACGGAAATGTTGTTTTGTGTGTTCATCAGCTGAGTAGCCGTGTGGGACAAGTTAAAAATAAAAATGTTTACTGTGTATATATATATATATATATATATATATATAAAATTATTACTACTTGAAAAAGCAATTATGTTACTTAACATTATTACATCCCTCAACAGCAAAATTACTTAGTTATTTACTTATTTATTTATTGGTTTATTTACCAGTGAACATTAATAAACTTTGCTGTAAAACATTAACCTATCCAGGACACAGCCACACATCATAGCTTCTGAATTTGTAGAACTAGAAAATAAGATGTTGTGGTTTAAACAGACAGTCAACCGACGTTTAGAGATATTTACTCAAAATCAAAATCTAGGTGTCACTGGTATTTGTAACTGTAGCCAACAGATGACTTACATGAAAATGTAAATTTTTTTACATGCAATTTCTACATTCACACTAGTGGTTGACTGATATGGGGTTTTCAATGACAAATGACATGAGTATTATTTTCACACATTTGGTTTGGTTGCACTCTCAACCCCGGAAAGTAAGACACTCAAGTGTTTTTCACATAGCACTAAGCCCCAGGCTAAGAAAGCCTTTGGCACTCAGGGCACATCTTAAGTGGTCTAACCCAGACTTTAAGCAAAAGCTATCTGGCCCTGCTGCAGAGAAGGGTAAGGTGGGTCCCAGTTTGCAGGGTTATCCCCATGAAATTGATTTAACGCATGTAAAAAATTGAATTATAAAATGTTAACATGAGTTATGTGTTCAAAAAGACATTTAACCTAGAGCTAGTGGAAGTGTAAATCATGTAGCCCTGGGCCAAGAGAATGTGGTGAGAAAAGCCCTTTACTGACTTGCATCTGCACCAACATATTAAACATCTGTTATTGTTAAATCTGTTAAAAACTTGGCACACATCGCTCAGTCGTGAGCCTGCGTGTAGTTTTCTGTTGGGAGTAAATTCAGCTGTGCGGTTGCCTCAGTGGCTCAAATGATAAAAATGTTTAATATCCTGTAGCCACCTGATGCAAGATGTGAAAAAGCGCAGTATGGAGGACCATTAGCACTGATGGCTGCACTCAGCAGGCCGAACCAGTCATCATCTCCACATCTGTTCACTTAGACACAGCAAAGAGGGGGCCATTGAGTCCACTTCTTACACTGCGTTGTGAGCTTCAGGCTTCCTGACATGAGGCAAGCTGAAAGATGGAGATGTGTGGGACGTACATATACATGGACTTGCATCCACAAAGTTGACCTGTAGTTGACATGTAGCTGGGCATGTGTGGGATGTTAGCATTCAAAGTACATGACAAAACAACTGTCAAGTTATAGGCTAGTGTTTTGGTACAGATGTGTGTGTATGTGGGAGGAACAGATGTGTGTTGCACCCGGCGAGGGTTTATCATTGCCATCTAAAGTACAATAGACCACGTTGTAGCCCTACATACACAAATGTTAAATCAACAAGCATCTTTCCATAATGTACACACAGGAAAATACAAGATACAAGATCATACCACAAAAAAAAATTACCTTGTTAAAAAAACAAACTTTTACCTAAAGGTGGGAGTATAAAATGAAAATGCAAAGCCTTAATTGGAGGACAGGCGCAACATAGAGAGATCCAGAGAGTAGAACAAGACATAAGAAAGAGTGGTGTAGATAGAGTAAATGAGCCTTAGCTCCCCAGTGTAATGAGCTTGGCAGGCTGCTGCAGAAGCAACAGTGTGATTGGATCTTCTGTGAGGGGGAAAGGGAGCAGCGGTGGGAGAAGACAAAAATCTGATAAAGCTTGATGATGACATTGCAGCAGTGTGATGGCACCACCAGCACTGAGCGGTGTGACGGCATAGAGACAGTAGAGCATCACCGTCAAATTACAGCAGCGGCACAGACGTCACAGAGCCATCGCCACATCTCATTCTCTCACTTTACCCTGAAGAGAAAATCACCGTGAACCCCTCAGGAGCAAGAGTGTGTGACTAAAAGGGGCTGTACCTCGCTTAATCTGCTGTCTTTCTTTCTTTCTTTCTTTCTTTCTTTCTTTTCTTTTCCTTGTGCAGTCTTTTTCTCTTTCTTTCTGCTGCTAAAGAACTGAAGCACTCTGAGTTATCCATACAAAGATTCACGCTTTGGGAACTGGAGGCAAATATCCTCGGCAGAAATAAATTGGCTTCCTTCTGAACCATTAATCCTCCAAGGTTTCACATATGTCCAAGGAAAAGGAGCACATTTTTCTTACTCGTGCTTTTTTTTCTGAAATCATGACTTCCAGCAGCTGTGACTAACTGTCAGTTTGTCTGGCAAAACAAGTGTGGGTATCCTATGCGTGGGTTTGATTCTGTTTTGAGAAAGAAAAAGAGGCAGAAAAGTTTGAAGTAAGGGATTTGAATGCTATAAATGTCTTCTCACCTGTACAGGCTGTGAGGATTATTCAGCCAAACGGCCTTGGCATAAAGCTGAGGGGACTACAACCCTGCAGTTGCTTTGATAAACTAGAAATGAAGATGACAAAAATAACAAATGTGATACTTCTTGTATCTGTATGGTAAATACAAAGCTACCGCCATGAGATGATTAGCTAGCTAGGCATCAAGACTGGAAACAGGAAACAGCTCACCTGGCTTGGTCCAAAGGCAGCATAATCAGCTAAGCAGACCTACAATAAAACCTGGGAATTAGCACACTATATCCTGTTTTCCAAGTGTTAAAACTACAAGTTGTGGATTCACCAACCTGTTCTCATCCCAGCTCGTCAGATACGGACGCTCTGTCAGGACCCCTTGGTGTCACTTCTTACAGGAGGTTATGTGTTGGACTGCTTCTTGGTGGAAGCAATGACTTCCTGGAGTCTCCTGGTCAAGAAATATACATTTCATACCATCCTGATGGGATTAAACAAGTGAGATTTAAGGCAGATTTTGTAATCTTTGCACAGAGCCAGACTACCTGTCTTCAGTCCAGTATTTATGCTAAGCTAAGCTGGCTATGTCTTCATACTTACTGTGCAGTACATCAAACTCTCTGTGAGAAACCATACTTCCCAAAAGTATTCCTCTAAATCAGCCTACAGAACAGTTAAACTAAAAGATGACGCCAAAGGTGTTTGGTGAGTCACACAGAAACAGACACTGTTGTTGTTTTTTTCCATTTTGTTTGTTGAAAAGGTCACGGCCAAAATCATTTCCGCTGTAAGACAAACAACTGATCACATGATGTCAAATTAACTTGGAACAAAGGATTTGTTGTAATTGCGTGTTTGCAGTGAGCCTATGGTAACGCACGGTGTCTTCTTTTCGATTGCAAACGCGTTTCATGCAGATCAATACCTAACTTGCATATTGATTCACCTCGAGACAGAAGATCGATTATAACGTTTTGTACGTAAGAAGTGGGGATCTTCCAAAGCTCTCACGCGTTATTGCTAAGTGAGAACTGAGAAGCCCACTCAAAACATTAACACCATTAAACCAGCCTTTGCGGTTTACACATATATCAGCCTCCTCCTTTTACAGCCAACTTAATGAATGTGTATCAACGTCTCAGCATCCTTCTAGACGGCACAAACCCTCCAAGGACACTTGATTAGAGGCTCTGAAAAGATATTAAAGTCCTGTAATATGAATGGGGAAACCACAGAGATCATATGTGCTGTGCGAAAAGACCACTGACACACACACACACACACACACACACACACACACACACACACACACACACACACACACACACACACACACACACACACACACACACACACACACACACACACACACACGCACACACATTCAGAAAGAAAACCTTATTAGACCAATGTCTGCCGAGTGTGTGGGCGACCAAGAGTCCCTCAGGTTGTGTGTGTGTAGAGAGAGAAAGAGTACATTTTTATGTGTGGGCATCACAGGCACTGACGTCCCAAAGGTTTGTGTTATTATAGCCGAGTCAAACACACACACACCCAGGAGGCATCGCTCCATGAGAGGAGGAGAAGAATCCACTTACGCAGACAGAGACAGAGAGCCACAACACCGATCACCGTCTACCATTAGATGGACCTTTTTCACATAGTGTATGATGAATTCTTTAATTTCCTGGGATTAGATTATCTACTGCTGCTGCTGTGTGTGTGTGTGTGTGTGTGTGTGTGTGTGTGTGTGTGTGTGTGTGTGTGTGTGTGTGTGTGTGTGTGTGTGTGTGTGTGTGTGTGTGTGTGTGTGTGTGTGTGTGTGTGTGTGTGTATGTTTATGTGTGTGTGTAGTATAAGGTGTTGTAAATAGTTAAAGTCTACCTATAGGATTTATAGCAGTAGGTGTATACTACGAAGACACTACACCACTATGAGATAATATCAGTTATTTACTCTATACTTTTTAGGCTGTGCGTGTATGTTACAGTATGTATATGTTATATTTCACATACATGTGAGGGTAACAAAGTACATTTACTCTAGTACAGTTTGGTTTTACAGTTGACTTGCACTTTACTTGAGTATTTCCATTTTCCATACTTTTGCTTAAGAGGGAATCATTAGAAAACATATGATGTGCTTATGTAATATCATGGACTGTTATAGATTAAAGTACCAAACTGCATATAAAATAGAGAGAAATAACCTTTACCTCCACCAACAACAACAGTAAAGTTAAAAACTGAAGCTGTTATATTGCTCTTCTCAAAGCCACCAGACTCCAATGAAAAAAACGTTAATTTTCCCTCACAGAACACAGGAATTGCTGGTCTACTGCTTCCTCTCGTTAGTTTTAGTTACTGTGTGACTTTGGTGTTTTAAATGGTAAGGAGCTAACAAAACCCCTGTGTTCTGCGTGGTAAAATGACTGTTTTTGTCAAAGGAGTCTGGTAGTTTTGAAGGGAGGATACAGCTTTATTTCCCCCTGCGTAATTTAAATACAGGACAGTGTGGTATTATTTTTTTACTTAGGTAAGGAACTGAATACTTTCCACACACTGTTCAATAATTGAAACTGCAGAAAATACTGTATTAACTAAAACTCCTAGCAGAACTTGACAAATAATGTGTGCTTCAGTTCAGTGACTCATATCTTTGAAATGTAAGGGAGGAGACGTCAATGCTGTCAAAACACCTGCGACCAGCACACAGAGCAAATATGAGGTGTCTTTTACATTTAATTTACGCTCTCTGTGTGTAATTAGCCCCTGGTTAACAAGGCATTTAGCGCAAAGCATGCCCTGCAGGCGCAGGCTGAGGCTCGGGAGGCGCAGTTGGGGGGATTTGTCAGTGATTGCCAGCTTTAAAAAGTTCCACCACTTTCCACCATAGGGGCCCCATTGCACAGTGCAATTTCCACTGAGAATTAGCCTACTGAATTATTTATTATGATTACTCATGAAATTATAATATAATCTATGAGCCGTAGGGATATATATAATGTATGATTTATTAAACATTTTACAAAGGAATTGAAAAAAGAAGAGATGGCATCAGAGCCAGCCCTACCCCTTTCACCGATATAAGCAGTTGCTTTTGTAGAAAATATTCACTTTAATGAATCAATAAGACAATAATGAGACATAATGAAATAACAATTGAACTTCCTAAACAAAATCTGACAATATTTGGTGTATTTTTTGCAAACAAAAAGGACAAAAAATAAGCTCAGAGACGTGAAAAATGGAAAATTTAGTAAGTAATGTATTGCTTATTTGTAGATTATGGGTGCTTGATATTTATAATACACAAGCTGGTTCAGTTCCATGTGAACATGTTACAATAAGGGGTGCCCCCCAAACCAAATCCTGTTTAGGGCCCCTAAATGTCTAGGGTCGAACCTGAATGGCTTCATAAGATCCACAAAAGCTTATGAAAAATCTAGATGAGAGACAAAACTAATGAAGCTAAAAAATTAAGATTGATTCAAGCCTCAGCACAACCTTCCCTTTCAACACCTGTTGAAGAAAAAAAAAGTTGCTGGAGCTGAGATTCATCTGTGAAAAACTCCAGACAATGAGAAGAAAGAATGGCTCCCTGAATCAACTGACGCCTTCTGTCGTCACAAGATGTCGTTTTATGAAGATGAGAGATACAGAAGCCTCAGTAGACTCTTTTTAACAGAGGTTTTCAAAAGCAGCAATAATATAAAAACTCTCATTTTGATCTTCTTTGTTTTTAGGGTTGATTTATTTGAAATACCCTGATACATTTACAGGAAAATATTAAAAAAGCAACTTATAGAAATCCTTCTTGATAGTGTTGCCTTTATGGAACTGTGTCGTTGTCTCAGGAGAGGATGCATGTATGTGTCAATACCCGGGGGTCGAATCCAGTCTCCACATAAAGACGAGGGCCATAAATATATTTGATTAGTTACGCTGACGGTTTGTAACCCAAGCGTCACATTCTGCAAAAGAGGCATGTGGAGCTTTGTGGTTGATGTGACTGATGGACTGAAGGATCACAACTAGAAATCAGACTAAAAGTGCAAGAGTGCAATTTACATTTCAAAGGTAGGAATCTTACTGGATGACACCAAAACACTTTCCCAATGAAGTATCTGATGAATTGAATTGACCATTTCATGGTCTGTTTTGTGACATCAACTGCAACTTAGTCAGACACAGTAATCGATACAAGGTTAAATGTTGAGTGTGTGGTTTTAAACAGCAGTGGGGGGGGGGGGGGGGGGTGATGACTGTCTCTGTGGTGCTGATTGTGTTGAGGCGCTGACCTTGGTGCTGAAGTTTGGCATTTATGAACATTTCCGTCTCTTTATTTTACAGGTCTGCACCATATATGGTCAAACAAACAAGTTTTATTGCTCTAATCGACCCATCCAGCCTAATGAACCATAGGTAATAACCCTGCATTCTCACAATCACGTGATCATCATAATCATATTGCATTATCTCAGCTGGAGACGCTCCATTATGTATTTAGCCTCTAGATCCAGAAAATATCTGGTAGCTTTTATTATGGAAGTATGCAAATATGCAGACAATATAGTAAAAAGCAGGTTTTTATTTATTTTTTAATTTGACGTGATATTAGTTATGATATATACTGTATGTTTATTGATCGATTGCTGCATTTTAACTCTGATGACGATACATGGCGAGCAATTATGATTATTGATTCTTTGGCTGAAGAAATATGATCCTGGGAAACCCGCACGTCACTGTCCTGACATCAGCACACAGCTTAAATACCCGCAGCACCGAGCGGTGTAAACAGCACCAGACACTCCTTCATATGGGCGCATCAGCAGCAAACACACCGCTCAACTACACACAGAAGAAGACCTTCAATGCGATGCACGTTATGCTCTGTCAGAAAATACCTTAGGATGTTATTTTACAGTTAATTAAGTTGATCTAGCCATCTATATTTGCAGAGCAAGTTTTCCTAACGTAAAAGAAAGTTCCTGCACTTTAACTTCGTGTGTATTGTTGGTTTTAAGTATGATCAACGACACTCTCGCGTTTGGAGAACTGGACACGAATGTTTCTGAGCCGCTGCCGCCTCTCGCTCTCAGTCACAACCAAAGTGCGTTCCCTGAGCTCCGACTGGAGTCCAAGTCTCTGGTCACTTCAGCCACGATGTTCGCCGTGGGAGTCCTGGGGAACCTCATCGCCATAGTTGTACTGTGTATCTCCAAAAAAGAGCAGAAGGAAACCACTTTCTACACTCTGGTCTGCGGGATGGCCATCACGGATCTGTTGGGAACATGCTTCACCAGCCCGGTGGTGATCGCCACATATGTGGCCAGCCGCTGGCCAGGAGGAGTGCTGCTCTGCCACTTCTTCTCTTTCTCCATGCTCTTCTTCGGCTCAGCCGGGATGTCCATTCTGTGCGCTATGGCGGTGGAACGATACTTGGCCATAAACCATGCGTACTTCTACTCCCAGCACATAGACCGGACAATGGCACGTTTTGCGCTCCTGGTCACATACCTGGCTAACATTGTACTGTGCATCATGCCCAGTTTCGGCTTCGGGCAGCACGTCAGGCACTTTCCCGGGACTTGGTGCTTTCTGGACTGGAGGGCGACGGATCCACTCGGAGCCTGCTACTCCTTCCTGTACGGCGGCGTGATGCTGGTGCTGATCGCAGTGACCGTTTTCTGTAATCTGGCGGTGTGCAGGTCTCTGGTGGGGATGAACCAGAGGACAGGAATAGTCAGGACGGAGTTGTGTGAGCAGGGAGGACCACGTCGCCGCTTCCCCCGGCTGTCGCCAGTCACTTCAGCTGCGGAGATCCAAATGTTCTGGCTTCTGATCTTCATGACCATCGTTTTCCTGGTCTGCTCCATCCCTTTAGTGGTAAGGACAACATGTTATCTTATCATTACTAATCTATCCCAATGTTTGCGCACGGTGCGTGTGAAATACATGTAGTTATTTGCTCTGTTTCTTTTGTTATGAAGTCACTTATCAGACATTCTCTGTTTATATTTGACAGGTGCGAATCTTCGTGAACCAGATATACGACCCTGCTTATGTCTCTGCTGGGGGGAAGCCCGACTACGGGAGCGACCTGTTGGCGATTCGCTTCGCCTCATTCAACCCCATATTAGACCCATGGGTGTACATTTTGTGCCGGAAGAACCTGTTGCTAAAGGGCTGCGAGAAGCTGAAGAGGATTGTGGCCCGCGTGAAGGACGGTCGCGACAACAACATCGACTGGGTAGGAGGCCAACACTCCCCTCCGTCTTTAAACAGCAACGACACCAGTTACGCATCGTTACGCACAGCCAGCTACAGAAACGACGTGGAACACCGGGTGTCCATCAAGAATACAACCTTTACAGACTTCGCAATGAGGCAAGCGTGGGAGTACGACACGGCACAGGTCAACTTCCACCCGTTCAGCGTTGAGTCAACCGAAATCCTCGGATGTGAAGAGGAGGTCGCGGATGGTACCAAACAAGAGGCGGCGGCCACAGCGTCTCCAGGACGCAGCGCGACGCCGCTCCTCTCCGCGCACGTTAGAAAAGTGGACATTGTCACCTGCACGTTCAGCACACCGAGTTCATGTCAGACAGAGAAATGCCTTTGATCAACATTTGTTAACTGTCAGCATCGGTTTAGAAATGTTTCATAGCGCGCAGGTACTTTTCAATTCAACAGTGAGAAAAATCAAAGCTGACAGTGATACACGCCATAATGTCACTTTTGATGGTTTTGAACCACCTAACTGGATTATTTTTGGTGGTTGAGCCACATCAGTTTAAAATGGAGGGAACACTTGAAACAGCACTAAGCAGCTAACTGTGACTGATCTCAACCTGCTGCACAGAGGTATCTAAATGTAATTTATTAAGAAGACACGTTATTTTAAGGTTAAGTACTTGGGGATCAAACAAAAGGAAAACAGTTAATGTGACATATTCTGGTTCATATGAATTCATATGAACCAGAATATGTCTCCATTGAGGTGATGTCCAGGAGCCTACCACACAGGTGGGGATTGTTTTCAAATGCTGGTAAAAAAAAGAAGAAGCTGCTGAACATTTTTTGTTCCAGTGTCCCTGAGCAAACAGAATTTGACCAATAGCTACAAGTGTAGTGGAATCAGATCTGCTCCATAAAAAAAACTTCTGCTGAAAGGACACCCGATGATTTCCAAACATGGAAATTTAAACAAAACCATACCCCATGGGTACATATAAAAAGGTGTGATACTCCAAGAGTTTGATACACTGTACACATGTTTATTCATTATTTGTCGTTGTTCATTTCATATTTTTATATAAAAAAATCCACATGCTGCTAATCGACTCTGTGTCTGTGTTGCATGATGCAGGGAGACTGAATGTAGACCTTTTGAACCTTGTTAAATCTTGTTTTGTATTGCACAATTGCATATAATGTTTTGATAATGTGAACATATCACCTTTAAAACAATAATAAATAATGTTGCTGAAAGCTGTACCACCTGTGGTGTTTGCTGGTTTTGATCTGTGCGGATGCATAAAAATGACACACTGCTTAGTTCGACCTGATCTGCCGCTTTAAGATCAAGAAATGATCTTTAAAGTAAATGTTCTCAGCTGAACAGACAGGTGGCAGGAGAGCAACACTAACAACAGGTTCACATTTTGCTGTTTATTTTAGACCAGCAGGTGGCTCTACGACATAAAAAGTCCTTTTTAAACTCAACTAGAACAAAAGGTAGTCAAAGGTAGTTGATCCTGCTCGCAACAAATCATTACGGAGGTCACTTCATTTTTAAGCTGTAAACGATGAAGTAAATAGTGATAACAAGAGGAATATATTTAAAAAAAACTTTATTCCCTTAGAGGATAATGCCATACAAAAATAAAGAAAACTATGAAATAATAATAATAATAATAATAATAATAATAATAATAATAATAATAATAATGTGACATACTGAGGGTGTGAAAACTGAATGGAAATCACCACTTTAAGATGAGAAATGTCGAGGTCCTGTAGTATAAACGCTTTACATTCTGGACTGTTTCCATGACGCTTTGAAAACACTGATATCATTAACCACATGTCCGTCTCAAGTGTGTGAGGTGCTCTTGAGGACACATATTTATTAAGTATACCACATCATTTCAATGTAGGTCAACATCTGTCTGATATCCATCACATCCACGGACGTCTGGGATGAAACATACAGGAGAGAATCAGAGCATTTGGGTCATGTTTCTGTTTTACAAAATCACTCCATTAGTTTCAGGAATGACTATAGCATCCAATCTAATTCTGCCCAGAATCAGCTGACAAGACCAGGTTTATGAGGCGTAAGATAAATGTGAACATGAGCACCTTAATAAAAAAATGTATGTACTAGTATGCAAGCGCGTAACTGTCAACATGAAATCTGAATCTCGGTAATAAATAGATATTCATCCACAGAGTTAATAAAAACAGCTCTCATATGAAGCTATAATAAATAAATAATTTATCAGAAATAAATATATGTTACTTTTATACAGTAATACATGAAGATGCATGGCATCCATTTGGCTGAGTTCACCCGAACATAGAGACGATACAATGTAAAGTCCCTCTTTTTATGTTGAAAATAAATGACTTAGCTTTTGGGAGGAGCCGGCTTCACTGTGAGTGACGGCGAGCATCGTCTCAGTCTTTGTTTTAGAATATAAACACAGTCAGTCCTTTAAGTGTGTCTTTTCTTTCTATCTCTTGAAATTCAGCCTTCAGGTCTCGCCCATATAAAACAGTCACATTGACAAACAGAGTGTCTTTGAAGTGTATTAACTGGTTCGGAGTATCCTGCGTTAGTTACCAGTTATTCAGTTGAAAACAATTCACCCTTTGAAGGTGCAACAATAAATCCAGACTTTGATTCCCTGATGACTTCCCCCTCAGTCTCTGACTTTGACCTTAACTGTCCAGCTGCACCCAAGCTCTTCCTCAACAGGAAATACGCCACAGGAAGCCAACAAGTGGCCTAGGTCACATCCTCGCTCTGTGTGTTACAGCGCCCCCCTGTGGCTCTTCCCTGCACCCAGGCCTTCCTCACGCTGAGCCTCTTGACTCCTCTCTGTTCAGGACGGGTGACACCCCTCCTCGTCACTTTCTCCCTCGTTCATGTCTTCAGCCCATACACATGCAGCTGGCGGCTGATAATGACTGGATGGTCCTCCACGTGGTCTGGGCGTCCATGAAGGAAACTGGCTCGTAACGGTCGGGCCGGCAGCAGGGGTGGCTGCTGACCTTGCGGGCTGTGCGCCGGGGCAGCGAGCCATTCTCCAACAGCGCCTTCAGTGCCAGGTCGTAGTTTGTTCTCGAAGACTGGCAGGAGCCCACGCAAAACTTGAAGAGGACAATTTCATCAGAGTCAAACCCCAGACCCAGGTCCCGAACCTTCATCTCTCTCTTCTCCACACGGCAGTCCCTGCTGCTCTGCTTTGGCTGCCTGTTCCTACCTTTACCCTTTCTATTTGCTTTTCCTGTCTCTTCCTCTTCCTCCTTTTCTTTCTTCTTCCTCTTCTTCTTTTTCTTTGGTGATCCCTTGGGTTGAGGTTCTGAGGGGTCAGAGGAGCGTGGAGAGCGCCCTGCCCAGCGACTACTGGGATGGTCATCCACCTCATCTATTACAAAGGGGTCTAAAATGGAGTGGAAAGAGGAGTAGACAGAGAGAGTTGTAATGAAAACAAATACAGTATGAATATAAGAACAGGTAATTATGTGCAAGAGAAATTATCCTACAAAATCTACAATTTCACTGCTACTTTTAAAACTTAAAAGGACTTTTTTAAAGCCGATCCCCATGGCATGTGCCCTCCTTACACTCTAACATTGCCTGGTAAAAGACAATAGCCTCAGTACCGTATACAGAGTGCCAAGTAGAGTAAGGGTCACTGTCGTCTTCCTGCTCTTCGTCCTCTACCACCTCTGGCAGTGTCACAGGAAGCTCTCGCTCCTCCTGGCCTGCCATCATGCCCACAGCGCGTCCGGAGTCCGATCCCGCCCCTGCAGCACCAGATTTCATATGAGCTCCTTCCACTAGAGGCAGCAGAGAGAGGAGCACCCACAGCAGCACCTACAGGAGACACGAGCCACATGTTAGCTGTGCAAAAATAAATTATAAGGGAATGACTTTCTTGCATGTCTAAAATAAGCAATATAAATAAACAAAAGAGGGGGCATGGAGAGTAACTTATTACAAGTACTTTCTTTTCTGTAAGTGAAGATTTTTCATTCACTGGTACGTTTTTTTCAGCACTTATATAAAATTATATAAAATTGATCATTCTTTCATCTTCATTATTTTAATTTTTGGCCACTCAGGAGTCAGGTAACAAGCTGTAAACAAGACAGACCTTATAAATGTGTTAACAAACAATTGACTGTTTACATGTCCAGCACAAAGATCCACATAAAAAATGCATTTAGTTGGAATCATGTTTCACTTGGAAAAAACTCTACTTTTGCTCTGTTTTGGTCTCTAAAAGCCTGAGGTAAAGATCTGACTCTTCAGCTGCTAAACAGTCCACCTTGCTCACCAGCTAGCCACTAACTTTGTCGACCATTTGGTGCTGAGCAGGTAGAGTACAGCGGGTTTATAGTTCACTGGATCCACCAAACAGAGCTGAGGGCAGCTATAATACAGAAGGTGAGAAAGGGGGTGATTGCTTATGTTTTTCTGCCGTTATCTTGAGATCACAAGTTAATTATTTCGTCATCTTGAGAAAGCAAGCTCAAGATATTGAGATAATTCACTTGTTATCAGAAGAAAAAAAAACATTGTCTCTTATTACTTATAATGTTTATGAAGAGATGAGAAGTTCAAACGGCCCAGAGCGAGCTGACGGGGAGGGACTCAGTGGAGTTAGTGGAAGGATACACGTGTGACTACATCCACATTTTATTTTTACCTACTGCAGCTTTAACTAGAGAGCTTTAGTACTGGTAGTTGTATTTTATTGCCCCGTGGAAAGGGCCAGGCTAGCTGTTTCCCTCTGTTTTCACTCTTTGTGCTAAGCTTAGTCCCCGCTGCCTGATATCTATCTATCTATCTAACTCAGCAAGAAAGTGGATAAGTGTATTTTACAAAAAGCCAAAATATTCCTTTAAGTAGACTGTTGAGGTAGATTGTTCTCAGATGTTTGTAGAAAGCTATTAATTACAGAGTGGTGTTGAGTTCTGATGTTGGCTTTGAGCTCTCTTCATTTACTTACAAATAAAAGAGTGTCACCACCCGAGGAATTGGCTGTTTGGGTCTTTGGCTTCCGTGGTGACTGCACTTAACAAAGTTGACAGAGCGGTTTACAGATTTAAAAACAGATAAATGAGATAATACTTCTAAGAGCTCATGATACACACAGCTCTTCAAAAGCTCTTAAACAAGCTACAGCAGTGCTCCGTGTTAAGCCTATTTCATTAAACATGATCTCACTTACTCTTCAGTAATACTTAAGTCAAATAACTCGGCGCTGTTTCCGCTCCGGATCAAACTTCGTCCACTGGCTCAGAAAACTTTCCAATATAAGCTTTTTATGGAAAGCTCAGTTCTGAGCCTTGTGGGGGATGGAGTTCATTAACAATTTATACCTACACATAACTCCTCCTCTGGTTTATAGAGGTCTGTACAGTGGAAATGGAAAATGATAAGGCTAGGTTATTTGAAGTGGCCGTGATTTCATTATTAAGCAAGAACGGCAAATACGAAGAGTGAGAAAGTGATGAAGAAAGACACTTTCAGGGTGCTCTTTCAGCAACAACGTCTGTTTCTGACAAACCTTGGCCTTGGCTGACATTACTGAGGTAATCTCCTGTCTATCCTTCCTCCGAACCCTCCATCTGGTCCCACCTGGAGAGAGAGAGAGAAAGAGAAAGAGAAAGAGAGGAATGTAAGAACAAGAACAAGGCCTCACTCTGTCAACTTTCCTCCTCCCTGAACTCCTCTCGGAAAGGTTAACATAAACTAAAAGGCACAATATGCGGGCAATATGATGTGCATACATTCACAATTGTCCAGATACTGTAAAAACAAAACAACACAAAAAAGGCCCCTGAGAAAGCCGACATGTCACATAAATCACGTCCTCAATGCACGGGGACGGCGTGTTTGTTGCTGCTTCAGTAAAAGACCAGTGTTTGCTGCCAACCAGCGTGGCTAGTGTCGGCTTGTCGGGTTCATACATCCATGCAAACAGCCCCAGCCCGGCAACAAAAGGCCGCATCTGCAATACACTTGTCAAAGGCATTCTTCAGGGTTATTCCTGTGGCAGAGGCACAAGCGGGGGGAACCAGGCATAGCGAGAGCACTCCACGGAGGTCCCAGACGAAAAAACCACAGAGATGCAGGACAGGTGATAAGAAGTGTCACGGATGTAGATGTTTATATATAGTACGTGCAGTGTGGAGGTTTGTGCTGGCTGTGGAGCAACCATCCCATAACATGAGGTCACCCCCTCACATCCGAGGTCAGAGTATCACGTACTTCCATTACCTTTACATGCTTTTCATCTATCTTGCATCAGTTCTACAGAAAAGTATTGCTAAAGGAGAAGTCAGAGGATCACAGCCGAGGATACACTGAACATCTGTGCAAAATTACATGGCGATCCATCCAAAGGTTGTTGAGATAGTTCAGTCTGGAACAGAGAGGTGGACCGGCCGATACACACTGCCATTGGATGAATCATTCAGTCCAGTGGTTCCCAGCGTTTTTGGCTGGTCACTTTAAATGACAGGTTGTTTACTTGTTATGACCAGATCAGCCAGTTAAATGTTTAGAGGTATGTAGAGGTCAAATGGTAATTCACAACATGAAAGCAAAGATCAAGAAAAACAAGTCTGAAAAAAAATGTGTGTAGCAGATCTTTTTTTTCTGTTTTCCCTCACGGCCCCTCATATTTACTGAGTGACCCCTTGTGGGGATCTGGACCCTCAGATTGGGAACCACAGCTTAAAGAGATTTTGCAACACATTTTAATACAGGTTACTGTCATGGCAATGTGGGCATTGTGTTCAGATGAACGGTGTTTGGTTTGTCGCCAAAAGATGTGAAACGCGCCCTCCGGCACATTTTGGCACATCACCGGTGCTCCGTTCCTCGGGGAATTCCCCTATTGTGCATTTAATTAGAATTTATTATTCCATTATATTTAAAGAGTTGGGAGGGTTTCTTGCTGTTTAAAGCTTTTAAAAAGCATTGTAAATCCTACTTTCCTTTGGCCTCTTCTAAAATTTCACAACTTCATATTTTGTTGTTTGTGCACCATCCTTTACTCCTCATTTCACTTTTCTTTATCCCGTAAAGTACCTTTGTTTTGAAAAACGCTACACAAGTAAAGTCAGTGTGCTTTCTCTCTAATCAGCTCCTCAATTCAGCACCAATGTCTGACCTGTTTCAATCTTTTATAAACATCCCTGTGCTTTGAAACCACATCAGCCATCTCTAAGATGCTTTGTATAACCTTGGTGTTGAACTACAGCAACACTGCACCCACAGTTACGTATTTGAGCGTGTATTTGTCGATCTCGCCGATATGTAGTGTACCATGTTTATATAACAGTCAAAAACAATCCCAGCAGTTGTCTGTGCAATGAGATGGAAGACTGACAAAAGGTTACAGATCTCAGGTCACGATAAGACCTGTTGATGTTCCAGCTGCGGCGACGCAGACGAAGGAAAGCTAAGTTACAGACGCTGAGGGCCTGGAGAGGGAACAGGAGGACGAGGGAGACAAAGTGAGCATAAATCAGCCACACAGACAGAGTGCACGCCACCGCTGCAACCTAAAACCAAACTGTGTGGACTCCTAAGCCCTCCACCTCCCTCTGTCTCTGAGCTGATTTAAAACCATCAGCAGTGTGAGGCGGGACAGAGTAATACAGATCCTCGCTGGGTCTCAGGAGAGGTGCCATACTGAGACCCTAATACCACACCTGGGAGTGTTTAGCCCCTTTTAGATCAGCGAGCTGGGAGTCTACGCGGGCCAGTCTGCTGGCTCATTTCACTCCTGCACTCTGGAGCTGTTTACAGTCCGATGCCTCCAGCCTTTTTCGGGGATGGGGTGGGTGCGGGAGGAAGGGAAGGAGTGTCACTCTGGTCCTGAAGAGCTCCAGACTGACACAAGCCTGCTCATGATGTGTGCACAGTTTCAGACCCAACAGCGTGCATGTGCATGTTTCTATGTGTGTTTAGAAAGCCGAGCATGTGTTTCTTCCCTCCCATTAAAGCCTTTGGTTTGTCCATCAGGCTGGATGTCTGCAGCAGGGAGAGTTCTTGTCACCTTCCATTTGCATTGTTGGTCGTCTGCGCTCCAGTTGTTGTTCACAGTTAGTTAAGTGGAAAAGCCCTCCTGAAGCAAACCCATAAAGCCTGAGCCAGCTACTATTTCCAGAGCGTATTCTGCTGCTCTGAACTGCTTTTACAAATGCTGTTTAAGTGCTTGGAGAGGATGGATGTGGATTTTGTTTTACGAGGTAAAAAGAAGAGTATCAGCTTTAAAACAAAGGTTGCCAGTACAAAAGCTCAGTTCACTGAAAATCATGAAAAGCACTAGTATGCAGTAATGCAGGGATATTAAGAGAGTTTTTATTCATCATTGCCACAACATCATCTGATATCAACCATAGCAATAATCTCTATAAACAAATTATGCATAGACATGTAGAATCTGTAGGCAATGGGACAAGATCTGGGTAGCGATAGTGATTTCTGTCATGCGGCTATCATCTGACGACGATTTAGCGTTTCATTATCTTTTTGTTATTATTCATTTGCATTCAAAAGCAGATATCTGTTTATAAAGACGACGCCTCACAACTTCAACTTCATCCTTGCATGTCAAGTTGGAAGTGAGACCGAAAACAATGGACACCGCTCGCAAGAGGAAGTCTTGGCCCGGATATCCGCTGGCTACACCGGAGAGCCCGAAATATTAGCTGTTGCCCCCAGAGGCTAAACCGCAGTCAGACAGAAAACCGACGGGCTCAGAGATAGCCTTAGCAGTAATTGGTAAAAATTCAGCCAAATCTGACCTGATATATTATACAGAAATGTGTGATTTTTGAACATTTGAAATAAATAGAAAAAGGGGGTAAGTACCAAACGGCAGTGACTGTAATAAGGCTAGCCAGTGAGTTAATCTTACCTAAAGCTAATTTACCTTCATTTTCCTACTTCCTGTAATATCTTTTGAAGCTCCAACATCTTGATTCAAATTTTCACGGCATATATTATATTGCAATCATAATAAAGGGAAAAGTAACACATACATAAACTAGCTCAGCAGTACAGTAAGCTAACTGGCCTAGCCTGGCAGAGTGGCAGTTCTGCTGACTCCAGTGATGGCTATGAGCATTATTAATGCATCTTAAATAGTAATTTGTCCAAAGGGACACAGCTGATGACAACACAACACATTTTCCTCGTGTCCTGTAGATTGTTCAAACTTTATGTGATGATGAATAATAATGAACTTCAAAAGCATCAAATTCAGCTCCTACAACGTATCTATTGCACATTTGGCAGCATTCAGACATCAAACCCTTTTTTTTCAACTTCACTGGGACTGCTCTCCGCCTTTGTAAATAATGAAATAATTGTGTAATTCATGCTTTTATTAATACTGCTCTTTCCGACAGACACATCTTGCAAAATGTGCTTGTGATCTTCTGATCTCAGTGCCTACCGTATACTATTACATCCTCGGACCTGCAGCTCTGCCTCCCTCTAAAAGCCAAACTTCTTCTGATAATGACCTATTAGAGACACTGTTCTCTGCTGTGCGGCACAGAGTGAAATGATCTGACCTCCAGCTTTAACCTGTCACTACCGCGGCCGCCTGATTGCAGGAGCAAGGAGAAAAACAAGAGTCCTACAGTAAATCACCTCTGGCTCAATAAAAGACACCTGCAGTGTAAGAGGAGATGCAGGAGAAAGGCAGAACACCAGGAGAGCTGTCTGATCACTACCAGACACTGAGAAACCTGCGGAGGTCCAACAAAACGTGATGATATCTTCTGTACTTACATGTGCCCCAAAGCTCTGCATATATGCATCCAGGGAGAGAGAGAGAGCAGTGCGAAAAAAACTTGCTCTGTAACTTTGTTTAAATCTAGTTTGTAGCGTCCTATTGACTGATTTTTTCAGAAATATGTCACACAAGAGGCTCCAGGGTGTAACGCCAAGACTACTGTACGACTTTTTTTTTTACATTAATATGATGTGAAGGAGTTATCCTCTCCTCCTGTTTCTCATTTCCATCATGCTTCATTTAAAGCTTCATACACATTAAATGTCTTTTTCTCCTATTAAATACGCTGCCTTCCCCTTTCCCGACTAAAACAATTTCACCCTTCAGCGGTTAACGACAGCATGCCTTAACTATGCGAGGCAGCCACCAAGCCAAAGGAGAAAAAAGTGATAGAAAGAATGAGTTAATAAAGAAAAAAAATCACATGATAAAGAGAATTAAAAATAGAGAGTAGGTTATTGTCAGGGGGAAGAAAAAGATAATTGAAGCACTGAATGAGAGAAGTCCAAAAGCAGAGATAGGGTGAACAAAGGCAAGCAAGGGAATGACAAAATGAGAGTTTAGAAAGTGAGCGCAGACTGAAGCAGGGTCAGTCTGTAATCCCATAATCCCTGGCAGGCAGGCAGGATGTAATTGCTCGTTAGTGCCAGTTTCCACTCTGAGGCCTGTCACTGCTGCAAAACCACAGAGCGCCGGCGAAATGAGAAACAGATATCAGGTGGTCCCATGCCTCAGTTCAGATAGGTGGGGAGGACTCCCACCCAACACACACACACACACACACACACACACACACACACACACACACACACACACACACACACACACACACACACACACACACACACACACACACACACACACACACACACACACACACATATGCTTTTCTTGCCTGTTTCTCCTTTGTCAGCTTCCCTTTTCTCATAATCCTTTCTCATAAAAAACACCCCATATTTGTCACTTTCTCACACAGTTTCAGCACATATACACACGCAGGCGGCCGTGGCAATCAGAGGTGTGGACACTCCATAGCCTGGAGAAGGATGGTGAAGAGAGGAGTGAATCTGTATGACCTCACCCCCCCCCCCCCCCCTCTCTCTCTATGTTTCTCCCACCAGGAGGTTTTATTAACTGACTGACAACATCTGAGCCTGTAGGTGTCTGAGATTCTTTCAGGCCAGTAAGAGACAGTGAAGCAAGAGAGAGAAACACGCAGGGAGGGAAACGCTGGTGGGCTGAGACAACCTGTCCTTATCTGTCAGAGCAGGGTGATGGACTGTGAAAAACACGGGCCGGGGTGAGCTGGGCTTCAACTTTCACTGTCGGCCTGTCGGGCGATCCACTTCTTTGGTCCAAACTAAAATATGTCAGGGACTATTGCATGGATCGCCTTGAAATTTTGTAACAATGTTCATGGTCCCCAGAGAATGAACTCCACTGACATTTGTGATCCCCTGACTTCAGATCAACATTTCAACCCATCCAATATTTTTGGTTTATAACCACACAGCCTCACCTGGTGTTTAGTGCTAATTAGCAAATGCTAGCATGAACATAGTAAACACATACTTAATACACATACTTAAACATCAGCACCTTAGCATTGTCACTGTGAAGGGTGTTAGCATAATAAAGTTAGCATTTAGCTCAAAGAACTGCTGTGCCTACTGTCTACAAATGCTCACTAATAATCAATAAAATGTTTAATTATTTGATAATGTTTCAAATGTTGTTATCTTTACTGTAAATCACATAAAAACTGATATTTGGATTTGAACTGATGGGACAGGTTAAAGGACACAAGTTAATGTTACAGGACTAAATGATAAATTAAAAAAATAGCAAATAGCAAAAATATAAGTTATGAATCATTTGCACAACCAGATTAAACTTATATCAATATTGAAGGCTGCTGTAGTCAATATTTTTATATAAACAATGAATCAAAAGGTCACAAGTAATGTGAAAGGTTAGCTTGAAAACCGAAAAGACTGAAATAGAGCAAAAAGGTGAGTGAATATTGGATCAGATGGACGGACAGCAACTCCAAAGGACTTCATATCATCTTTATAACATGATAATGTGTCGATGATGTGCTGACAGCTGCTGCCAAAAAAAGAAAAACTAGAATTATGGCCTTTTGTGTTGTTCGCCTCCACTAATCACTGAAGCTGCTGTTTAAATCCATGTGTTTCCTGACTTATATAACGTAGTGAAGACCTTGAAAGAATTTAGTAAAGGTAATAAGTGTATTTTTTGAATGCTTTACACACATCTTCAGCCCGGCAGCACTGGAGATCTGAACAATCAGCACGGTTTCAAGATCAGTTTCACAAGTTCAGTATCCAAACTAATTTCTCCTGTTCTGTTCCTGAGTTATGGCGCTGAATAACGGACAGAACAATTTGAGGTCACAGTGACGTTGACCTTTTGGATATAGAATGTCATCACTTTATCATTTGTATCCTTTTAGACATTTGTGTGACATTTGTTGTTCTCAGAACTAGCGTAGGAATCTTTGGCCCAAACATGGTTTGTGAGTTTGCAGTGACCTTGACCTTTGACCTTGGACTACCAAACTCTAATCAGTTTATCCTTTGTGCCAAATGTGAGGACATTCTCTCAAGGTGGTCCTAA
This sequence comes from Echiichthys vipera, assembly GCF_963691815.1. Taxonomy (NCBI): domain Eukaryota; kingdom Metazoa; phylum Chordata; class Actinopteri; order Perciformes; family Trachinidae; genus Echiichthys; species Echiichthys vipera. Next base: position 19,358,749 of record NC_139840.1, on the reverse strand, counting down.
GATATTGCGTTCACAAGAAAGGGACGGACGAACAAACCAGCAGACATAGCACCTCAACTGTCACCGGTGTGGAGGCGTAAAAAAATAAAGCATCTTACAGATACATCTTAAATATTAAGGTGATTATCTGGCTTGTTATCAGTTTGTGCAGAGATAACTATCCACATATTATGGAGAACAATACCTCTTTCAAGCTTTGCCCGGAGGGTTAAACAGTCCAACCTGGACCTTATTAGAAGTACCTATTAGAGGCAAACTTATTGGTTGTCTAATGATAAACCTGAGTGATCAGTGATTTACTCCACTGACCCTGCAGCCTTCTCTCCACACCAAAGAGAGGAGCTCTACAGAAACGTGTCTAATGGATTTTCAGTGGGATGAATGAAGCGCTTTTACCAGAAAACAATGTGTTTGAAGTGTAACAGTTCTGGATTAACTCCCTCACACGTGCAGGTTCAAGTTGCCAAAAGGTGCTGCGGAGAGTTACTGCAGGTCATCAAAGCTCCGGGATCAGCGGGTCACGAAAGGCGCAATAAAAAGCGGGTTTCCACGGCGACATCAAAGTGTCGTGTGTGACCAGCATGTTAACCTCGAGCTGCAACCCTGATGGCATCATTACGACAGATGGAGAGAGAGAGAGAGAGAGAGAGTGAGAGAGAGAGCTGCTGTCATCGTCTCAGCCACCTGCACCTGGTTCTACTAACGGAAACATATTCTCACTGTGAAGCTGCGAGAGACAAACCCCAGAGAGCGGAGGCTGTAATAGAGCTCACAGCGGAGGAAATTGACCGATATATAATGATGATATCTCAGACCCTCATGTTCCCTGTTAGCTGGTTTCAGATATGCAACTCAAATTCTTTTGTGTTTCTGCTCTTCTACATGTCTATAATCGCTTCGGTAAATCTGTGTAATAATAGCTGTTACTGTTGTTGGTAGGAACTCTGTCAACTCCTGCCAAGAGCTCTGTCTTCCCACTAATCATCACGAGTGTTTCCATCAATCTGTCAATAACATTTCATCTACTGTAGAGAAAAGGAAAACTGAACTACAGTCGTTCTTCCAACAGTGGCCTACTAATGTGACTGCTTCAGAGTCACTAAGTAATCTGAAATCATTTATACTTGTGTGATTGGCTTTGAGACGCCGTCTTTGCATGTAAAGATGTGTGCATGTGTGATGCATGGGATGAAATAAACCCAGTGGACACCAGTGGAAAATAAATTAATATGTATGTATTTCAACATCAAAGCATCATTTGAGTAAATAACAAAGACCATAATAAGACCAAGTTGTAATAAACTAAAATGATCCTTTATTGCACAACTGTGTCAGCTTTCAAAAAGTGCAGAGCAAGAAGAGAAAGATGTTTCCAGTACAGTAAGGATAATAAGCCTACTGTAGGATTTTCCACATCAGCTGTAACTTCCACGACGTCTACAAGATTAAGTGTGCAGTTAGTACTGATTAGCCACAAAATGCAACAGACGTATGAGCGTCTTGTGACCCACTCAGGTAAATTAGACTGGACACCATTATCCACCACACTGGGCCCTGTTTTCCCATGAGTGCTGAGATAAAGACAGCCTCCTGATGCGACACATCTGCATCCTCACTGTGCCTCGCTCTTCCTCACTTTGTTTCTCGCTAAGGCAGTTTCCCCACTGTGTCTCTGACCCTAATAACCTGAATTCCTGCCTGATTAAGTTGGTTTTTTAAAAGGGCGCCACACAGAGAGCGGTTGGGTGAGCCTCACCTTAAATGGGAACACATTTTAGCCACGTTGGAGCGATGATCAGAGGGTAGGATTTCACTTTCCAGTGTTTGTGAGGACCACAGCGCTTAAAAGGCCGCAAAGAGGACAGAGGGAAAGAATGGAGAGAGATGAAGATAGAAAACACTCTCTGGTTCTGTCTTTTTTTCTCCTTTGGCCTAATTTCTCTCAAACACACTTTGTAAAACCAATATTCCTAATAGGAAGTCAATTTGCACACATACACACACACACAGAACCCCTTACCTTTCATACAAAACACACACTCACGCACAGAAATCCCCTCTCCCACCCTCGCGACCTTTTCCTGCTCCCATCTCATGTTGTTATTTCTCCAAATTAAGCCCACACTGAGCCCGAGAGTAGCACTCAGAAACGTGGCCATCTGTGACACACACACACACACACACACACACAAACACACACACACACACACACACACACACACACACACACACACACACACACGCACTCACATTGGTCATTATTAGTGTGTCTTGTGGGTGAACCAGCATTCTCCAAAGTGTTTCCGTGTCGCCCGCTCGCGCCCCAGACAGACTGGGTTTAATGACCTGGCCTGATAGTTCAAAGCAGCCCTCAGACTCTATGATTAATGAATCTGACCTGCTAATTTCAGAAGAATACAGCTTATTGTATAAAGAAAGAGCTTTCACAGACACAAACACTGCTCCGGGCTAGTTAACATTCTTCTGTATTTCGTGAAAAAAGTTGTTTTAAGGAGGGAGATTTCACGATAAGGACAGGAGTTCGCTTTTTACGTTTCATCAGCGGCTCCAGAAGTATTAACTGCTGCTTTGTTCGAAATTATTTAAGCTGTTTGAACTTGAAGAAGCCAAAAAATGCTCAACAACATCAAAACAATCCAAAGATCAGAGACAGAAATAATTCGCTGGGCGTACTTACACGAGATTGTCCAAACGCTACAAACGCGAGGACCACGACAAAAACAAAAGTAGCATGGGAAGCGTTCGTCTGAAGGAATATATCTAACAAATTGAAATTCCTTTTTGTCAGATCATGCCTCCTTCAATTCGCCCTGAAGGAATCACTGTGGTTCGCTGCGTACTCTAAGCACTTCCAGATTGAAGCTGCCCTGTGGCACTTCAGGTTGCATAATCAATCTCTCTCACTGCACTCTCTCCATTAGTGCTGGGACAAAACAACTAGAGTAACGTTACACACCGAGGCTGACACAGCTATACGGACGAGGCTCCCAGAGCATCGCGCACGTCCATCTTTAAACGGCAGATTTACACTCCTCCTTTAATATTTCACTGCATTTTAACGTTGCTATGGAAGGAGCAAAATACTTGAATCTGTTCCTTGTCATTGTGTTTGATGGATTTTTGCCTATAAATCAAACATTTTCCTTTTTCCCCTTCCAACTTTGTGTTTGTGTCAAGACTTTTGGAGCCCCTCAGTTTTTATCTTTATTGTTCTCTTGTGGCCACTTTTTACACAACAATTAAAGTTGTATTACAAGACTTAGGACTTAATCGAACTTTTATTATGTCTCATAACAATCTTTAAAGTGCTTCGAGAATGACTGACCTGGAAATGTATAACAATGCAATATCAGATCTAAAACTCTACTCCATCAATCAGCAGGGAGAAAAACACACGGTTAAAAGGGAACTGGATGAACATTGAAAGTATAGTGTAATGTTTGCAGATTTATTTCAGATGGATAATTTGATTAATTGACAGCACATTACTTAGTTCTCTTAAAGTCTCATTAAACACATACTGGACGAACAAGTTCAGATTCACGTTGAGCCAACAGTTAACTGCACTTGCGATCGCTTCCTTTTTTCTCTTTTTTTAAAGAGATGTAGAACAAAGAAGAGAATTTATTGCAACGAGTAGGGTTAACGCTAGGGTCTTGGCGAGTAAAATATATTACAAACACATTATTAGGCTGTAAAGCAAAAGTTATTGTCAAGACACAGATGCGTCTCGTGCTAGTTGAATACTAAAGGTATTGAGTGTCATTTAGGCGGGCTTAATTTGACGTATTTAACTAATGTTATGTTTGTTTTGTTTTGTGGGTGTTTAAAAGTGTAGTTTTTTGGTGCATATTGAATAATCACCTTAAGTCCATCGAACATCCCATTGCAATGTAAGGTTTAAGAGAAACAAAGTTACTTTTACACTTTTTTAGCTAAACATTTAATTGGGTTATAAAGTGCCCATTAAACAGAAGGGCTTTTAATGTGAGAAGTTGCTGCGTTCCTAACTATATTAAAGCTTTACTCCGGAAAACTGCATCTTATTGCCTTTTTAACTACTTAACACAGTCTTGCCCAATAACACAAGGTTGAGAAATGTCTAATCTCGACAATTTGCAACATGCTGCCTTCTCAAGTCATGAAATCCAACCATTAATGTGAATGTGGCGAAGCAAAGGTGATGTTAGCAGAAAGAGACGACCCTGTTTGGTTCGAAACATTGTTTTTTTTTATTGTTTATTTAAATATTTTTCTTAGAATTTGTTGTTTCTTTCTGCTTTTTTCCTCAAATTCGTTCCCCTCGATTGCAGGGTGAGGTGCATGTTCTGTTATTCTTGGCGACAAAGATGCAATCTTACAGAGTTACATTTTCTAAAATTGAGGGATTTTATCCTGACTAAGTCTTTAATGAAATACCTCAAAGTAATTTCATACGTATGTGGCTCTGCAGCTGAAAGCTTAGTGAGTAATGAAGACAAGTGGGCGAGGAAGCCATGATGAAGTTGGACAGATTTTTGAGGATGAGTTGTGATAACAACAACTTATTTTGTCATTTTAATTACGAGTATTCGACTGCTCGTGTGTGAGTCGGACTAGTAACACAAAACAGCATGAGAGCAAGAAAATATTAAACCCATAACAACAACAAACGGCACGCTAGCTCTCGTAAAGCCACATGCCAGTTAAAACAAACCAGACCACACATCAGGAGGCTGCTGGTAAAGCGAACACGCCGGCCCTGCTGTACCTGACCCTCGGCGAGGACCGCTGACCCCGTGACCTTTGACTGGAGGAAGTGAAAGCTGTGGCAGCGTGACGGGGGAGTGCGAGATGCCTGGAGCAGAGACGACGCTCTCATGTTCACCCTGAGAACAAACTGGCGATTTTGAGCGACACCAGTAAAAAAAACAAGGTTGTTTCACGACATGTTTTCACCCATTTTATAGGTATTTAGTGGGGGGTGCCTGCTGGGGATGTGTGACATGTCTCAGGTGAGGCCAAAGCTCTCTCTCTCTCTCACACACACGCACACACACACACACACACACACACACACACACACACACACACACACACACACACACACACACACACACACACACACACACACACACACACACACACACACACACACACACACACACACACACACACACACACACACACACACACACACACACACACACACACACATTCATTAAGTACACCAGTCTTGAAATGTAAAGAAGAGGCGAGAAACAAAGAAAAAAAGCGAGATTCTACTCTGGTCATCTGAGGCCCGCCGTCCTCTGACTGAGCCTCGTCTGCGTGCATGAGTGACATTGTATGCACATGACTCAGTGAGTCAGTGGGACATTGAGTCAGAGAGTAAGTATGAAGGTTCACTGACGCATCGTGCAGATTTTCTCACATCTCTGAGATAACAAACCCGGACAAATTGCACATTTTAGGATGGGAAGTACCCCAAACTGGATCTGTGAGCGGGCTAAAGATAAAAAATCCAGAGTTCAGAGGATGTTCATGTTCATGTAGGTGGAGTAACGAACACAGAAAACAAACAAACCGCACGTCAAAACACCTGAAGCTTAAAGACTTGATCTGTCCCTGATCCCCTCAGAGGTACTGGAGGGAAGAGAAATGGATGCAGCATCACAGAGGAGGGTCACACTGGAACTGACTGCCACTGTTTCCTCCCCATCCATAAGAACACACACACACACACACACACACACACACACACACACACACACACACACACACACACACACACACACACACACACACACACACACACACACACACACACACACACACACACACACACACACACACACACACACACACACACACACACACACACACACTGATTTATATTTTTCCACAATTAAGACTCACCTCCTGGCACCTTGTAAACACGTCAGATCATAAATCATAAAACTTCACTTCATAAAACAGAGAGAACATAACACCTCCTCCATCCTCATCCGGCCAGACTGCATTTCTCAAACTGTGCTAATAGACACTAAGTTCATTCTGACACTGAATCCAGACCACAATGACCCCCAGAGTCAGAGGAGCATAAACCAGCTGGCAGGTGCGAGCAGGAGGGTGATGTGAAAAGAAGCCAAACATCAAACAGCCATTTGAGTGTTGTCACAGCAAACATCAAGTCTATTTTCACAGCAACTTTACGCATAAAAATGCCCAATAATATTCTTCTAAATGCCTTCATAAACAACTTTATAGAATCTGAATGGCGCCTTACCCGCTGTCCTGTGCGCGTTCTGCTCCAAGTGCGCACCGGAGAGGGCAGGAGAGCAGCTTCTTCCACGCTGGGCGCAGCACATGTTTTTGTCTATCCATACGCTGCGATGCGTCATGTTTTACACCTTATTGTCACGGCTTGTGAGCATTCAGAGCAGGCTGTCTCCACTGAGGCTGAAGCAAACATGAAGAATCCATCTAAAGCGGTTCTGCTTCAACACGAGAGGCGCCTCCTCCTCGTTTTTTACGCAGGCCAAAAAAAATCCCTTTTTCTCTGGCCGGTCTCCTGTCACGGCTCCTTGCAGAGTCTCAGCACCCTGGACAAGAACAGAGAGGGTGCAGGGTGAATACTGACTGTTAACCTGCGGCCTGAAGTCATATTAGTCATATTATTAAGAGTTGTATAATGGCTGTTAAAGTTTGATTGAAATATCCCCGCTGGGTGAGATCCTTTCTCAATTTTTAATAACACCATTTCAAAAATAATAATCCTGAAGCAAGTCTTTCTAACATAGATGTCTCTGTGTGAAATTAATCATGGCTCCTTCTCCTTCCTTCTCTGTCAGCTCTTGTCGCTTCTAGATAAATCCTGTAACATGTCCAACTCTACGAGTGATAAGTTATCTTTAACGCAATGTCCCTTTTCTTTCTTTCTTTCTTTTTTTTTTTAAAGAAATGTGCATTTTAAGAAAGAATACGTGACCAAATGACTTGTTAAGATGGATAGTTGTATACATGTCAGGGAAAATAAACTTTACAGCAGACTGGAGCATGCAGGGTGAAGCCTATATAAAATCTAATTCAGTAGGAGTTTGTTTGCGGTGGCACAAACCCTCCTACACGGTGACCGAGAGAGAAGGACAGACAGTCACAAGTGTAGAAAGTGTTTGCCCTCAATTTGCCGCTCGTGCTCAGTCTCTCTGCTGATTCACGTCCAACCATCGTTTAGTGAAATGAAGCCAGTTTTTCAGGCATGACTTCCCCTTTCCTTACCTCCAGTAACCTGTTCAGTCTTGCCTCCAAACAGCTCTTATGGTTAATGAGTAAAGAACACCGCGGGAAATGTCTCACAACATGTTCTGCGTCACTTAAAAGTGAAGTCAAGGTCGACAGAGAATCAAAACGTCCGAGGAGACTGTGCGCGGTCCCCTAATTTAGGACGAAAGTCTTGTTTCCTCCTTCTTTCACGCGTCAGCTGGGCTTAAGCAAATTTGAATGTGAAGTTCAAACTGAAAGAAAAAACCTGCTGTGTCGGTCAAAATATATCTCTTAAACATAAAAAGTCCATGCGTCACGCCTTTACGCAGCTATGGTCCGCGTCTCCAAGTAGGACCTTCTGTTTTTCTTTTTTAAACTCTCTTACTTTGGACTCAGGTATCCAGTTATCAGAGACTGTGCCGCTCCGGTGTCTTCTCAGGAGTCTACTACACAGCTACTAAACAACGTCTACAATGCCTCGCAGGACTGGAGGCTATGCGTAAAAACATGTAGCGCGCCGCTCCGCCTGTCAGAGACTTTGTGAAACCGGAGCGCGGTGACCGCTCTACAAAGTGCTGTGATTTTTCTTCCCCATCCACAAAGCTCAGATGTCTTTTTGTTCCTGCGCTGGGGAGGGAGGGAGGAAGGGAGAGAGGGGAGTGACTGTCACACAGGACGGTCATGGAGCCTTTCTGGAAAAGAGTTCCAGTGGAAGAATCCGGCGAGTGACATCTGTCCTTCAGTGTTTACACTCCCTGACTCACACATGTGAATGCTTCACTACGGTATATTCCACTTGTAACACACACACGCACACGCACACGCACACACACACACACACACACACACACACACACACACACACACACACACACACACACACACACACACACACACACACACACACACACACACACACACACACACACACACACACACACACACACACACACACACACACACACACACACACACACACACACACACACACACACACACACACACACACACACACACACACACAGATGGATTATGAGACAATGGGCCCCTGGGCACATACATGGAAAAGGTCCCCATAACACTTCCTACAGAGCACCCAGACTGAAAGAGACACAAAACGACTACAAAAGATGCAGACTCATCTCTTTGTGATCCGTTATTCTGTCTTTTTGGTAGTTCTACATCTATTTGTGTTTTTTTGTGTCTCTTTATTGATTTACTTTCCAACAATAAATATTAACTGTCACTTCAAACAGAGGCTCAATTGTGGCCCAGCAGCTCATTGACCCCTTGAGCTCCTGAGCTGTGCCCAGTAGGCTGGCCCGCTAAGAAATCATTCCATGTGCACATGCATGATGGATTGCACCCGTAGGCCTACACACGCAGACACACAAGCACACACACACTCACACACACACACACACACACCCGCACACCCCCTCCACACACACACTCAGGTGTGTTTGCCACCCTGCTTCATATGTTTGTCCAGTCAGTCCTGCGCTGGCCTCTTTATCAGACGGTGTCACCTGCTGTCAGGCCTGAAGGATGGGAAGAGGACTCCTCTGACACACCACCTGCTCACTGCACCAGCAACCCCACACACCTTCACCCAGCGGAGCTCCTGGCCACACTCCACCCCCTGCACCTTGCAGGTTTGTCCCGTTTCGTCCTTCCACCCCACTTCACTCCACCCACCCACTCTTCAACACACGGAAGGGCCCTCCGGCTGAGGCACTCCCTGCAGGGCAAACACTGAGGCCCGCCGAGTACAAAGGCTGGGTAAACAGCTCCTTAGATTTTCTCTCCAGGCCCACTCTCCACGCAAAGGCAGAGACAAATGCAGGGAGGATCCCTGGTCTCAGCCGCAACGCTATTATTAGTAGAGACCAACACAGCAACAATGCACACAGCTGAGGTGCATGGCATGCAGGAATGTTACCGTCAGATAGGATAGGATGAGTTAAATAAGTACAGGAGGGAAGGGTGACCTGCTAGGATCATAAAAATCTAATATTTGTGTCTTGTTGAGATCCAAGACAAGTGAAATATGGCTTTGTAAAAGTTTAATTCCCTAGTATTGCCCAGAACAAGCCTCTTTTACTCCTTAAACACACATTACCACACACATCAAACTGACACGGCTGCTAAAAAGTACCAGTCCTCCTCTTAAGAAGATCAGATAATAAACTCCAGAGTGAAAAATGTCCTCAATAAAATGAATCACTGTGTAAACTATAAGTCAGCAGGTGGGTGGCAGTTTTAGCAGAAGGCACCACACTGTAAGCAGGGCAACAAATTTAAGAAGTGTGTCTACACCATCTATCAACGTGAGCAGTGGCGATGACCTTGTTATGGAGGGAGCTGCAGCATGACACCGATTGTACACCAACAGTTAAACACCGTGCAAGCACAACACGCATATATCTTTCATTTCCTTGTAAGAATATAAAACTAAATTTATGGCAACAGCTTTAAACAAGAAGATATAAAAATATTCTTAAATGATTTAGTTATGTAGCGACTCTCTTTGGGATGTACACAGTGGTTTCCAAGGATACAGGGTGCTGTTTTGGGCCTTTGGAGCTGCTGAGTCCATCCAAGTTCAGGACTGGATGGGGGAGCGGGTGTGTGCTTTGGATTTTGAGTGATGATGCTAAATGATGATAAAGGGAGAGACAGAAACAAGTGACTGTTCCAGATTTGATGGACAGTTAAGGTCATTTTAAATTCCCTCCAAGGTTTCTCTGGTTTCTTCTGGAGGCACAGGTCCTTCCTCTCCGTCTCTTCTGTGCTGTCTCCATCTTAAAGGTGCCTCTCTTTTCTTGGGCCTGTTCCAGCTGGGAACTCCCCTCATCCAGCACACTGTCCAAAGCCCTCAGGCCCTCAAATCTATAAAATAAAGCCAAATCTGTGGGACAAAGTCATACTGTAGTTTGGAAGAGCAAAACAGTGAACTCCATAACAACGTGTTTCCACATTAGCTCAAACGAGTGCATAACGCGCAAATAAATCTGCAGTGATTTACATTTCATCAGAGCATTTCAAAGCTGCGTTCTCGCAGGCGTTCTCCAGATTTGTTGTATCACTGTTCATACAAACAAATCATAAAGCAAAGTGTCGGCATGTGGCTTGATTAGAGGCGTTCTTATGTGGATGGATGGAGGGTGAGCAGAGTGTGAAACTTCAGTTTGTCTCGTCTTATCTCAGGGGAGTACAGCTGAAATGATAAGTTGAATAATCAAAAATGAATCAGCAACAATTTGGATAATCAATTAATCATTTAAGTAAATATTAAGCAACAAGAGTCTACAGACAGAGTGCCTCTGTGTGGGAAACCTACATTATGTGACCTAAAAACACTGGTGAGAAGTCAATACACTTAATGAGTCATATTAACCAATTTATTAACAAACCTTTACTAAGGAACTGGAATTATTCTGTCAGATTGCCAGCAGCAGCCATTTTTAGGATTATTTATGATTTAGGAGTCCTCTTGACTACTGCTAACTTTACAGATTTAGGAGCTGGTTTAACAGGTAAAAAGTTTAAATCTCTTTACCTCCGCTATGTAGGTTATGTTTTGGAGGATATCAGAAAAACTACTGCTACTTAAATGTTTTAGCAGAACAGGATCACAGGATGGTGACATCTCTTTGAAGTAAAGATAGGGCAGGGTTCACCCCTCTGTGAAAGACTGCGCCGGCATTAGTGCAACAACTTAAAAATAATGTTTCTTAATGTAAAATTGCAAACAATTTGGGGATTTCATCTACTCCAGCGCTGGATTAGGGTGTGACTCCACTAAAAAGCAGGCGAACAACAACTCTGGCTGTATTGTATTTCTTTAAATCAATCACAATCATCTTGGGTGGGGTTAAGCGGAAGGTGTTGTGCAAAATATAGCAGAGGGCCTGACATCCGGCCCCCAGGCTAGCTACAAATAAAGATATTAGCATTATTGAACACAATATTGCCAGAGCGATCCGAGACTGTGAGTATAAGATGTATTGCCGTCTTTACAGCAAGGTGTTGTGCAAATGTTTTTGTACTTTTTCCTCCTCATACTTCATCCTAAAGGCCACATATCTGACTGAGGAGTGTTTTCTAACTTACAGATGTTTCCGACCTGCTTCTCGCCTATGAGCCCTTGTTTGTGCGTTTCCATCACAACAGAGGAGACGATCAGAAACACTGAACACAAGGTCTCGCCATCTTTTAACAATTCTTTGAAATGTTTTGTGTCATTTTGTGTCATTTGTAGTTTAGAGGCTAACAGGACAAGAAGAAACACTGGAGTGATGCAGGTGCATGACAGCCCTGTAGGTGTGTCACATCCACAGACAAAGGTAAACTCAATGAATGTGGGACACAGTGCAAAGGAGGGAATGTTGTTTTCCCTCATCTCAGCTGACCCGACATTGAGTAAACAGAGGGGAAAAAATGGGTGTCCGACTGGGTGTTTTCTCTAACCATTCCAACTTTTTTTTTTTTTTTACAAGTTTAAATTTCAGGCCCCGGCGGTCGTGGCCCCTCCGTTCCAATCCTACGGAGAGGAGGTGGGGCGGGGAACCTGTCGCACAGAATAAAAGGCCTGTTGGCTGAAGAGGTGCAGACGTGCTCATACCCCTGTCTGCCGGACCAACAGAAATGACTGCTTACAGCCGGGCCAGCTGCCTCAACGAGATCCCAGGTGGCAAATATCCTCCTGCTGCGAGGGAGCAAGCATTCGATCCCACCCTGCGGAGGTCAGGAAATCTGTTGAGTCAAGAGTAGCCAGAGCGAGGTGGTTTTGGTGACCGGTGAGGCGTGACTTGTGGGGGCCGAAAGTTTCTGGCACCCCATTAACAGCAGGATGGGATGGTCCAGTGGCGCTTTAAGGGCCCTCAGCGTCTTGTCCTCCTTCCCCTCACACCAATACTGACTTACAGCAGCCACAGCTGGACGGCCAGCTCTCGCTCCTTCTCAGCAATACTCCTCTTGGTTTATTACAATGTTGTGGTGTGTGAAAGTGAGTGAGAGATTCATGGCTGCAGCTGAATAGCCCATGTGTTTATTGTGTGTGTGTGTGCGTGCGTGCGTGCGTGCGTGCGTGCAACAGGTCTTGAATGGGTCCCTCATGGCCACAGCAATGAAACAAGATCTACCTCAGAGTGGAGCAGGTGAAGAGAAAAGAAAATACACGGCATAGGGATGGGAACAGACATCAAAAATGGAAAAGAATGAGGGAAGAGGAATGGGTGAGGGGAGGAAAGTGAGAGTCAGAGGGCCAGACATAAACACACAAGAGAAAAAAGGAGAGTACATTAGGGAGGAAGTCCGGTGGATGGGGAATTGAAAAATGATTTCCTCTGGCTCTGCAGGTAGGAGATACAGAGCAGGAGAGGAAATCCCCTTGTCCACGCTCCTCCGTTCATCCCTTCTTCATCTTTACTGTGAGCTTCCTGCAGTTTGTAACCTCTGAATGGGACTAAGTGACACACAGACAGTATAATACCCAAAGCATGCTGCAGGGCCAATGTGTGCTGCGGAGACATTCGCCCCCCCGTAACATTTTGACAAAAGCAAGAATGTTTGGGGAAACAACCAGTTACTCCACATTTGTCAAAAGATGCAAACAACATGCAAATATCCATTACAAACGTATTTATTGAGTTGCAGAAAGCCATTTATAACTGTATATAAAAAAACAAACGGTAACACCTTCGATCACTTTGAGTTCTTTCTGATGGTGGTGGTGAAAATGTACATGTCAAAAATAAAAGAAAGAAAATGTTCATAAATATGATGATTGATAAAAGCGAATATACATTCTGCTTTAAAATGAACAGGTTATGAAGTAGAGGCGATTTGGGTCCAATCCATTCGAACTCCTCCAGCATGAGTAAAAATGAAAATGAAAAACCTAGAAGAAGAAAAAACAGAAGAAACTCCAGCGGAGGGTCTGTTTAGTCTCAAAGCTTTAAGGACCATACTGGTGCTTTGGCATGTTTTAGCCCGCTGACTACACATACTTTACATTATTAATGGCCTTTTTTTTCAAAACATATTGAGATTTTAGACGCCACTGGTATCAAATGATTTCAGTAAGCTATAAATCTTACCTGTTTGCTACGCATAATCAGTCTCCTTTATTTTTTGTCAAGTCACATTATAGCGATACGACCCTGCAGCAGTCGGCAGGGGCCAGTTTCAAACTCTCCTCGCATTCAAAGGATGTTCAAACATTCAAGCATTAAAGAGGTACTCCAGTGATTTGACATTGCACTTCCATAAAAATGGGAATAATTAAAAAAAAGAAAAGACAATTAAAATCCAAAACGTAGCAGCAGAAAGCAAGATATCCTGACGTTTAGTCCCTAGCATGAGCTCCAAAAACATTGAATCCAACATTTTCTTGGACTTTAGAAAGCTCCCTCCTGATTATACAAGTTCTTACAGGCTGAGAAGTACTCCTTGTGACGAGTAAACTGAACATCAGTTGTAAAATCGGTGGAGTGCCCCTTTAATTGTAAGCTGCCAGAAACTCATAGTACTAATGAGCAATGAGCAACCATGAAAAAAGTTAAAGTTTTTTGTATTAGAACATTTAACATACACTTAGATATGTAGTTTATGGGCTAAAACATACAAAACAACCAGTATGGGGCTTCAGGTCTTCCTAGACTGTATATAATGTATATACAGCACAGATATGAAATGGACTGGTTCCAAATCACAGAAATGAGACATGGCCTGTCCTGACCTGAAGCTGATCTTACATTCTGGATCAGCTGCAGTTACTTTCACAGGTCAAACTCCTCGCTACAGTATCCAGGTGATGAGGTGTAAGGCACTGAGAGCGCCTCATGATAGTGCAATGGTCAGCTATTCCCTGTACCTTTGCTCTCAGCAAAAGTCCCAAATGGGGCCAAGTTTTCCAGAAAAAAGTGATCCATTCCTTCAAACCCGGTGAAGCCGTTCTGAAGGGACTGGGTCGGACACGCTGCTGCAGAATCCCAGCGGTGTTTGTTAGAACTAATCAAGAACAGGAACGTATGGAGCAACAAAGCAGATGCAACAGCAGCAGCTTACTGGTTGAGAGTAAAGGAAGTGAATCTGTGTGTGCACAATGTACAGTAAATATGCACTTCCAAACAAGACCACGTAGAAACAGAAAATAGTTGAAAACCCTCATTGAATTGTTTTTAAAATTACTATGTAAAAGTGATTATCGCACTAATTTGATATGACAAAAAGGAAAACAGATGCGACATGTTAACATAGTCACATCGTGTTTAGGGGGGAAGCAGAAGGAGAAGCAAAAGTTTTGATTAATACTGAACACTTTCTATGTTCATGCAGTGTTAAAATACTGAAACATGTGGCAGAACCCTCATCTACAAAGTGCAAAGGCCTGATCAGCACATGTGATGTTAATTTAACAATTGAGTGCCGCGATTACCACCTCATAGATTCTCTCAAATCTAAGAAATTTGCTATTATGTGTCCACTGTTAATATAAACCGCATAAAGCACAGACATAAAAGGCTGCTGTCTAACATAATTTATTACCAAAGTCATTGATGAATCTGTTTTTATTTGGCTTAATCACAACACTGCTTCTGCCACAAACTTAAATGATGATGCAGTCTCTAAGGAAATACGTTGGTGAAAAGAAAAAAACAACACAAATTCAAACGTTTGCGTTTTTCTCTGAGCAAAAACAACAGAAAGCAGGCCTGCCTGTGACCAAACAGTTGGGACTTTGTGACAATGACAAATAAATAATTAAAATGAACCTTGAACCAAAAATATATATATATATGTATATATATCTATAAAACCTTGTTTAAAACCTGCAGCAACAGGAGGTTGGAGGAGGGATCCGACATACAGAATCTGTTCTCCTTGACCAGGACACGTTACTGTATGTCTACGCTGCAGCCTGGAGGCTTTGCAGCTGATGAAGAGATGAAGACAGTACCGTGACATGGATGAGCCCAGAGGAGGAGGGATTTACAAAGAGACAAAGAGGTGGAAGAGAGAGATGCAGTGTCTTACTTTTGGGCTCACCTGCCAGAGCTGGTAATCTAAAAACAAATAGTCCCACAATTAAAATAATTTAGACAGACCAAAATAATTAATACACAATTCTTCCCGATACGTGCTTTCAATGCCATTTAGTGTTGAGAATCTAAATCTCTTCGGTGACCTCTCACTTGATATAAGCAGCCACATGTGGATAACTCACACAGCCACTTTGTTGAGGAAAGAAAGAACCTGCTTTATTAGAGTCACTAATATAATTCTTTTACAAAGTTACAAAAACTGAAGTCAGTATATTACTTAAACACTCGACTGCTAGCGTCTTAAAGTGACCCAAGTCTGTGTGTCAGGTGACCCTCACTGATTTATCTACCGTCAACTGGCTTGGCAAGTGTTAATTTTGGACCCTGGACAGGCAGTAAAAAAATGAATGAATGGACAAATGGAGAGTGGGGATAGGTGGGACAGGGGTGGGGGCTGCTGCAGCTTGTTAAAAGCACAGTAAAAATCTTTGATATTTACACTGAGGAAAGTGAATACATTCAGGCAGCAAAAGGAGGAGGACGGCCTCTCCCCTGTACGAGGTACGTTTGGCACTGCTAATACTCAACCCATTCCCGCACGCTCTCCGTAACAGTCCTCTTTTCATTCCTTTCTCTTCTGTCCCTTCATCAAGTCAGCCAGTGAGTCAAGCTGAATCCTGACATCTGTATGTCAACATGTCACTTCTGTTCCTTACCATTCATTCATGTGATACTCCAGGTGGTGAAGTGGTAAACGTTGAAGCGCTGGGGCCAGCAGAGCTTTCCTGCGACTGTCCCTTGATAAGACAGGAACTGGGCAGATCCAGTCCTCCCTGTGTCCAACCCCTCCGCTCCCTGCTTGAATCAGCAGGAGTCTTTGGTTCAGAAGGCACATGTGTGCATCTCTCCACAAAAACCCTCCTGTATGTTTTTTTTTGTTAAATAATCTCCTTTGATATGAAAAAAACCCAGACAGTGTGCAGGCCACCCAGATTCTAAGGGTTCTTTCTCCAGAGTCAATCCATTTCTCATTTTCCTGTTTTATAGTCCTTTGGGAAAGGCAGAAAGAGACTGTGGGGGGTGTAAACTCAGATACCGTTGGTCAGGTCTGTGATAATGTTAGCCTTCACCAGCTTGCGGAGGAACTCCTTTTCCTTGGATATGTTGTGTGTCCATGACTGTGGGAGAATCAAAAGAAGAAAAAAACATGATCATCATGTGGATACTTCTACATTAGCATTCATGAGCACGTATTTCAAAAGCATTGCTATATGCACTTGAACCTGTAGGTTGAGGACTTTCCCTTCCCAGTGTCTATACATGTGGGTGTGTATATACGGTATATGAGTAAAGCCACAGTGGGTCAGCTTTCCTCCCTACTGTGCTATGAGGATTCAGTCCAGTGGGTCGACATGTAACCAGAGCCGGTGGTTCCTGTGTGGTGCTTTGGGATGCAGGGACTAAGGAACAGCCACAGAGCAAATAAAGGAGACAAAGGGTGGAGGAAGAAACGTACAGGAGGGAATGGGAAGAAGAGGAAAAAGTGGAGATCTAAAAGGAGGTTGGGCCCTGCAGCTGCCTCTGGTCTATCCGGCAGGTTCAAGACTCTCCTACAGACTCTAGGCCCGTCTGGGTCAGACCTCCTACCCCTACGTGATGGGTCACAGCAGGACCAGAAGGAACAATAAGCTACAGTTTTACTGGAAACCAACATGAGAAACAAGGCTGTAATTAAGTCCAACTGACATCTGTGTGTGCTGTCATGATAAACTGAGCAAATGTTATTTCTGAAAAGAAAAAAAGCCTTCAAAGATGCATCAGGATTTAGCTCCCAAGCCTCTGGTAGGGCAGGCTGGTGTTACTGTTTGATTGACAGCTGATGTTGAAGAATATTGACCAGCACCATTCACCATCCAACCAGAGCGATGTTGACATTTGCAGGTAAATAATTACGCTGTACAATATTCCTATCTGGCCTGGTAATTAGCCAGCTAGCTATGGCAAGCGGTTTTTAACATTTAATCAAATCACAGTCCTATCTGTAGTTACATTCTAGATATCTACAGTAGCATTTCTCCTAGTCAAAATTATATTCTTACTAGTCAGAATGATAAAGATATCCACAATAACATTTTTTACTAGTAAAAATTGTATTTAAAGATATTTAAATCATTATTTCTCCTTGTCAAAATTCAGTTCAAGATATCTTTAAATCCTTAAAGAGTAGAGAATCTCTGGAAAACCCTTGGCAACAAAGTAATGTCTGTAAAGACACACAATGTAAAGAAACCCACTACAGTTACTGAACTGTGGAAGAGACTGAGTCAGAATGGACCGAGATCAAACCAGAGCAGTGTGAGAAACTAGTGATGTGGGCGCAGATGTGCTGAAGTCATTCAAAGCTGTGGCCTCTACACTTCCTATTCATTTTTGAATCCTATAGCCCGAAGAAAACATTGTTTAAATCTTCGCTTCTGATAAAATAGCAATATTTCGGAATAAATGAAGTATCAATAGTTTGTTCTCTAATTTTGATCTCCCGTGTAATCTCCTTTTACGCTTATATGACTAAATCATTATCAAACAGCTGGTTATTTATCCCCTTTTTGCTCCACTATGTTCACCAGCTGGAAGGCTAATTGTCTGTGTGCCGTTTGGGGTTGAGCAGATAACGTACAGCGGATTAATCAAAGCTTTGGTCAATGACAGCTGCGAGTGTGAATCAAAACCGCAAAAACCTCAGTAGAGCCGAGGGGAACTGCACAGTTGGGTGATAACAAGCATTCACAGTCAAGTACTCATTAGATTATTTTTTAGATAAAAATATTGATCACAGCAAATTTAAATCAATCATTTAAATCTAAATCAATTTGTCAATAAGTTTGATCAGCTGAAATCAGAGAATTAAAGAAAATAAAGCATCTCATAGCAGATGACCTCAGTAGCATCACACTGTCTGGCTGTGGTTAAAAGTGTTCCAAACAACAAAAGCCAGAAGTATTCCCATTAATTAGCCATGTGTGGCGGATGACAATGTTGATGAAGATGATGATAATAAATGTTAAAGGTTCACTGGGAGTTTAGACAAAGGTTATCCTCATACTGAGCTCATGGTTTACATGTGTCAGCACACGGGTGACATCTTTGATTCCACTGGGTTTCAGTGTAAACACGGAGAGGAAGACTTGACTGATGGAGAGGAAGGAGGGCGTTTAGAAAATGGCCGCTCAAACGACGCACTTAAGCCGTTTGTATGTTGATTCAGTGACTGATGGAAGACCAGCGAAACTTCAATCTTGGTAAATTACAGATTTAACCTTTTGATGCTTTCATTCTTCGGTTTTAGTTTTTATTTCGTTTCAGAGCTACACTCTGCAGACATTTTTCTTCCCACCTTCACAGTTTTAACAGCACCAAAGAGGCTGTCAATAACTCTTATTTCTGAATAACTTCGTCAGTTAGAAAACAAGAGAGAGACATCCAATCAGTGCAACTCCACACATATATAGCTATATCTTTGGATGCAAATACAAAAGCTGATAGAAGTTTTATTCATGCACATTTTGTACACTAATATTACCATCAGACTAAACAGTGAAGGCTTTGTACAGAATGTATTTTGGCTGTAGGCCAGTTCACCTCTCCCCTCCTCCACAGGAGCGGTGGTCCCTCCTCATCAAAGTTTACAGTGTTTTGTTTCTTCAGTTATTCTTCAGCGTGAAGCCAGAAAATAATGTTCTCATTAGCAAGGGGAGAATGTCACTCCAGATTTCATTTAAAAATCTGGTAATTTAAGAGCGCTATGATTATGCACGATATGTGCCAACTTTGTAGAACAGAGCAACAGATTTTTTTTAACTTTCTGACCAAAACACACTAGAAATTAATGCTGTGCTCAGATGTTCACAAAACTCACCTCTTTAATGGCGGACATCTTGACCGTCTCGTAATAGTGCAGAGGTGCGTGGGGCGTGTTCATGTCGTAGCCAAAACCAGCAACCGCCACTTCATCACAGTTATGCAGTGCCATCGTTATAGCAACTGTTCCCAAAGTTGGAATGTTCTGTAGTTAAAAAAACAGAGATGGAGGCCGTCAGGACCTCACAGCGTATACGCACCAGGAGCATCATTTATTCATGAAAATGTATTTAGACTAACACAGGGATTAAAATTGACAAAACATGTGCGGCATCACCACTTTCATAAAATTTCGAAACTGATCATGGCTTCTGACACTAGTTCAGAGACAGATGTCTACTGTCCCTCTCATATATCAGCTTCCCTTTTGCCTTTGTACCTCTGACTTTGTTCTGCTCCACTGCTGCTAACTGACTTTGAGCACTTGGTGATTAACTATTACCTTTAAGACGCGACCCCTGCAGACCCCTGCTGCAACACAGTGATCTACAGGGTTGAACTGTGCTTCCTAACCGCCTTGGGCTGCCAGAGATCTGGGGGGTACAGGGGCTGTGTGTGTGGATGTTGGAGAACAAGAGAGGAAAAAAAGAGTGTGTGTCAGGGAAAAAAAAGTGGGTGCAGAAGAAAGCGCGGAGGGAGGCCCCATTTAAATCATTACCCTGATTTGCAGCCCTCAGGGTAGGTGGAGCTGAACCAGCAGCTGGCCAACCCCCTACTGCGTGCTCTAATACAGATTAATTTACACACACACTCGTATACACACTCAACATAAACACTAGTATAACAAATAGGCCTCCTCATTAATTTCCACATATATAAACATTAACTGCGATGGTCAGAAGATAGACAGAAAAGTGTTCTAGGGGGAGAATGTGCCAAATCATACAACTCTGCAGTACTGTTTCATACAATACATGCTGCAAACACCTAGAAATGTACGCACATGTACGCACACACACACACACACACACACGGGCCAGATACCCACATGTTGAACACATGTTGCAGAGTGGAGTTCATGCAGGGGTGTTCTGGTGGCCCCAGAGGGCAGAGTTACGGTGATACACATCCCATGTCTTCTCTAATTCTCTAACAATATTCCCCTCTACTTACCAACCAAACACACTTCTCAATAATACATGAATACAATCACGATCAATACATTTGTCTGCTCTTTTCACTTTATTTCTCCAACAAAAAGTTTTCTGGTCAAGAGCTGATTCAGCAGCGTCCAGACAAACATGATCCATGAGCAAAGCCCATATATATACTTCTAACACTGAATAAAAACAGTGCAGCAGTGTAGAAGTCAGACTGGAGCAGGGTTGTAGCAGGTATTCAACATTTTGGCAATGTCAACAATCAGAAATTGTTTGGCATTTTTTTTAATATACTTTAATTCTCCCTTTTATTTTGAAAATGGTGGTGGTTATGCTGCCATTCTGAGGTATTTCTCCAGAAAATAAGATTCAAGAACAAACATACAAGAGTAAAACACGACTGAAAAGCAGATCATATACACATCTGAAAAAGATGGTAAAACTTGACAAAAAGTACATTTAATTTGGTACAAGTGTTCCCTGATCAGAGCGACTGTTACATGACTGATAAAATGTAGGTCAAAGGCCTTACATGCCTCTAGACACAGTAGATTATGTAACGTATGCATTTTTTCTTACATCAATTAAAGATAAATTTGTAACTGCAGAGCACAGTGCTGTCGTAAACTTGGCTTCAGTGCTGTACCACTGAAATGGATCATTTCTGCACAATGTCTGTCCTGTATACAGAATATACAGTAAATGTAAAACAATTGTTTGGTGCAGTTAAAGTCTGAATCGTCTCATCATATTTTTAAAGTGGGCTATATAAATATAATAAAAATAAATACATAAAGTTCATTATTATCCAGTATCAGATTTCTCAGTTCAATTGTTTCCCTTGAAAACACAGTCTAAGTGCTGAAGACTGATTCCTGCATGTGTCTTACCCCTTTGCCCATGAGGCCGTTGTTAAAGGGCAGGCCAATGAACTGGAAGGCAGCTTCCTGGATGAAGTAGGGATTGAGGATTCTCATCTCTGTCGGCTCCCGAGGCACATAGTGAGCCACCGACTTCCAAAAACCCTCTGTACCCCTCTGAGGTATAGGTAAGGAAATAGACAGGAACACAGGGAAAAAACAGGGGAGGAAAAACAGAAAGTGGTGCATTAGTAGTTGTCAACATAAATACTGGACTGTTTTTTCTCTGCAAGGCCAGTTTCATGTGCAAAAAACACAAAACTGACATTCACATGATGTTACCTCCACGGTGGAGAGCCAACTACAATTTACCAACTGAACATCAAAGTTAGATTATCCTCTGTAACACTGACATAAAACACAGAAGCCAACCAGAAGCCAGACCCCTACTACACTGATTAGGGAAATAGCTTTTGGGCCTTTAACGGATGAAGTCAGGGTGAGGGGTTCACAGGACATCAGTAATTACGACTCCTGGTAGGAGGGGACTCGAGCAGTGGGTGAGGGGTACAGCTGCCCTGCAGTGTTTAGTGCTTAAAGTGTTCCTTAGTAAAATGTTTGGGGACTGATTCATATGAAGGATCTCATTATTTAAGCAAAATATTATTACATTTATTTGTCTCCTTTTTAGGGAATAATGTTATTCCAAATGCATCTCAGCACACATTTGAACCTCTTCACTGTAGTATTTCTCAAAGTACCAGAAGATTCAAACATACTTTCACCCTGTCTTGTTTTATTTTTAAATAGGCTACATTTAAAATCACTAATTCATCAAGTAATTTCCACCTGACTTAAAACCAGACAACAGAGAGAAAAAACGACTTTTCCATCAGAACATATTGCCTCTTGATCACAGCTTCTGTTCCCCTGAGAGACAAGTGGCAAATTCAGTGTCTTCCACATTTGGTCAGACTTGATATTTGCTACATGATGCATGATTTCTAATTGTGGAAAAACGTTTGTTAAGTCTACATTAAATATCTGCTGTTATGTTGCGGTTGGAAAATCACACTGCCCAAAACAGTGGCCACATCAATCATCTATGGTTAAATATGACAACAAAAAAGAAAAATGGTTCAAAGCACACCAATCATCATCAGTAGCAGACAGGTTGGCAGAGACAACTCAATAATAGTATACACCTCTGATGAAAAGCACTTGTTAAACTCATTCATAACAGAACCCTTTTTTTTTTATAGGAAACAGACAAACTCCCAAAAAGTACCCATGAAAATGATAGACTACATCATGTTAATTGCCAAGATAACATCTAACATATCAGTCTCCTTAACAGCATTATTTCCAAAGATAAACTAAATGAACGTGAAACTAGCAATGCATGATTGACTCGCCCGACAGTGCGAGTTCCTTAGAGGCATGAAGCCAATTCGATGAGCAGATGTAAATGGGAATCACCTGTTCAAATAGTCGAGCACCCACCCGGCCGCCTTTGATACAGTGATGCACGACTCTGTGCGTGTGTTTGTGTGTGTTGGCAGAGGCAGTAGCAACAAGTCTGCTGGCTTTGTGGCTTCAACAGTGGCGGCTCTTTTTGAACGTGGGCCCTGCTCTGTGCCTTCGGCAAGCTGTGACAGGACCAGCAGCTCATCTCTCCTGTCAACACAGCTTGTGTTTGCCAGGAATCTATTTAGCAGCGCTGTTTGGATGTGTGCGCGTCTGTGTACAGCGAATAAAAGAGAGTGAGGCATTTTTTTTCTTTATACTAAGAAGGAGAGAAGCTAATGACACTCAACACACGCCCCTCACTTTACACAGAAATGACCTGACATGTATGTAGACACAAATGCCACGGGGAGCGGATCTCTTTGAAGATATTCAAGCAACTGGCAAAGTAAGGGTGGCTTTGAGAAATATAAGAGCAATTAGTATGTAAGGATTCATGCCTGTCAGGAGGGAGGGACCTGTGGGTACTGTTATGAGTTGAGGAATGTGGGAAGTTGCTTAAATGAAAAGACACCAACTCAATGCTCCACTAGTTGGGATGGTCAGGGAAAGTTGATGATAACGCTCCACCCTTGTTTAGCTCTCAAACTAGAGTAAATGCAATGAACACTAAAATGTGCAACAATGACACAAGGTGAGTTTTAATAAGAAGGCTAATTAAATTAAATAAAGGTTAAAACAAACTTTGAAGTCATTCGCAATAGTGAAAGTTTTCATCAAAGACTGTTAAACAACTGCACTGTAACAGTGTTACTCAAAGCTCAAAGCAAATAGCCTCCAGGGAACAGGATGTGGCTTCCACTGCGGACTGACCGCTAACCTCTTCATGTATGAGTTTGTCAAGAGAAACACTGTTGAGCCAGTGGCATTTGACCAGTAAGGCACAGGAAGCTGCAGAGTGCTCCTACACCACGTACTTACCGAGCCCTGACACAAACACACACACACACACATACAAAAGGGGAAAAGAAGTGTGTGGCTTTGGTGTATAGGCTGTCGCTGGACTGTGGTCACAGAGGAAATGGCTGTTTCCCTTCTCCTGCGACAGCTTTATGGTTAAATTGGTCTGGATTATTAGATTTAAGTGTGTGCGCAAGGCTGTGTTCTTCAATAAAGCACCTGTTAAAACAACCTTGAACTGGGAGAGTTAATTGTTTGCAATGCAAGGAGATATACTGCAGAGAGGTTGACATCACTCAGTCAGAAGAAAGTAAATGGAGTTGTTAAAGTTCCACTTGTGTTGACATTAGTCAGTCAGTTTCCTTCCAGTTTTAGCGCATATTTGATTTACCAACTTTTCCACCTCAGCCAAACATAAAGCATTTCTTGCAATTAACCCTTCAATAAGCATAAAATCAGGTGGACGGAAACACTTATTCACTATCTGAAGTTGACCTCCTTTTAATTCTTAACAGGCAGTATTACGGAGCCTTGAACAAGCAAAAGTCATACACATCTTAGCTAGATTGGTGTTTTGGCATTATCCATTCTTATGACAACATAGAAAATGTCCCCTTTATTGCTTTGCTTCCCAAGTGTTATTGATGCAAAAGGAGCTACCATTAATGCATCATTGGATGTAGATTAATACCATAAAAGCACTCAGTTTCTCTGTGTCAGCGTTGTCAGTCACAACAGTAGTGTACTTGTCTTGTAATTTCACAGCTGTTGGAAAATCACAGCTATACAAACCATCACCAAAGGAGCTTAAAACGCAGGATTAGAGCAAGACAATGTCAGAGGGCGAGGAGAAGACCTAATGTAAGCCAAGACAAGTGAGGGATCAAACCGATGGAAAAAAATGATGTGGACTTAGAGATATAGAAGAAAAGAATGATGACACAATTAGTGCTAAAATGGAAAAAAGTTAACTACCAGAGATTTCCCTCATCTAGCTGTGTTCAAAACATCTAAACACAATTAAAATCATGTACAAAACTACTAGTAATATGAGAAAAGTAATGATGGGTTATGGTGTTGAAGACTTAAATTACGCTGGGCATAAACATGATGACTACATCCTTTTCCACTTGCAGAAAACTAAAAAAAAATAAAGGCACGGTTGCACTTCACCCTACAAATGTTAAATGCTCGGTTTAGAGGTTTGCGTTCATGGTTTTCAGTGTGGTTTGGTTTCAGTTTGGCCAATAAAACTTAATCCACCTTTAAACTAAAATGTTTCTATGCATTGAATGAAGTAGATCTCTGAGTTTGGAGTTCCCGAGGGACTGAGTAAAAAGTGTAGAAATGTGAAGCACTGAACATCAGTGTAACATGAGAAGAAAGAACAAAAAGTTTCACATCTGCTAGGTTACTACAGGTGGCTTTAAAGCCCTTCAGTGTAAACAAACACAAACAAACCTCGGCTTTCTGCCGACCACAAGTAGTAAAACAAGACAATCTTGTCACCAGATACAGTAAACAGAATGTATCATTTCAAAGTTTTGACCTATTCTTGTGTGTTTTAATCTCATAATATGGCTGGAATGACACAGATGTCCGTCCTTCCTTGCCTGACAGCCATCATGCAATCTGTCCATTTCTTGTTTTCTGAGGATGTGGTCGTGTTTGATGTTTATGGAGAGGATGACTCAAACGAGGTGGATTCCGGAAGGTAGACTAAGAGCAATTTAGAAACAAAAACGGCAGCACTGAACTGCTAACGATCACAATTACGGTTGTTCTGGAGGTCATTAGCACTGTGTACATGTTAGACCTTTGAGTTTACAAGTTGCAGTGTCTCACCACATAAGTGCTTCACTGAAGAGGAACCATTTCAGAAAGAATGTTTGAAAGGAAAGAGAGGTTTTTCCTAAGTAGCTGGTAAATGCTTAGATGCACAGCAGGGGATGTGTGTTTCTAAAATCCTAGAGGTAAAATTCTGGACAACATTGGTTATTTTATTGCTGTGTGTTAGCCAGGAATCTGAAGCATTCACCCAATATGCCTTTGCTTTTCTTGACACATACCAAGACCTCTGCCCTCATTGAGGTCATGGTGGAGTCTCTTTTTCTGGCCTCTCTTAGGTTATCCAGTGTGTGAAACCCTTGTCTCCACAGTCCCATGACGACAAACGTGAAAACAGTGTCAACCCTTGACAGCATTTTGACCCTGGCAGTGCCTGCTGGTATCTGAGAAAAAAACTAATTAGTCCTTCTAATCATCTAAAGATCTCCTAAACTTGCATTAATACTCAATTACCCAACAACCATTGTGTCAGAAAACACTACCAAAAAGGAACCCGGAGTAGGTAGGTAGGTGACTCATTTTTGAAATGTAACACTGATGGTAATCAGTGTCATCCGGACCCTATGTTAGTCACTTGGATCATGTTCAAAATCCATGTTTACAAGTATGTAAATGTTTATGGATGCATGTATGCATGCTACTTTGGGCTTCTGCACAGATGTTTGGGCTTAAAAATGAGCCATATATCTGTTATTTCTGTCCCACAGTATCTCTCAGTGAAAGCGGTACAATAAACCCTTTGTGCTAAAAAGACATGTCTAAACTGAAAAACCTGGCTGTTGCACAGAGATTAACAAAAGGAAATGATTTATAATGATATTCTAGCAGGAAGGCAATCATTTGGAAATTTTTTGTTGATGTGAAGCAACTGGCTATTTTGGTTATTCCATGCTCAGTTACTGGCATTGCATAAGAGATGTGCAATGTTTTTTTAAATATTGGCTTCATGACAATATTTTGATACTTCTGAGTAAGATCCACTGGCAGTATTTCTATTAAAGGAGAAATACTCTCTTCCTTAAATTGTCTCCATCCATCATTTCACTCTCTGGCCTGTAGAGAGCAGGGAGAGCTCCTCTAAACAAACAGGAGAGAAAGAACACCGGCACTCCACCTTCGAACCCTGTGTTTACCACCGGCTGTATATCCTTCACCGGCTCTGTTTGAAAATATCCCTGGATATACAAACAACTGCGGCTGTGGGTGCATGAACCGTGAGCGCGTGCTGTGCATGAGGGAAAAATCGAAAACTAGACAAATAGGAAAAAAGAGAGTATTGACAATTGTGGAAATCGTGTTTGAGCACATTTCTAAACAGCATGTAACCGGGCAATCAACCAGGCGGCTGCGTATGTGGGGTCGGACATTACAACAGTGACAAAGTTGAGCCGTAATCATGTAGACCTGTGGTAATGAGGGATTAGGGAAGTTTGAAGCCTTGTGATGCTCCAGTACTGTAATTGTATATGTAGTAGACGGCTTCACTGACTAAATGAAGGACCAAGGTCAATTTACAAATCTGGACTTGTGCGCGTGCGTGGGAGTGTTTGTGAGTGTACAAAACACTAAATAACAGATTGGGAAATTGCCTCGCTAATTTGTATTCAGTTCAGCCATCCAAGAACGCGCTGTATGCATTTGAAAAAGCACAATAGCGCAGGAGAGTTGAGCACTCTCACAACTGGCTGGATGAGTCACTTGCGGCTGCACAACAACTGTGTACCCGCCACTAACCTTTTAAAGAAGAGGGAGAAGAAAATACACTTTCTTTCATAACCACAGAGGAAGACTGAAAAGGTTTTGCATCCCTTGCAGCAGTGAGTGTGTGGGTTTCACAAAGAAAACCCCCCCTTCTGGACCAAGAGACGTGAAAGCTCCCAAAGGACAGCTGTCCTATGTTACATTACGTCTCCCTCTGGGATGGACTAAATGGATTTAAAGGAAACAGAGGAATGCTTGCTGCCATTTGGTGAGGATTTCCTCTAGCATATCATAAAGAAGACGGCATCACTCTCTCAAACCAGGTTGCCTTTTATTACCTCCACCAAGGGTTATGTTTTCAGCTTGGTTTGTCTGTCTGTCAGTTAAGAGGATTAAAGAAAAACTACTGGCCTAATTTTCATGAAACTTGGTGGAAGGGTGTAGCATGGACCAAGAAAGAACCCATTATATTTAGGAGCAGATCTGAGTCATTGGGGGATACATATAATTATCTTTCATTTCCATTATAATTAGGCACGAAGACTACATTTGGATTCTCCTTGTCAACACAAAATTCATGAAAGCTCGCGGTTTTAACTTTTCTGCGGGTTGGGCCATGGATGTATAAAGTTAAAGGTGGGAATATGCTATAAAAGGGTAAATAATAATAATAATAATAATAAAAATAATAATAATAATAATAATAATAATAATAATAATAATAATAGGGTCAACAAATCAAGTTGAAACGAAGATTAAAGCAGATCACGTACAGTTTGCTGGGTGTGTAGAAGCGCTCTGAGCTGGTGTCTGTAACAGCAGAACTCCGTTCAAAAAACAACAAAAATAATAACGCAGATCCAATTACCGAACAAAGGTCCTGATAAATTTGATTCACCATATTTTCTGATTCTGTCCCCAAGCATGTCTTCTAATTTGGCAAACACATAATCCACCGTGTTTCCCATTAACGCGAAATGGACATAAAGGAAAAGCAGTGCGTCACTCTCTTCACAAACAGCCCTTCGACACAACACAGTGCACTGTACGGCTTTCTGATTTTAGCAGCTTTTCCTTCATCAACTTCGCACAGAACATCATCTGAATATATTGTCATTTTGTGAGTTTTTGTTTTGGAAGCCGTGTCTCGCCATCTCCCGTGCTGCAGTACCACTCTATCTAAACAGTTCATGGTGCGCTGGCAGGGACGCTGTTTTACCAAACCAGAAATATCACTAAAACCAATGAGGGGGGAAATAAAAAAATCATATTTCCTGTGGATGCAGGTCTGTGTTCCTAGAGCGTTCTTCTAGCTGATTTAGATACCCGTTGTCTAGTAAAAAAATAAAACAATAATGAGTCACTGTCTTTGGAAATGTGTCCAGAAGTGTTCACATAAGGCACATCTACATACACACATAAACACCTCTTCATGTTTATGTTTTCACTGCAGAACTCTTTTAACAGGAATTCAGTTTCTTTCATGTTGTTGTTGTTGTTGACGACTGAAAACCCACTTTCCATCGTAAAACTGATAATGATACTCTGGTAACATTTGGTTTTAAAGAAAGGTCATTTCCACATTTGTCTCTGCTTTTATGCTAGTTATGTGCTAAAATGTACACACCACAACAGATTGCTTGTATGCGTGTATTCTGCAATTAGCAAGAATTCACAACCGTAATGGGCATGGTGTCTATAATAACAAGCTTTTAAGCGAGTACATAAATCCTAAATTAACTTGAATTAGTTAATCTAAATCACCATATAAAATCAAGTAACACCTGCTACACAATATTGCACATATAGCTATAACAAAATAGAGAAAGGGACATGCAGTCATGCATACTCCTTCTAGAAAACACCAACCCACACATATTCTTACAGGTCTAATGGCACAATAACTAGAAAAAGCAGCCTATCATTACCACAGGCTTAGAGTACTTTAAACCTTGGAATCTTACTAGGTTTAAAATGTTTTGGGTGTGTTATCCGTGTCAAGTTTGTATATGTACACATGTATAATATATTATATGACTTTTATGGCTATAATACTCTACCAAAAATAAACTAAAAGGATCCTTAACTTCGTGCAAACAGAGTAAATTACACAGGATAAATGTACATGGAGCAATATATTTATACGATAGTAAATCAACTATTACAGATGTATTAAAACAAAGAGGGAAAGACATTATCCATAGGTCAAATATGAGGTTTTGCACATCTGTCAACTCTCTCCTTCCATATTATCATCAAGGCTCTGACCAAACACTGATTTTTTTTTTGTTCCCCAATTTTTAACCAATGAGAAACATTCTTCCCTCCTCAGCAGATCAAAGAGCGCTGAGTCGGATGCCAGGGGCCAGATCAATTATCCCAGGCAGCCATTTCCACTGTCCTTTCCTTCTGACACACCAGAAAAATCTGGGCCCTATCAAAGGCTGAAGAGGCCATCAGCAAGCCAAGCAAGCTATTTCCCTCCATTTTACTTTACTATTACCTTCCACTGCTCATTTTCTTTTCCCCAGCTATTATCCCTTTACCCCATTTCATTTTGTCCTTTCCATCAAGCTCTCCTCCATTCTCCCAACCTTAAATCCAACTTCACCCCATACTTGGTATCAGCTTGACATTGTATGCCCTTTTCATTCCAGATTATAACTGTATTGTCCTTTCCTCTTTATTTTTTCTCCCCCTTCACCCACTCATATGATTTTGACAAATGTCACCTTGTAAAAACTACAGCTGGCAGCTGGTCCCTAAAGTCACAGCTGTGCTGGAAAATAGAGCAGGTTTCCCAAATTCTGGTTTGCCATATTAGACAGAGGCATCCCTCACATGTCCAACCTTTATTGATTGTACAAGTGGTGAATGGTTTAGCTCATTTGCTAGAGCATACATACTGTACAGTATCTACCTATAATTCTTTTTTTTATTTCCGATCTTTTTGTTGATGTTTTCTCAGTAAATTGCAGTAAGGTTTAAACGTTCCTGGGAAACATACAGTATTGCCAAAGTACTGTATGAAAAAATATAAATCTTCACAAATCTTTTACACTCCATTCTTAGGAAAAATAAAGATTTGTACTAAATCGATTAACACATGTAAAAACACTGGTATGACACTTTAAAATACGACTCTCTTTATTTTAACGAATCTATGAAGAGCTTGTATTAAGTACTTCCACTGTCCTGGAGTTGAATGAACTCAAAATAATAAAGAGATACTAGAGACAATGAAAGTGCTCATGAGAGCTTTTTTGTGACAATGGATATAAAAGGACACAGAAGAAATTAAATATGACTGCCTTCTGTACTCAGAGATAAGGGAAAGCCAGTTCTGTCATTCAGTCTGACCCCTGAGATTAAGAGGTTAATTCCCAGCCTGTCATTTAACTGCAGCAATCATTAAGTTCTGAACGACATCGAAATATTTGTTCTGAGGTAAATTCATTTGAAATATTAGTACTGAAACATCGAAAACTCTAAGAAGAGGTCAACTGAATTTATAAGATTTCATGGAGAAGATTAACTAAATAAGAACAAAAAACGATAGTCATTGTATTTTCCTAAGTGTCCGTTGCCCATTAAACATCCAAACCATCTAAAACATCCCCATTACACAGCAGAGATTTCAAGTTGTCCTCTTAACCCCTTTATGAAAACGGCTTACATTTCTACAGAAAGGAATGTACAGAATGTGATCAGAGGTTAGACCGCTATGTTCTGCTATAACAAAACACATAACTCAGATATTCAGACACATTTAGACACCCACAGAAGCAGAAATGATCTGCAGTGTACTGTAGGTCAAACACACATAATGTGAAATAATCCTAAATAAGAAAGCGAGCCTGATTAAATACACCTGAAACATCTTTGCTCTTTTAGTAGCCGTTGAATCACCATTCCTATATCTCTGGGGTTGTTTTATATGTTTTATATGGTTATAAGATTTTCACTTTGATTGCTTAATGATTTTAAACGTATCCTTACCAGTTTCTCCTTGAACACCATCTGTCGGAGCCACTTGAAATCCAGTGGTTTGAAAGCAGAAAAAACAAAGAGCGAGTCCTTCTCATAGCTGTCAGGCTTCTGGATAGCTCCCTCTGGATATGTAATCCTAATGGTGGTTTTGGTCCCCACGTCTTTGCCATAACCGCTTACTGGGGCTTCATTCAACCTGCACGCAAAAAACTATGTCTCAGTGAGTGGAATTTGGGTCAAGAAAAGGTGTTAGGATACGTATTGAATATACAAACAGTGTGTTTGCACCCTCTTCGTGCTGTTTTGCTTATATCAACACACAATACTGTTGTTTTGAGGGACAGATTAGACGTTTATATTAATTTATTTTACTATGGCGTCATCTTACCTCACTACAACATCGTAGTCATCGATACGGGAGCCCAGAGACTTGTTGAAAAGGATTCCCCCGTTGCCCACAATGATGCATCTTTTACAGCTGAGACTGCAGTGCAGGAGGGTCAGTTAGTGACATTTAGAAGTGATGGAGAGACAAAACAGGACTTCCTGTTGATGTGGGTGAGTAGCAATAATTACCTGTCCAGCTCCTCTCCCAGTCCATAATTTTTGGTGGCAGTTAAAATGCTGTCTATGATTCTCTCTGTGGAGGAAAAAAAGAAATAACCACCCATAAGAGGACAATTGAGATTACATTAAGTTGTCACCTACACTGTACTTCTTGTAAACACTTGTGCAGGTAATTGTATTGCCCACAGCAGTCTCTGTAAAAAATACACTGCAGGATAATTGCCTTCTTGGCAATGAATGGGAGACTAATTCCAATTCTCTCCGTAATTTGACACTGGAAAATGTAGCATGGTCGTCAGGGTCAGTCACCTAAAGCACTCCTGATGGAGCAGTGCAGCGGTTCAACATCACAGATGAGGTGATGTTCTCTAATCATGAAAATGACTTATTTGAGGGAACTGCTCCTTTTGAAGATTGACAAACTGCCAGGGACTTTAACATACCACTAGAGGTATAACAATCTAGGTGGTCTTAAGACAGTTTGAGGAGAGAACACGTTTCTCCGTTTATTCAGTCACAGATAAGGAGTGACCTATCAGCCCTCTGAAATAGTGGTGATGGGATTAAAGAGGGAAAAAGGCGAAGAGGAGTGAATCCGAAAGAAACAGACATACAGGGTTCTGGATGGTATGTGTGTGTATGTAGAAACTCTCCCATAAAAGCACTCAGAGAGGAATGCTGTTTTCAAACAAGCACATTCTCCTGAATAAGTGGGCGATGTTGAGCTCGTCTCCCTGCGTGGCCAGATCGCAGGGTGAGAAACGGGGATGTTTAGCCATAGCACACATTCCTGCCATGTTCTACATGGCATTCTGCTGGAGTCATGCTTCTTGCATTAGATATGACATATATTTCTCTCTTCTCCTGACCATTTTTAGGCCTCTCATACTTTTAATTGCTAATAATGACATCCCAAATGTGCAGATTCTATAAACATTGTTACTATCTGTGATCCATGTAACATTTGTAGTAATGCGGAAGCTTCATAGAAGAATGACATGGATTTAATGATGGTAGTTAATTATCTTTTTTTATCTGCACCCCAGTGTAAAGAAAAGAGTCTTCCCGCGTCACATTGTTAAAAAATGAGGCATTTTCATTGCCCTCTCTACTCCACTTAATATAATCACCATATTGCACATAGTCTGCAAAGGGGGGGTCAATAGAAACAGCAAAAGTGAGAGTCAAGGGAGAGTGAGAACAAGAGAGTTTAGACTGGGGCCTCAAAGCAGTTTGTAAGACACATTACAGCCCCATTCACCCTGGCTAACGATCCTAATGATTAACCTTTTGAGGAGAGGCGAGCAGAGCAACAGCCCATTGTTTGGATGTGGTGTCGATGTCTGGCGTCAAGCATCACCCCGAGCAGCATAAACACAAGGCCGAGGACCACACCTGGATCCAAGCGCGTGAAATGTGAAAAATCGCAATGGGCAGGACTCTCTTCCAGGGGACGACATGGAAGCTAATTGTTATAAGTAACCGAGGTAAACATTTCAGCAAAGTATGTCTCGTGGTAGAGCCGAAGACAAATGGCTGTTGGTTCAGACATTGGTCCAACGTGGAACTCTTGAAATCTAAAAAATCTTTACTGGTAACATTGAGGAAGTTCGGAAGCATCACATAACACAAACACAGACAAATTGTTGGGAAGAGTGTAGCCTAAACAATATAAAAGAATCATGTGATGAGAGAAGAGGTATTTGTCAGGCCTGCATTTTAGTAGGCTTTTGACTCAACATCAACTACCATGGTGAAAAGCGAAAAACCATAATTTGATTGCAGTATGGTGATTCATTTATCAATGTTCTTTATAACTGAACAACTCTGAAGCAGAGCTGTAGGGACCAAGGTGGTACCGTCTTTATT
Organism: Echiichthys vipera; assembly: GCF_963691815.1. Lineage (NCBI taxonomy): Eukaryota > Metazoa > Chordata > Actinopteri > Perciformes > Trachinidae > Echiichthys > Echiichthys vipera. Next base: position 19,325,152 of record NC_139840.1, on the reverse strand, counting down.
TTCCTGTTGCAGACTGAATATCTGTGTTCAAATCAGTTTGCTACATGTTTCTGGCTGAATCATGTTTCCTCCTAACTGTTTAAGGTTGCATAATGGTGTGTGTGGGCCTACAGTCGGTGGGCAAGTGGGAAGTGGGAAAAAAAAAACAGATCAAATATCAATCAGTCCACAATACAGAATCAGACAATGCATCTCAATTTGAAGGGTCGACTTTACTGAGACAGAAGTTCATGTACAGGAACTATATCATATGATGTATACAACTTCTGAATAAGTTGATGAGAGCACAAGTGCACTCACTTGCAGCGAAAAATTATACTTCAGAAAGTTTAATTCTAATGTTACAAAGAAGATAAAGCATTTAAATTACCTGTCACATCAACGGTGTTATCATGTGACTGAGGTAGAGCTTGTGTAAACATTAAACTTATTATACTTATATTCCTTATTAATAAAACATGATTGATAGTAGGGTTACAAAAGTACAAGATTTACATGGTGTGATAACGGTCTCATAATATATCACAGTTTCAAAGTATTACACAGTTATAATTATTATTGTTATCAGTTAACATGAGCCTTAAAGGAATGAAAGCTGAAGGGCCTTTTTGGTTGAACGAACACTTTCAAAACGGGCAAAGGCGTGACCTCAATGATTGGTTGAACGGTTGGTTAGGTTAAGGCATGAGAAGTGAGATCGGTAAAGGTTAGAGTAAGAGTATCAGTGTGAGCCGATCAGAGGCAGAGTAGGGCATCGGGTCATGCCTTTACCCATCACTCTGCACCATACATTCTAGCATCAATCATAAAACATTAGTGCGATCTGCACTCCACTAAATTAAATCCGTCTTAAACAACACTAGTAGGAAATATTGTACGAAGGTACTTTTCAGTCGGTTAAATCCCTTTAGCCAACACTCTTAAGGGCTGTGATGCATATTCTCAAAGCACTATGCAAATATAGATTTTCTCCTAAATCAAAAGCCTTTTGCTTCTGACAAACATCGTATAAGCAGCTTTACTAAATTTACTTTGGACTTCAGAAAGATATCTAGAGAATAAAATTTTATATATAGACAATATAATATTAAACAATTGATTGAGGCTGTTACTCAAATTGACTGTTCAGTGGCTGACTGGCATCATGCAGTGCTGACAAGTATGTTTTTTCCCCTCTGGGAGTGAATCAACACAGCTTTACTGTTCTCTACTGTGGTTGATGTGTGCCAAAGATACCTCTTGGCAGAATAAAAAGTAAAAATAAAACTCCCGCCCACCACCGCCACTCCATGTTCCCAATTTGGAATCCTTTGTGCCTTTCTATTCAAGATCCACACGTATCATCTCTTCACATGAGCAGCACTAAAAGGGAAACCCCACTGCCAATCACAGTCCGTGGAGAAAACAGAAACCAGGTGTAACACTCACACAGGGAGTGTTCTTTGATCGCGACTGAGACAATCTGTGTGTGTGTGTTCATATGACATCGGAGAACTTGCCAGAGCACAAAGGTAACATTCAGTGTACCCTCTGCTTCTAAGTGTTGGAAAATATGTGACAGAGCATGTCACTGAAGCCAGCTTAATGTTATCTCTTCAGTTCCCATGGCATTGTGTACTGGTTTGATATCTGAAGTGCTGGAGTGTGTTAAGGTCAGGGAACAAGTACAAGCACTATGTGTGGAAACATTAAAGTTGAAGTGTTGGGAGACGTACAAGTTCCCTGGTCCCAAAATAGAATTAATCTCATAAACATCACCGATGAGAAGCCTATGGTGCCTACATTGTAAATTAATAACTAGAAAATAATTATATTCATACATTCAGCCTGGTCAAGGTGATAACACTGGCTGAGGTCGAGGCAGAAAGGTAGGAGGTAAAACTCTATTTAACATGTCATATAGCATGTTAGTAGATAAGCATGTTTCTTAAATGTATCCGAAACGTTTAAAGAATGGCCGTAGCCTACTGTACTATAATGTCAAATACTGAAGGTCCTGTCAATCATTTCATTGATCAGATAAATACCTTGATATATCAATTCAATCCTTAACTTCAATTCTTAAATTGACATTAGGTCATCAGCCATATTGTTTCTCTAGAGTCACCACTCTTTGGGTCATTACTGAACTACAAAAAACCTTTGTGTAACAGAGTAATGTGTCTTTTCACTTTACAGTCAAGCAATTCAGACACCATCTGCAGAAAGCACATTAACCAGAGAAAAGCAAAACCTCATTTAAACTATTAGAGAATGAATGTACAAGCTGCCGATATGTTTTCCATGCCTCTCTCTGCTAAAAGAAAAGACTGAAAAGAGATAAAAGATTCGATAAGAGGGATTAATAAATCTCAGTATGTTGATGACCAGCAACCAGCTATTGAAAACCATCCCTGCCCAGAAGTCACAACAACAAAGCATGGATGTTGCAAAATTAGGTCATTTCTTGAATTAAAACGGCTTCCGACTGACTAAAGGTGACTAAACGTACACTGTGATAGATTTCCTATCTCACTTCCTCTCAACTCAGGACAAGGCCCACTAATGAGCTTAAGGCAGAATATATTGTGCCAAAAATACCAGCCTTGCAACAATGACAAATGATGAAAAAGTGTAAAGTGAAAGAACATTGGCCACAGCTGAGCCACCACTTCAGAGTATTAAAAGCGCGTATATTTCAAAGCTTGGTTTCATACCTCTGAATCACTGCCCACATTCTTGATTCTTTTCAGCAATTTAAAAAGAAAGAAACAAAATTACAATTCACTCAGAACATCAGACAACGCAGTGACTTATCTCCTTCAGGGGGCCGACCACACCGGGAGTTGTCTCTGGTCCACCGATGTCAGTGCTGTGCACCTGTCTGCCTGGGTTGGGGTGGTCCCTGTGGCGGGGCCCCTGCAGCCATGCACCATGATTCCTATCGGTGTGCGCGGCCCCCAAAGGTAGATTCTTCCTCACCTCAGATCTCGGTGCCTAGCCATGTCTCCTTAGTAACAGCTAGTGTATGGTGTGGCTGTGTGTATTGCTATGTGTGTGTGTGAGTGTGTATGTCGTTGTGTTTCTCTGTGTGTATATTTTTGGGGGTGGGAGGTCTGGGTTTTCATGGTGTTCCTTTGTTGTTCATGTTTTGTTTCGTTTTTTGTTTTGCTTTTATTTTCTGTATGGCACTTTGTGCTACTGTAAAAAGTATTAAAAGTGCCATATAAATAAAGATTGATTTGATTTGATATCTTGACGAGTCTCGCAAAGATGCATCAATGTGCCTCAAGTAGATACAGTATCAGAAGCTTGCTGATGATAATGATAAGATAGAAGGTCGGCAGACTTTACTTTAAATGTCATCATTTTGACACAATTGTGATAGTGGCCACTTAAAAAAAAAACTGTAAACCATTTGATCAATATTGAAAACACACATTTGAGCTTGGTACCAACTCAGTCAGATGGTTTGTTACATTAAGATGCCAGGCACTGCAGGAAAAACATACTGTAATATGCAGCCAAAGTCAAGCTCCCATAGCATGTAAACCTCAGAGAAACAGCAACACTAACTTCAGAAAACTGTGTAAATGACCCGTGTAAACATGCTGAATGCCACCTGCACGTAAATAATACAATATTAGACTCTGCACCCCGCCTCATATGTCCCACTATCAGAGCACCTTAAAGTAAAGTTGTACTGTCACTAAAATAAAGAAGAAGTGGTTCCATATGAAATTTTAAGCAGTTTGAGATGTTCTTCATGATATTGTTTGATGATATTTATTCAAAATATTGATTATGGAATACATTTAGAATTATTTTATTCGATTTGCAGAATCAGAAAGGATAATGTCAACATTATTATGAAGGGTCATTTCTATAGGATGCATGTTGCATGAGGCTCATTGTTCAAGAAAAGTACAGTAGATGTCACTGTTTAAAGGAAACAGAATGAACTGTTCTTACCTTGTGTTTTAAATCCAAATGGAGGTAAGTAATTGGTGACTTTTGCTAGACGTTTGAAGTTCCGATCAAGAAACATGGGTGCTGGTTTCATGAACCTGCAATGAGCAGCAGGAAAGACACACAGAAAGAAAGAAGAAAGAGAAATTATTTATTTTGTTGTGCATTCCCCTATCACACCCTTTCTACTCTCCATAGAGAGACCCTGTGGCTTCATAATCCCTGCTCCACCTGGGACATTGGTGTTAATAACTGTGCAATGTTTAAGCCACAAAGTGATAAACAAAATCACTTGTTCCACTGTCAATCTAAACAGCATCCACGCCGCTTCTGCTGAAGCCTCCCAAAACAAATAAAGCCTGCACACACATTAGTAGTGAAGCAAAAAAACTAAGCAGGTAATAAAAACGGAGAGGCACGGAGCAACACAGAAGGCGACTGCAGTACATAACCCATCAATATAACCTCTACATCCAGGCCTAAATCTGAGACAATTCACTAATGCCAGAATGCTTTTCCGCAAATGATTTGGGGCGAGTGTGAAAGGTTAGTTGAGTCTAAAATATGAAATATCTGTATATCAAGCTAAACAGCTCTGGAGAGAAGCAAGTCATCCTGCCCCATTAAAAAACAAACTGAGTATTTGATATTCAAAACTACATTTGTGGCCAGTGTTTTTAATTCCCCATGAACTGCTACCTCCAGCATTGCCTCTTCCTTATTCTGTGTGCCTGTATGAGTGTGTTCCACTTTGATTAATAGCAGCTCTAAAATCAAAAGAAGCCATTTCCTCTTAGTCACGCCTGCGACCCGAGTGCTGGGCTACGTGCCACTTCTGCAAGTGTGGCTCCAGGATAAATGTGTGTTTTTATGACCTGCTGTCATAGTAGTTGGGTGGTTTGAGGGGGGGCGCACTCGTCTCTCTTCTGACGTTACCATGCATGGAGCTCCATGCGTTTCCGTGTCAGACCTAAATAATCAATCAGGACACAGAAAAGACAATGCTAGGCGCCTTGAAGAGATCTGTTGAGCTGGAGTTTATTATTTTGTTTATGATAAAAGACAGTTACAGAGATTAGCGGAAACCAGACCACCAGTGACACTATTGCATTTTGCTGAGGGACTGATGGTGTGCTGTCACACACCCCACACAAACACGGCTGTTCTTTCTCACCAACCATAAATCATGGCTCCCACAGTCAACATAATCCGACTACAGCAACTAGCAAAGGCATTTTAAACCGGAATCAGGAGGGAACACACAAGCACCATCACCGTCCCTTCTCTCTGAGCAGGAATCCCAGATGGCAAAACACTGCCAAGAAATATGTGGAGCTCTGAAGCACAATGACCAAACATGGCTGACGTTATTGGAAGGCCTTCCGGTTAACTTAAACCTCCTCCAGCCACCCTAATCAGTCTTTGATACCCTCATTATCCTGCATGAAAGCAGAGAGAGTACTCAAGAGGAGAGGCTGTTATGTATGGCTCTCTCTCCTCCTCACATCACCTGACACACACACACTCAGAGACTTCTGTCCTGCCAAAACAAATGGAGATTCATTAAACCCAGGACTTCTGAGGCCAGAGGGAGCTATAAATAACACAGGACCATTGCAAGTCACTGAGCCCTGACCAACAGTCAGTCACTGACATCCTGACAAAGCAGAGAGACAGGGGGCTGCTTGTTGTTAAATAAAAAGAGAGGGCTCCCAAAACAGCCAACAGGCAGGAACTCATTGTGCTCATTTCCTTTGCTTGGTCCATCTCTCATGGGCAATATTTTCATAACCGTGCCGCTTCAAGTTCACTGCCAACACTTGATTTAAGGCTCCAATACAAACAGTTTTGGGTAAAGCGGAGGCAAGGGGAGTTGTGGAAAATAAATTGGATTCTGCAGGGCAAGGGGCTTCAGAGAAGACAAACATGGAGGAAGCAGGAGATGATTAGAGGGAGAGCCAAAAGAGGACCTCACTGCTAGAGGTTAAGTAGGTTTTCTCTAACAGCTGAACTGTAGGCCACGCCTATTCAAACAAAATGCTAACAAGGACTTTTTGCACAATCCTATTTGCTGCTTTAACACTAAAAATCGCCCCACTGTGGGACTAAGAAAGGATTATCTAGATCTAAAATTTACCTATTTTGCCTGGTAAACAGTTAACAAACAGGATGTAAATAGGTTCACTCCTTTTCACACAGGATGTGGTAAAGATGGTGCAGATTCAATTATACACTTACTCATGCATACAAACGCATACATACACACAAGCTCACACAAAGTGCAGCATAAGTTGTGCTCATTGACCTATGTGTGACTGGGTTGAAGGTGGTAGTAATCAGTGGGCTCCCGGTGGGGGTTCTGTGTTATGCAGAACTTTGATCCGACACGTGCGGCTGATTAGCGGAAGTAATTAAGAGGGAGGACATTGTTAACGCGTAGCCTCTCACATAGGTAGAGGGCAGTTCCACAAAACTGCTCCGTCTGTCTTGTTAAGCAGCACTGCAGTTTACAGCTGACGGTGTTGTTTAGAGGTTGTTTGTCAATTCATTCAACATATACTGTATATATTGTTAGGATATGTTAGTATATTATGCCGTATGATTTGGATAGCATCATTTAAACACTTTAAGAGCATCTTATTTTAACAGAATATTGGGTCAGAATGTCACACAGGCAGGGGGGGAACAGTTAGATAGGGGGGTTGGTAGCAGGATTGAAAATAAAAGTGGGAAAAACACTTATACTACTTTATAATACTTATAAATGTCACATTTTGTAATGTATTGGAGTTTACTGTCTGACTAATATACTATTTTTTAACGCTTTGAATGTAATTGTGCATCGTTTGGCAATAGATAAATAGAGTTCAATACTTATTCTTGGAAATAGAAATTTGTCTCATAACTAGTCTAAGAACTGCATTGAAGTGCCACTGCCTATTGTTCAGTGATGTGCTAAATTGCCCCTCTATTAGCTTAGCTCTGAGAATGCTGCTGGGACAATGCCCTATAGATTGAGCTGAAATGTACGGCAAATAGAGAAATCAAAAGAGCCAATGACATCAGAGAGAGCCATGGAGGATTGTGTGGACTGTGTGGGCTGGGTACCAGGAAGCTTGTGATGAGTCAGGACAGGAAGTTGTTTGGTGCCGTTCACAGAGAAAGCCTCGAAGGCTGTAAGATTTGATAGGCGAACGATGGGAGACCTCAGGGGACAAAGATTCTTTTGTGTAAGGAGGGGATCACAAGGAAACAGTCAGGGTTTTGTAGTGGGGGAGAAGATGATGGAAACATGATTGAAACTGGGGAAGATTGGACAGGAATGTGGGGGCTTCTCTGTTTTGGACTCAACCCCTTAAGGCAAAGTTGCTTGAGTGACATCATGCGTCTTGGTATGCTCGAGTGACAGTTTTAGTTTTTCTCCTGCTAACATGCAATTAAAAGGTTTTGTTTGTGAAGCTCATGATAAAAAGAGTTTGCATCCAATGCATATCCACATTGTAATGTGAAATTTAAAGAAAAGGATGTCTTTCTCACTTAGGATAGATGGTGGTCATCTTGGCTGCTGCATATCCTGGCTTGCATACTCCTTCGCTGAGGTTGCCATACTTGTATGCCAACTCTGGTGGCCTGTACATTCAAAGAACAGAGGGGGCGATTAATCAGACACATCGTGATAACTGATTAGCAATTACACAGACACATTTCCAAGCCTCAAAAACTGAGCTTGTCAAACAATCTGCTTGAGAGTTGGGGGAAAATGGGATTCTTAGAAAGTTGGAGACTTCAGCGACAGCTCAGCGGATCACCGGTGTGTGTGGCGAGACAAAGCAGAGGGGCCTTGTTCAAATAATCACACTGGCAGTGCTAAAACTAGAACCTCCCGATTACTAGAATGATCATTTATAACCTGATGAATGCCACGAATGTAGTTCAAATAAACAGGGAGAAGGGAGGGAGGCCCAAGTCTTTGCACCATGTGAGGCCCAAAATCAGAGTTGGCAGGAAAAGGGGCTTGACTGGGGCTTTTGAACAATGTACTGCTCCTCTATGGTGATATATTATATTTCAGCATGCTAGAAGGCTGTATGTACTTGCTTGGCCTCAAGCTGGTATGTGATTTGGTGAGAATGGAATCTAGGGGGCAGTTTTCCATTAAACCACCTGCGGAAATACATTACAACTACCGGTAATTACTAGCTTTAAGATGAATTGCGCTATTGTATGCATGTGCTCTAATGGAGTAATTAATGACACTGTAGATATAATATAAAGGAGCTGTATGATATAAACTGAACCCATGTGAAAACCACCTTAAAGTGTGTGCTGACGTACTGCTTACAGTGTGTGTGCAGTGTGAACAGACGTGTCCTGTGAGAGCTGGGGTGGTGATGGGAGCATGTGATTATTGCCTGCATGGTAATGGGAGGGCCAGAGTAAGGGCCTTATCGTGGCAGTTTAGAGCAAGAGTGTCAAACCAATTCAGGGAATTATACACATATCAACAGACACACTGACACGATGACAGCTGCGTAATGACTCAATGCAGCATGTTCTCACCCTGACAAACTGCAGCCGCTGTGGAGTAAAGGAGAAAACACCAACTACATCTCAATTCACAAAATCTCTTAATGTATTACTCAAACCGCCAAATTAAATTTGTCACCAGGTTTTGATTAGGGCTCCAGTGAGATGCTGTGTTTATTTAAAAAAAAATAAAAAAATAAAGTGAGATTAATTAGTCGAAGGTTTACGTTTTCATGCTACACGTTTCCTCATTGATCAAGCAGAACCTGTATGAATTCAGTGGAACAAACTGTAAAACATATCTAAACTAATGGAGTCAAAGTATAAATGTAAATGCATCTGTTCTAAATATAACAAGAAATATCCCATGTGGTATATGATGTAGAATTGCCAAACATATTACATTAAATGACAAATGTTTACTAGAAAGAGATGTACTCACAGTTTTGTGTCCAGCTGCAGCAAAAAGCCCTGCTTATCATACACTGGAAGAGAAAGACAAGAACGGAGAGGGAAATTACCACACAGATCTACAAAGCAAAGATAGAGAGTACGCCATCTGGAAACTTTATATAGTTGGATCATTAGTACTGTTCATCCAATGTACATAATTTCAACTATCAGCTCGCTGGCTGTAGTTGTAAACAACCTGTGCATCGTTCACAGGGAAAACAAAATGGCAAACGTAAAAGAAAATAAAGCATTAGAATTAAGGATTTGTGACAAACAAGCGAGGTTAGGGAGAAGCCAGCCAAAACAATCTGTTGAGTTTAAAATAAAGTTAGAAAAGTTAGAGATCACCTATGGACAACCAAAGGGGCAGCCAATAGGTGCCTGGTGAAGCGTTGAGGCAGAAGACAGAGAAGCACAGAGGTATATATTTATCGAAAATTGCAAAATGTATTCCCAATGATGCCATTTGAGTATCTATGTCTTATACTCTATAATGATAATTACAGAATCTATAAAACAGTTAACATATTATATAAATTTCTGTCAGTAAAATGCTATAATTAGCATGACAGAGAGGACTACATTTGAGCTGTCATGAGCATTAGTTGAAAGTAGGAAGAGTGAGGTATTACTCCTGTGGTTGCGGATCTTGTCTTCACAGAGAAGCTGGAGGAGAAAGATAAAGAAAAAGACAATGGGAATGCGTGACGGCTGAGAGAAGGATCCAAGCACCCCCCTGGAGGATTGGGGGCTTTGCCATGGCAGCCAAAATGAGTGAGTGTGTGTGTGTGTGTGTGTGTGTGTGTGTGTGTGTGTGTGTGTGTGTGTGTGTGTGTGTGTGTGTGTGTGTGTGTGTGTGTGTGTGTGTGTGTGTGTGTGTGTGTGTGTGTGTGTGTGTGTGTGTGTGTGTGTGTGTGTGTGTATGCATTATGTTTCTGTTGAGAAGCATAAAGCAGCCAAAGGGCCAAGTTGAGGCAACAGCTTGGGATAAATTAAAGCGGAGGCGTCCTAACAGTAAGACAAATGTTGGTCTGTGGAACCTTACAGTACTATGCACCAAAACTCCTGCAGAATTCTTCACTTGCCAACCATCTATTACTGAGCCAAGACAACAGAGGGCAGTGTTGTATCACACTGCAGCTTCATGTAGAGGATGATGACTGTGTAATTCCTCACTTGTTGTTATAGGTACCAAATTCAATATTTTATTATTATAAGAATTGAATTTTTACATTGAAAAAAAATGCTTTCCCTGTTAGTAACACACACACAGTTTTCAAAATGTCTAGCTTCTCAGCCCGAGTGTGGCTGCTGAAGTATCGCAGGGTTTTAAAAGGTTCCTTCATTTTCTCTTAAATGGTGGAGGGACAACAAGGATGAGTATGGGGTTCGGTTGGTGGGGCTGCAGATGTACCTGAGCCTACTATTCGTCCCACGGTGATGTCTGTTTCCAACTCTGAAACACAAAATGGTCAGTCAGCACCGTTTGAGGTCAGTCTGTTATGGCAGCACTGGACTTGAAAATAAAGCCAACTGAAAAATGCCAGAAGATATAGAATAAGTAGAGGAGAAGGAGAAGTTAGAATTTTAATTCAGCCTAATGGGATTAAAGCTACCGAGTCTTAATCTTCATTCAAAAGGTGGAAAGCCCAATGAAGTGGCAAATTAACTGCAGAAAGCACCAATTGTACTTTTGAGGTTATCATGGCAGTGGTATATTAAAAGTTGCCCGATGCTCATAAGAACTGAATGAGTGAATGAGCACAAACATTTATGATAATAAAACAAAAAACAAGAGGCTATGTAGATGGAAGTGGTAAAAATGAAAAGCTTTCATTGTTGAGTTAGCAGAAAACAACCTCAGCCCAGAGTAAAATCACCCGCTTGTTTGACAGTCACCCAGGATAAATAGGCAGAGTGCCTCTACCTGTTATTCTTTTCACTTCAGCCCCTTTAGTCAGGACTACAGTTGCCTCTTCTGCATCACTCTCTGAAAACAAAAGGGAGTGAAGACACTGAAAAAAAGATCATCACTGTATCTGTGGAAGTAACTATTAACCAAGACCAAAGTACTAAGTAAGAATATAAAAATACGTTTTCAACATCAGCGTCAGCAAAACACAGACCGTGGCTATGCACAAAAACAGATGCACACAAAAGGCAGACAGAGACAGAAAGAAACACAACACTGAAGGTTTAATGCTGATCCTCTAATATCTACCATCACAGTAGTGCCATTCATAGAGTTCAGAAACATTACATAAAAAACAATCCAAGCAAGTTTAAAAAAAGGCATCTGTCCTATCATAGATTCACAGAACAACGTCAGAGGTACTGAACCATCTCTGTAACAAGATGTGATAGACCCACAGTGAATGACTGACTTACTCTGAACATGCTTAATTCCATTAATCATTATTTGTTATACCAAACAGATACAAACTGTGGACCTTCACAGTAATTAAAAAGTGGGATAGCTTCAAACAAAACTCCACACAGACTTTTCAGGGGGAAAAGAGGAGAAAGGTCTTGTTTCCATCAAAACAATCAAGGATAGGGGTTGGGGGCTGCCATGTTGCATGACAAAACCACAGTTCAAAACAGAACAAGAACAAGAAGTGCTCCTTGTGACAAAAGGACAGCATCAAATTCTGCACATTTAAATTGCAGTACACAACCTCACAAAAAGCTGCAAGTACAGCACAGCCCCTCAATGTTAAGACTTCTGGCAGATCAAATTCACGTATAAGTAAGCGCTAAACTCTGTTCCAGCTGAAACTGTATAGGCGTATCACTAATAACCACAAGAGAAGGCAATCCCTGATGTTGAAAAACAAGCTGGGGTCAGGAATACCACTTTGAAAGATCATCTGTCTTTAAAAATGTATGAGCCAAGTGTAAAAATATTCTTAATTTTTTTCGATTGACAACACACAGAGAATGACTATTATCAAACAACTGGATTTAGGCCATAACAACATTTTCATTAACTGTTTCAATGTTATATTTTAAAAAAAGGTTTAAGGGTAAAATTAACAGGGCTGGAAAGCTGTGGCTTGTTGGCACAAACGTTCGCAGCTTGGCTGGTGGAACGCCATTCATTTCTCACCCTGCAGTTATTAATTTTAAGTGGGATTTAACGTCCTGGGGTGGTTGTTTCTGTTACTAGCAACATAACTAACTATTATAAGTGACTATGCTGTTAAGAAGCTTTGGATTCAAAAGGAAGTATGCTCCAACTGCATTGTAGCAAAGCTGAAGATGACAAGTGGCCAATCTATTTGGAACAACTGAACAACTGAACTAAAAATCGCCATTTACATTTAAAAACAACTTTTCAACTGATTATTTTATAAAAGTTCGCCATCCACACTGCACTGAAACATGAAAACATCTTATTGTTTCCCTGACAACATCAAACTCCACCCGCTGACCACGAAATGTGGATGAAAGTTTCAAATCATTCTTCTGTAGCCCTCTACTCTCCATCAGTTCTAGTGTTTAACAATACAACCAAACACACTTTTTAGTTATTCCCACCAGCATAACTTACCAGTTTCTTTTGTCAAACACTAATACAATACTAAAATACTATACTACTAGTTAAACATGATCAACAGTAATTTCAGCCCTGCTACACTGGGAAAGTCGATCAAATGACTGTTTAATACAATCTTAAAGGTGTCTCAAACCATGAATACAGATCAATGACAACAGTTTTGTAATTGCCTATCTATCTGCCGATCTCAACTACATACCTGTAATGTTTTATGACAGTATCTTAAACACACTGAAACCAGGTGAAAACAATACCAGCATTGCAGTCAACACTGATAAAAATCAAGGGACAGAACAGGACAGAAACAGAATTCACCTGATAGCATCAATGGGTACAATGGCCTTATTACTTAAGCACATACGTATAAATCGTTACAAAGGCATTAAAGAAAATTTGACAAATACTTAAGCTCAATGTTTTTTATCAATTTTCAATGGTAAGTTCGCTGACATTTCACCTGGATTTCATCTCAAACCTGTGCTTTCTGCTGCAAGAAGACAGAAATGAGGTGTCCTATGAATAAGCATATATTTGCGCCATCAAGCAATGGGAAAAAAAAAAAGGTACAGAATAACTACTGGGATGATCTTAGGGATGTGTAGGGCATAAGCCTCTATGTGTCCCATTTGATGTGGAGCAGTAACAGTCTACAATTCAAGAATGAGGAAGAGGGATCATCCAGATTTGATCCTCTCAGTGAAACAGCATAGCTTAAGCTGACCAGGGCAGAGGGCAGGAGAGACCGTCCACATGCTCCTCTTTCTCCTTTGACCCTCTTTAAACTAAACATCTGGCACCACAGTAAGGCAGAAAGCCAATTTCCCCCACTGCAATCAAAGCTCCTATGTTTTTGCTTTGTTTTATTGAACCACTAGTCAGGACAAAAATAAGCTACATTCTTTTCGATCTCTTCACATCAAAGGGTGTCATGCGGTTGTTAAAATAAACTTACTGCATATAATTTCAATCCCATGCAGGTGACGGTACAAGCTACAAGGTTGAAAGCATTTATATTCACCAATTTGGAGTGAATGTTGATGCTGAATTTAGACAAAATGAAAGGTGTCTCAACAGAAAACCAAAAGCCTTGTTAAACAGAGACCTTAATCACAGCTGAAGAAATCTCATTGATATGGAGCACAGCCAAGGTCATCTGTTGATCGGGCATATTGTCGGTGATACAACACACAAAAAAAGAAGCTTTTGTAATACTGAAGAAAACTGTTATCTATATAAACTATATATTTGTAGTCTATAGAAAGTTAGTGATATTTGGAATTATTTATATCAGGTAGTTTGCTAAGGCCACTACAATGTGGACAAACTGCAACATTAGCCAGGTTAGCCAGGTAAACCATAATTAGCATTAACGGCTTATAACAACGCATTATGCAGTATTTGGCACATACAAACTCTGTTAATAGAAGATGGACAGTACTGTGCGTACAGCTGATAAAAATGAGACACAAAAAAGACAGAGGTGCTAATAAATACTATATAACTAGAGTTTCACTACTGCTGTTGGCGCATCCACGGTGGATTGTAAACGTAGGTGATGTTTTCCAGTCTTTTTGAGTCGGAAATCCGACTTCAGGCAGAGTTACATTTCAAATTTCTGACTGGGAACTCAAAAATTACAACTCCCAGTTCAACTGGAACGCATCATGAATAAAGCTCAGGGCAAATATTCCTGATGATGATAGCAATATAGATAATTAGAGCATAGATAAATAGAGTCGGCTGCTGATAATTGGCACTGTTGATTAGAGTGGTGTGAACTGATGGTTCAATGCCAGAGCACTGGTCCTGACTTCAGTACGCCATGCTGAGTCATCATATTGCCGACCTGCAACATAATCCATCTACCTAAGATCAGTTTTGCGCATTACTGTTTTTCTGCATCACACAGGCAGCAGTTAAGAAAGCAGTGGATTTGACACTTTATATGGACACACTCCTCTGTCAGGCTTATCCAAAGTGGTATGGTCTTTGATTACAAAAACTCCAGTTCCATAGACTAAAAGTATAGCCAGTGTGAAGCTACTAATGATGCAACACAAGGAAAAAAATAAAAAAGTTCTCCAAGCTTTACTCTTTAGACAGAATGCTGTTCCCTGCAGCTATGCTCTCAATCTGGTTCAAAACACTGGCATTCGTGTTTTCTGTGCAAAAAGCTGTTCCCTGAGAATGTTTTCCTAGAAAATGTACTCTGTAGGAGGCCCAGGCAAGAAAGTTTCTCATTTGTTTAAGAAATCTTCTAGCCCCCTCTGCTGGATTTTAACAGCTGTTTCAGAGCACCCCCAAAAAATGTGACATCACCCCCTACGCCCTCCATCATCAAGCTACAGTTTCATCTCATATTTTGCTTAAAGAAGTGGTTCTTAGTAAGCCACATAGTAACAATATACAAACATCCAGGTTTATCATTGTTACTGTTCTGAACTAAGGATATCCAACATTGTAAGGACATCACACTGACTCATTTTTTTGAATTTGAATTTGAATAACCAACACCCAAAGATACCCTGGGTAATTTTAAGTGGAAAGTGGCAGAAAGACAAGCAGCAAAGACATGCACTCTCAGTACATTATAAAGGGTATTGCAAAACTGCATTTTCAGTGTGTGACTTTTGGTTTCATCATCCAAGTGTGGAAATCTCAAAATGTTATTTCCTCTCATCTCAAAAAGAGAGAAAATTAGCATGCCGCCTAAGACAAAGTCAGAAAAGGCTTTCATCTCTTTCATAGGTATTCTCACTGAAGCCAAGGCAGACAGCTGCCAGTAGATTTCCATCTGTGAGACAACCCGCATGGGCAAAAATGGAGCAACTAACACAGGCAGTACAAGAAAATCTGATTAAGCTCTCCCGACCACATCCGGTGCTCTGGTGAAGTGAATGAAAAACTAATTTAGTATCAGAGACAGTCAGGTTTAAAGACACCAACACAAGGCTCGACATACGGTTAAGCAGAGAGACTGTAGAATAAAACCAAAGAAACAGATTGAAATAGACGGACAGTTAAATGGCAGTCAGCACACAGAGGCAAAACAGAGACAGGTGTCAAACACATTTGCTCATTAATGTGTATGTCTCAAAAGGATTATGACAAATGGATGATCAGGTGATTAATTAATGTTACAAACTGGAGATGTAACTTACGAGGCTTCTGGCCCCAGACGTGTAGATGTAGCTTCCCAGAGGAGTAGTAAATAAAGCCCAGGACCAGCATGGGGCACAGGATGAAAAGCAGCTTGTGTGTGGGCTTCATGGTCTTCAGTCATTCACATGGCACCATCCAGGTCATCACCTGAAATGACAACAGGGTACAGGGACATAGTATTTATACATCCCGAACGAGAAACTCATCTGTCCGCAATAAGGGGAAAAAAACGACAAAACCAACAAGGCGATAACATACAGCAAGAGCAATGAAGAGCACACACCCACAGGGAGGGGGGGAGTGCGGAGAGAGAGAATTGGTCAAGTCAAAATTCTAGACAGGTTGGAGGTAAAAGGATGATTAAGGGAAATATGTAAAAAGGAGAAAATAATGTTGGTAAATGGGATGGTAGGTAGTTTTTTAAAGATTGTGTTCAGTCTCCAAAAAGGTTGAATCTGATATCTCTCTCCCTCTATCCTTGAAGACTATTCAACCGTGTCTTGAAGAAAGCAATAAAACTAAATATTTTCTTTTATTGAACTTTTTTTGGTAGGAGAAGCAGTAAGGAAAACCAGGATGTCCGTTTTTGTGGTTATTATGTTATGGTGTTGATAATGGCTATTGGCTACACACTGCTACTTATCAGTTGTCCAAGTATCCGTTAAAAACATTTGTCTTTTAAAAAAACATTCTTAGTAGTTTGCAGGAAACCACACCCTCAATGCTGCAGAAAAGATGACCGTTATAAGATAAAGGGGGGGCATGTTCCCCTACCACCCTAAAATTATTGCTTCATTCAATTAATCTAACCTACCAGTTAAAGTGCTGCAGGAACACAGGATCTAGATATGGACCGCCCAGATTATACACACATTGAACCAGCAAAACATGCCATACTACATGCAGTGAATCATGTCCACTCTCCTTGCCGCCTGACAGCTGACAAGACAACCCATTAGTCATCTGTGTGTCAGTTTGGCCTGGCCTGTTTTGAACAAACTCTGCTAATTAGCTAGAGTCATCTACCATTTTATGAACAGTAACCCAGCATCGTGCAACTGCTTTCAACACCAGATATGTTCATTTTTAAAATAGCACAGTTTACAGCTTTCATTAAAAAAAACAGTCCCTAGTGAAACAACAGGCAGGGCAGAATTTCCCAGATGTGACATACTGTATTTCAAATATTTATATATCAGAGTCCATACAAGGGATCTTTGCGTCAACCTGAGAACTGCTAGCAGCAAGTACAAATGAGGAACTATATGGCTTTAGCACAGGGAAGTATCTGAGCAAAATAAGTCCTATAATACCTCAGCAAAACAATGCATTTCGAAAGAGCAGTTCATAATCCACGAGGCAACAGATGCTATCCACCAGGTTACATTTCTCAGATGTGATATATTTCAAATATTTATATAGCATAATCCATATGGGGGATATTTTTGTCATCCTGAGAACTGCTTGCAGCAAGTGCAAATGAGGAACTGTAAAAGCTTTAGCACAGGGGGGTAGATATCTGAGCAAAGTGGAGCTCAGATAATACCTCTGCAAAAATTTATTCAGATTCATACAACTTTATTGGTCCCAAAGAGGCCGATTCATTTGCAACTTAACCCATCTATAGCTACAGAAACAACATCAACATCATGTTGCATGTCAAAAACCCCAGGTCAACAAAAAACATAGGTTTTACTCTAGCTACCTGACAAACTGTTCAGATTGATCACTGAATATACTTGATAAACAATAGCTCAAATGGAGAAAAAAAAGACACTGGCGGAATAAATTCAACTGTATTTTCTGTATTAGTACAATGCAGACAAATGTACATGCAGCTAACACCAGTTGATACCCTTAGTAGTCAAAACACAGGGTTAATTCCCACCTAGAGATATTGCATTTCCAGCTTAACCAACTTGCCACAGAGGAACGTTGTCCAACAGTTACGTTACACAACTAAATGGAAATTGCTAATTTAGCAGCAGAGAAAATGATTTAAAATGCTTGGTTATAGAGTCCAACACTAGCTTCTAAACTCACCACATCTCTGTGTGTAACGGGTTTCAATGGCAGCAGCAGTGACTGACACTCATTTCTTATGCACAGTTGCAAAAGCGTTATATTCCGGGGCCATGTCGAAGGCGAGGTTTTTATTTTCGCTTGTAACTAACCGTCGTGTAACGTTAGTTCACCAAGCTAACGTTAGCTACGTTAACGGCTAACGAAGTTCAGGGAGCTATAGCAAGACAAACGTAAATATAACGGAACTTTTGAAGGTCCCCTTAATTCAACGCTATAACTTAGATACAGTGTGTACCTAAGTATTAACTTCAGGGTTTATCTTACTTTAAAAAAAAAAGACTGTTCCCGTTAACGTTGAATTTGCAATACGAAAATATATTAACGGTCGCCAGACATTTAACAGACAGTTGAAACGAACGTTAAGCACTAACCGTTAACGTTAGCTTTAGCTAGCCGCTATGCTAACAACGCTACGTTGGCATAGTGAGGAAAAAATTGCCTTGATCCAGTCGGCAGGCCCGCAGCGGAACAACACCTCTGGTTTGGGAAATTTTGTGACCAGACACGGGCTTAATAGGTACAGCAGTAATCCGTGGCTGAAGCAGTCCACACATGTCGGATAAATAACAGTACACCGAGAGAACAATGCTGAGGTAATCCGGCGGAGGTTCACGGACCACCGGTTTCCCCCAAATTAACCACCACCACCATCATCATCACCATAACTGTCGACTGAAACACGGCCGTAGCAACGTGTCGTTGTCATTTTAAATTGAGACATTACCTTTTATTTCTTTTTCCTCCGAGTCCTCGGGCCAAGACACAATACCCTGCACCAGCCTTAGTTTAAATAATAGATTGGTCGATAAAAAAACAACCGTGTTCTTCTTCCTCCTCTCCAAGCCATCGTGATGAAGAATCCGTGGAAAGTGCCCTGGCTCTCTGCAAGCACAAGTCGACCCGGTCTGACTGCGTGTTTCTACTTCTGTCTCACCAGCTTCTGGTTCACAAGACTGGCATGAGGAAAGAGCACACCCTCCATCAACATCAGAGGCAGCAGCAGCAGCAGCAAGCAGCCGCAGCTCACTGGTCTACAGCAGCACAGTCACATGAGGTATATCCGTGAATTATGATGCCACCTCCGGATTTAACTGAATTTAAATGAAAGCACCTTTTCATCTGGTTCTTCACGTGGTGCTCACTCTTTGCATTTCAGCTATTAAACATTGCATTGTAGATGGGTTTGCTTTTGCATTTATAGCAGACACGTCAACCCCCCCGCCCCCACCCAACTATAACAGTCCTTGCTCAGCAGCAATAATAGAGATGCAGTAATGTATACTGTAGCTTGTTGACCTGCCTGCCCCCACACTATAATGGCATGTGCTCATTCAGCACTATGTTTGATTGAATGTACAGGTGAGAGGCATATTATTATCCTACAGTGATGGTTGAATTAGCTGAAATTGATTTATCTGGATATTACTGTAGTGGTATAAAAGAAGAGATCAACACCCAACAGTTCTTCAGTAGCCTTTTAACAGTGAGTAGCATAAACACCACCATGGAGTTACTGTCTTTGGTGGCTCTGCACTAGTTTGGAGTGCTTTTTTCTGCAATGTTTAGCTTTACTTACCCCACAGAGGACTATAAATAATCATTATTTCCACAACAGTAGGTCCCTTTGCTCCATGATTCATCCTGATACCCTTCGGGATGTTCCTATCCACACGCTTTAGGCTGTTTGTCGCAACCTGTTATTTGGACTCTTGTTGAGTGTAGGCTATATAAATCACTTGTATCCAAGGAGTCGGTTTGTATGAGTCGGAGAAGCCAGGTGGACAAACACGTTACTGCTTGATACTGAGTGCATTGTCAGAAAGAAAAACGTAAACATACACTGGAATTTATGGGGGGGATAAGGTAACTAAATAAGAACAAAGGTTTAAACGTTTGAATAAAGGTATATATATTTAAAAACACAAGTACGAGTTGTTCAAGATCATGTTGGAAAAGCACCACACACCTTCAGGAGTCATATTGAAAACCACTTATCGGCCAGGCTTACTCATGCATGCAGGCATATGGAAAGCAATTTACACTTTCATGTATAAGAAGTAACAGGGATATGTATATGTCAGGGTTATAATAACACAACTCTTCAAATGCCAGATTATGGACGTTCCAGACACAATCTCAACGGAGACAACTGGTCAGAAAGATACTTTAACCAATTTTCTTTTGCGATAAAATATTAATGCCTTAATACCTGATCGTCACCTGACTACCTTTTATTTTTAAGACTTTTCCAATTTTAAAGAAGAATAATCAGAATCTTGTTTATTGGCCAAGTATGAGCACACATAGAAGGAATTTGACTCATTTCTTCCTCTCCGCCATGACTCCTTGTGGTGTTTTTCCAGCAGCATAGACATATGCGTTTGACATCATTGTTTTTTTTAATGCACAACTGTCAGAAAAAAATGCTAGCATTGAGGAATTTATAAGCCCGGACACATAAAATTCTGGTTCCAATTTGTTACCAGTTCTCGATTCCCATCCCTACAGATAAAGGTAAATAGTAGACAGGGTTATTATGTAAGAATGAGAAATTCCGATAGTCTTGAATCACTGCACATGAAATATGCGTTGTCACTCTGTGCGGACATGAACAGTCAAGCTCGACTACATACAGTAGATTCAATTGTTTTAAGCAGTCCTCACTATTCGCAATTTCATTGACAACCGTAAGCACTAAAAAGAAGAGCAGCATGAAGAGGTGGTGTGAGAGATTCAAACACTGATAATGTTTGTCAAGCTTATAAAAATAGAAGTACTGAATAACTTATATTCTGCTCTGATAAGATACATAATTAACATGGGTCCTGCAGACCACGTATGCCATCCTCAATCCCAGTTGGGACCTTTCGTTTGGCTGCTCACAGCAGATTGTTGTATGGCAGCAGATCCATAGTCCTGTCCTTCACACCTGCTCGGGTTGCTCTGCTAATTCAGTTTTCCTTTCGAATCTCACGTCTTATTTGTGCCCTGACATTCACAAGGCCTCGTATCCTACATAAGCAGTTGTTGGGCTGAGAGCCAAGGTAGAGAGAGTATGGGTGGGTCGGAGGTGAAGGGGGTGCAGTCTTCCATTTTTGCCCTGCAAAGAGTGTGGCGGAGTAGCACACTGATCTATTAATATTGAATCAAGCAGGAAATACAATCTGCTCACCCACTGTTCTCCATCTGGGGTCAGGAGATTAGCAGGAGCCAGGAGAATAAAATACATACACAAGCAAACACCGTGATATGAACACACAAGCCTATTGAAGTATCCCAGGATCATAGGCTTGTTTTTTTTTTTAAGCTGGCGTGGGACTCATGGTGAATTGGCAGCACTTCATGGCCTTGTGCAAACAAATCATTCGTTTACATCCCACTTACAAGCGGGAATGATCAATGGCCATAGAAAACAATGCAAGGAGCTGAAATGTTCCATTCTCTAACCACGTATGGGAAGCACGCCGCTATTTGTTTATCTACCAATAAAGAGCTGTGTTCCTGAAGGGAAAAGCAGTGTTTGTTTTACACGTCCACAGACAGATGCATTCGCTTCACTGTACATCCTGAGTCTAGTTGCCACATCTGAATGAATTTGACCCCTCTGGATTTGAGACACGATGCAATCCTGATATGATCATGGTTTTCCTGCTTTTCCTTCGTCATGCCCCATTCCTCTAATGCTCAGATTATCAAACTAGCAAATAACAAACCAGTGTAGATGTGAATGACAGGGCTGTCGTGATAACTGAAACACATGCTTCAACGAAAATGAAATCCTTCACACAGTGGGGGTTGTGAAATCAATGCCACTGGCTGCGATACAATCAGGTCCATCACTGGAATTGGCATTTCATCTTCGAGTGTTAGTCAGACGGTTTCCGCTGTGCACAAGCTCCCACTTAAGCCCACTCCAGAAGCTTAAAGGTGCAATAGATCAGTGGGTGATCGAAACAAGTGAAATGATGGTTAGGAAAATGTATCATCTTTCATGCGCTTGTAATTCCAGCTTTTTTAAGGGCAATATCTTGTCCTTGGATTTAATAAGGATTTACATATTAGTGGTAATAGATATTAGATGTATGATAACAGCTGTGCAAAAGCTCCACTGCAGGAAGAAAGCTCACCAGAGATTGTAAACACTTTGATAAAATCTGTGCCTACTGTTACCTCTAACCCCTCTCCACAAAGGCCGAGTAATAAATCCCTCTTGAATGGACTTTAATCTGGATTCCTGTCTTTCACCTCTCTAGAAAGCTACATCACATCATCGAACTTAGCATGCAGAGAAATCAGAGTGAGGAATAGGCCGGGGCGATACTTCAATATGATAATTCAGTGGAATCGTATCCTGATGAAATCATCAAGATATTGTGATACACAATTAAGTCAATACAGAAACCAGCACAATAACACAAACCTTTTATAAAATGTTATCAGAAATACCTGGGGGAATATCATGTATCATTTCTGCAGGTTTGTATTCAAAATCACCCACACGTATGTACTTTCAAAAAGATATTAAAATGTCCATTGTATATTTATTTTTCTTTATAATGTCTTACAATATACGTTGTGATCCTTGTGCATTATGTTCGTTTCTACGCTAAAGTTCTTTATGCATTTAATTCACACGAGTATGCAAAATGGGCTTTATCATTTGGTTATTTCATAAACATATATTTATCAAATACCAGGGCTTTAAAGTGATATATATCGTTATTGAGATATGACATTACCTATATCGAGTTAGAAGACTTTGGCCATATTGCCCAGCTTTAAGCCATACCATTACCGAGTATATTCTTATCCTCAGTACAGTACGTAGCATCTTGAATATACACACAGCTGAACTTTTCTTGTGAATGTTTGATCACATCATCTGTGTCCGTGAAATTCCTGCGTGAGTAGAGCCAGACTTTACTGTGGCAAAATAAATAATTGATTGTTGTCATCTGAATCATAGATGAAGTATCTGCTCAGTGGCATGGCTTTTGCTCTGGTGGGCAGGCAGCAGGAAATAAACAAGTACTAATGGGAAACTGATAGATCCCATACAGGGGCAGACTGGAGTGAACAACACTTTCACTTCCCATCTATTTGAAATATTGACCGTGGCACCATCTTGACTACAGTGTCTTATTTATAACTTACTTCTACTTAATTTTTTCTCAATCAGAGGAAACAGAAGTCCCTTTTAGTTTTGCAAACATTTAGGTCACGGACTTTCAGAGGGGAAAAAACCTTTGTTTCGCTTTTCTTCAATGGGCAAATGGCTAATGGCTATTCCCAGAAAGTTGGACTGTTTTTGAAAAGCTGAAATGGAACTGACTCCTAAATCAGGACCTGTAAATGAAGCGAATTGAGACACAGAAACTGATGTTGCCCTGCTTCTGTGTAGTGATTAAAGGAATAATTTAAAATGTTGGTAAATATCTCTATTTGCTTTCTTGCTAAAAGTAAAAAGAGAATTAAGAGAATTAACATCACTCATGCCCTTAGGCTAAATATGAAGCTAGAGCTGAGATACCTTAGCAGGTGGTTAGCTTAGTTTAGCCTAAACACTGGAAGCAGGAGGAAACTACCCTGGCTCTCTAATATGTAAAAATGTCAAGTTTTGGATTGGTAATGGTGTAGTATAACTAACACAACTAGAAGTTTATACATTGAGGATTTGAAGTGCTGGTAGGCAGATTTGGTTACAGAGCCAGGCTAATTTCCCCCTGCTTCCAGTCTTGATGATAAGCATACAGACATGAGAGCAATAACAAGAAAGACCCAATGAAATGAATGAGCGATATAGCACAATAAGAGAAGTTGGTATAGAAACATTATTTTAATGGTACTGATGGAGTCAGCAGTATGACGGGTATGTCCTGCTCTCTCTGGACTAATGATACAAGATGTCCAGGTCAACTGGACCTGGGGCCAATGTGAGTGTGGAAATTGTAGGTGTGTGTGTGTATGTGTGTGTGTGTGTGTGTGTGTGTGTGTGTGTGTGTGTGTGTGTGTGTGTGTGTGTGTGTGTGTGTGTGTGTGTGTGTGTGTGTGTGTGTGTGTGTGTGTGTGTGTGTGTGTGTGTGTGTGTGTGTGTGTGTGTGTGTGTGTGTGTGTGTGTGTGTGTGTGTGTGTGTGTGTGTGTGAGAGAGAGATTAGTTAAATGTGAGTTTTGTGTTTCTCCCCTAGCCATTCCTGTGCAAGGTTGAAAAATTCAAACACCAGCACCATCTGCTCTCACATTCCTGCACATTTTACCCTCTGTCGTGTGGGAACCAATCTTTATTTTTCTCATATTTTACTCCAGCTGCAAATTGGGGCCGGGACACAATTAATATAGCTTTGCAACGCACACACAGCTACCCCCCATGTGTTGTATTGGCTGGTATGAAAAGGCAATGTGTTTAATGCGGCTGATGTGTTGTCTAGACTGACATGGTTACTGTATGTGTATGTGTATGGGTTGTGTAAACTGACCTGAATGGGTTCAATTTCTAATTAAGTTCAAATAAATAAAAATCACTAGTTATGAAAAACCTTGCTTAATTTGTTAATGCGTTTATTTTTTTCCACTCATATCTTCATTATAATTGATTTTCTTTTTTTTTTACAAAAAAATTACATTTTATTATAAAAATAAAAATATTAATTCATAAATGTGATGAGGTAAACATCTGTTGAGTATTTTAACATAAAAATTGTTTGATTGTGTTAAGTTAAAAACCCCAGAATGCAGCGGGTCCACCAGACCCACGAACAATGGCTAATTAACAAAAATATGAACACCACACAATGGGTTGAATGGCAGTCACTGGGATGAGTTTGGGAGGTGATGTGCAAATCACTTTTCAAGTCAAAGAGTTTCAACACATAAAAAGGCAAAAACTGGCAGATTTTCTCATTCACATTCTTTCCTGCCTCTCTGTTTATCTGTTCTCTCCCATTCAAACAATTACACCCAATCTCTTCCCCATGCATGATGACATTAAACACAAGTAATGTGTCTTTTCAAGTGTCCAATTTAAGTGAACACAAGACAGCAAGGGTCTTGGTTATTCGGTAATAAATCAACAGATTAAGTTAGAAACAGCTGTGCTGAGCTTTCATTTCGATCCCTGTGTCGTTTATAGATACTTTATCGTTCATAGGAGAATTTTTAAAAGCAATAGTTCAACATTTGGGGGAATCAACTTGCTTGTTTTCTTGTAGAGAGCTAGATGAAAAGATTAATGATACTCTCATGTCTATACATTAAACATGAAGCTACAGCCAGAAGCCTGAATTATGTGCTGAAGCTGTTTCTTGGCTAAGCTACGGCCTTTGGCTGCTGGCTCCTGCTCCATATGTGAAAGTGGTATTGATCCTTCATCACATTTAACTCTTGGCGAGAAGCCAAATCATCGTATTTCCTATAATGCCGAATTGTTTTGTGAGTTATAATATGGTTGTTAATTTCCATCAAAAGTTAAGCATTGATCAAATTCTATAAATGTCACCCTTCTTGTTAACGTTTTTAGAATAAGAAAAGAAAACAATACATTAGAATAAAATGTCTTTGGTCTTACCCAGGGAAATATAAGCACAAAACATCTCCACAAGATGAAATATCGCATTAACAGAACAAATATCCTTTAAAAGTTGTATTTAAACATAACTCAAATCATAAAATAGTACATTACTGGACACTAGACTATACTTGGCTTTCTTACGGACTGTGCAGCTAAGAGAATCACTTTCTATCTTCCTGGAGTGAACCGGAGAGCTTATTTAAAGCCCCACTAGGCCAAGGTCATGGATTCATCCTTCGCCCACAAATAATTCCTGTTTTTGTTTCAAGCCTCTATCTATGCTTTTGCACAGTATCTTGGGACACAGATTTGATGGAAAAAAACATTCCCATGCAATCAGAAAAACAAACTTTAAATCTCAATCAAATATTTAGTTTTAAAATGATATAATATGCATTATCTGGGCTTTTAAAATCTGTTTTCATCCTTCTCATTTTGATCACGTCTGATGTAAGTGTAAGACTATCAACGTACGATCAGTGGAGCTGTGCCTCTAGGGTGAGGATGTAGCTTTTATGTGTCATCCTGTACCATGGATGTTGCCCTGTTTTTAAATGTGAGTTTGTGTGACACATTTTAATATTTCTATACACAGGTTTAGGACCTCAGGTTTCCGCAAAAGTGGGAAATGAACATTACCTTTTCAGCTGTGGCTGTCAAGTCCTTAATCCAGAGTATTAGTATCGAACAGACACCTGAAAGAAAGAATAAACAATCATACATTCACATACGCATATCTCCAAAAGGGAGAGGAAAACCAAAGAAACAATTTTCTGTGGTCATCTGTCCTTCAACACTCTCTGCAAACATTAGTCAATTAATAACAGGGAGGGTTTGAATAACAGAAAATGGTGCCACCACGGAAGATGCCAATCAAACACAAGCAGCAGACTGTCTGTATTTGTTAACCAATGACAAGATGGGAAGGAAAATCTGTTTGTCCTGTTACACTTTAAAATATGGTAAACTATTCTGACCTGTCACATGCTGTCTGGCTTTCCAGTGTTATTTCACAACAGGATGTAGCAGAAAACTTAGTGTCAAATGAAATATTTGAAATGACCTTTGTACCAGAGGTTAGCACAAATACTGCACACTTGTTTAAATAAGCTGGTATTGCAACAGATATTTTGTGGGATTTGGATCTTTTTCGCTTCTTCTTTTACTGGCATATTTATCTAAACCACATATAAGTCTTTAACAGTGTTTTGTATATTGCACTTCTGATGCACGGACAGGTGAACTGAATGTGATTAATCTTTCAAAAAGTCTTGTTTCCAAAGCCAAACAATTCAAAAATATATAGATACACACCAGCCATACTACTCGTTCTTTCATAAAACTGAGCCTGAGGCAAAAGAGTAATGTGTTTGTTGCAGCAAAAATAGCATATGCTGATTATCATGACATTTGCAAAATGGTAAATATTTTACCTCTGAGGCATAACTCCACTGCCCACAAAGCACAGCAGCAAGCATAAGGTCAAAATCTGGACCATGCACAAAGGTCATGCAGACCACATGTCGACCAGAGTGTGTTTCTTCTTTCTAAATCTATTTAGAATTACAGAATGAAAACTCCTTGTAACCGCCTCTTTTTCTAAAAACCACCATGACCTTATAATTTGGCAATTTTCTGGCATTTTACTTGTGGCAGGAACAGTATCACGCTCTATATTTCCAGCCAAACCAGAGCCAGGAAAGATTGCTTGTTTGCAGACACAAGACTGCTCAGATGATTATGGGCCTGATCCATCATGTGATATATAGTATAGTAGAGCCTGGGGGGCGGTGGGGGAACTATAGGCGTAGATTGCTGCAGTCTGCGGCTTAATTAGGTGACAACAACAGGAAGTCCCATTAGAATAGTAATAGAACAGAAATAGTGCTGTACATGATTGCAATAGCATCACAATAGATACAACCCTGTTTTTGCAAGACAGGAAACGCATGATCATCCCTTCATTAGCTTTGATACCAGTTAATAAGCAGTTATATAAGAAAAAGAATGTGCAATAAACAGCCAGAAGAACACACACACACAGCAGAATATACTTGAAATTTATAGTACATTTTTAAATATGTACTATAAAACAGCATATGGAGCCATAATCAGCAAAGTCAAAAATAGTTTATGAGTCATTGTGAGAGAAAGCAGAGTCGTCAACCAGTCTTCTCAGGATGTGTTAATCCATTTATCAACTGACACTTTCACACCTTCACACATAGACTTTCTGTCACTGTTACTCATGCAAATACACGCTATCTTTCACATCCTTGCGAGCCTGTGTGCGTGCGTGTGTGTGTGTGTGTGTGTGAGTGTGTGTTTGTGTGTACATGCACATACTTGATGTTTGATGTCTCTAGGACTGCAGGAGGTCAGCAATGCAGCCACAGAAATGGTTCAAAGCTTTTTTTATGAGGGGGGCTGGCAAGAAGGAGGACAAAGTAGTGTGCACACACTGCGGATAAAAGACAAGTGATTAGCTTAAGGTCAGGTTATGGTCTCAGCCACCAGCCATTTAGCATCCCACATGATCTGGTTTCATATAAATACTATCAGATTTCCCATTTCTTTCTTCTTTTGCTGTTTTTGTTCCTGTTTTGTTTGAAAATGGCAAAACTGAGAAGTGAAGCAGTATAAACTCTTCATTTATAAAATACTGCAGTACAATAGGGAATATGGTCTCTACTTCTGTTTATTGATCTTTCGATGTCATCTGCTTTGTTGATTAATGTAGGCTCAGTGCAATTTGAGCCAGACCAAAAGCAACTATGATGAGCCTTTGGAGGAATGAAGATATTGAGTCATACGTTTACTCACTGAGGATGACAATCAAAGAGTAGTCCCTGTTTGCTCTAGCCTGCAGTTCACCTGTGTTCAGACTGTTGGGCTATCTAACCAGTCAGTGGTCTTGTAGCCCTGTACTCAAGCTCAGCTGTCAACAGCCTTAAACTGTGAGGTAATGATTATGTAAGTGCAAGTAGTTTTCACAAGCACAGAGAACAGATCCAAATCCTGAACAAAATGAAATTATATAATCCACAATGGACTTAAATTCTGGCGATAAATCAGCTTTAAAGTGAAACCAACTAGACTTAACACTTAGTAAGTCAGTTTTCTGGTTTCCCCGTGATCACAGGTGTTGATGAAAGATACAAAATCATTGCTTGGCCACTAAACTAGTTTTACTGAGCAAGAATAATGTATCCTGTTTTGCAACACATCCCATGACACTGCTACAAAAAACGCCAGTGTTTATGTGGTAAAAGGCCTCATTTGATTCAGGAAGATTGGTACAGACACAGTTTCTTCACCAAGCAGCACAACTACAGTAGCCTACTAGCTCATATGTTAACATCCCAGGCAGAAGGATTTACTTTGTCAAATCTGATGTGTTGATAGGAATTTAATAAAAACTGAAGCCCTTCATCACACCAACATTTATGTTCACTACAGGAAACCAATACCCACAAACCCCTGTGCTGGAAATTAAAATAGTCTAAACTAAGCTAAATTTTACTCAAGTCAAACACGTCGTAGTAAAAACTATTCAGCTGAACAGGGACAGAGTTCTTTCACCAAAGCTGGTTCAGAAGTCTGACACAGATCTTGTGTTAAACGGAGTTATTTATACATATGACAACACATTTCTGCACACATCTCACATTACGTGCAGTAAATTAAAAAGTGCACGTGGCTGTAAAGGGTATTCAGACAAGTCAGAAATTAAACTACGTAAGCCTTTGATCAATAAATTACAGTGAAATTGTGAAATTTTGTATGTATATCTTATAACGAAAAACTGTTTTTCACTGCAGTGAAAATCCGGTGGTGAAATGAAATATTGATAAAAACTGAAGATACAACAAGTGGACTAGGAGGCATGTTACCAAAGAGTTTATAAAGAAAGTTAGAGGGTTGCAGCTGATACACCTAGGCTGCATTCACAATCGTTACGCCAGTCCTCCCATTCATTTGAAAGTGTGTTTAGGCTGCTGCAGTGCATGGGGACTGTGGGGGGAAAACACTGCGGCCTGGAGCATATACTTGAAAGAGAATAAACTTTTAGAGAAACGCAACCCAGTGTCACACTACAAGGGCACAAAACACAATGGAGTGGGGGACACATTGGAGACACAAATGGGTCATTTAAGCGACGCTCCCACAGCAATGTGCTAATTGCCACAATGCCTGATTTGGTGTGAATGCAGACCTGCAAATTAAATGTGAAGTGGTTGGAGGTATTCGCTCTAACCTCGTAGCTTACACAGCAAGGCCTTTCATAAACACTGTGCAGACACATTTGTAGAGAGGCAGTAATGAGCCAAGCCTTTCAACTGACCGATACAAACTCTCATTGTCACTGTGGACTCACTCATTGATGTTGTAAAACAATAGATGTAAGTTTTAGACCCCATCATTTGTCTTATCTGTGGCTTGGATGTATTATTACTGGATGCCAGACTGGAAATGCTATTCATTCATTCATTGCAAAATACGTAAAAGCAGGAAAAGTGTGTCATGTGTCACGTGTAGGGAGCGATGTTATAAGCAGATTCTTATGCTACTAGCACACTATGTTCATTGCATCTTGGCGCCGCACTAGAATTAAAAAAAATAAATACACTGAGTTACATTTATAAGCTGCATATAAACACGTATCCATACATGATGATGAACCAAACGATTGTCAGCTCTGTAATCATATCACTAAATCTAATTACAACCATGTTGTACAGTGTTACCAACCTTTCATTAACTGTTTATAAGTTATGTTATAATTGTTGATTAATGCATTGACAGACACTTGTCTTTATGTGCTTACAACTACATTATGATGTCTTATAAACCATTTAAGTGTTTATATACTGCTAAGACATGATTAAAACAAGTGTCACTGTACAGTGTGAAAAAGTCTTCCTGGTAGCTCCATGAGCTGTGTGTGCAAAGACGCTTTTTTGAATCAGACATGCTCTGTAAACTATTGGTTAGCACCAGTGTCTGAATATCAGACATCAATAGCACAAAGTAACATGAGCTCTGTCACTTGACTACCATGTGACTGGTGTGAGGCGGCTGCAGACAATAATACCCTCATAACAGAGGGACTTGAGGGAGCAACAGCTGTCGAGTCACAGCGAGGGGTGAAAGACGGTGTGAGAGTTTAGATATGGAGGCTTGCTGAGAGATAGAGCGCTGGTGTGAAAACAATGTGCAAGCCACCTGCTTGTATGTTGTTACCAGCCGCGACAGCAACGCTGGTATTGTTTTCACTTTGTGAGTCTGTGTGTGTGGGAGTTTGTGTTATCATGGCAAAATGTGGTCCTGGAGACATCTACTGTAGCAGCAACTGACAGCTGGTTTTGTGTCATTATCTACTGTGGAGAGATTTTATCACCACACTAGCAACGCAACGGTGCAATGCAAATAAAGCAGCTCGAGCTGGCACCATCGTCTGTCATCAGATGTTATCACATGGAGGATGGGAAGGAAAGGGCTCAGAACTGGCAGTAATGTTTATCAAGTGGGTATGTCTGCAGGCGGTTTGCTGACATTCTTTGCATGAGAATCCTACCCATCCACTTCTCTAACGACATAGATTTGTGCTTTCCTGCCACCTATCTGTGTCTTGATGAGCCCTTTTTTCAGCCTTTATTTCTCAGAGCCTGGCTTGAAGTAAATTGGAGATACAGCACATTAGTGAATAAATCCAGTTCATTACTATTTGGAGGATTATATCAAAAGACACGGTGAAAAGTGATTGATTCTATTCTATCTCTAGTCAACATTTTGACTTGCTAGCTCAGGAGAGTAAATCGAGTTTTGTTTTGTTGTATTATGTTGCACTCAGTACTATCGTGTGCCATCATTTGTGATAATGTTGCTACTTTTTCATTCCCATTGCAATATGCATCTTAAACAAGGCCAAATAGACTGTCACTGCTTTTTAATGCAGCTTTGCAAACCAGTTCTTATTTATTTTTGGAAGTGTTTGTGTTTTAATGTAATTTTATTTTCAATGAGTTGTTTGTGAGCCCTTACCTAAGATCCTTTTCTATCATTATGCGATGGCCAATAAAGTTGTGTTTTTATATATTTTTTGACATATCAACAGTATTTTTTAATAGATTTTTTTTTAAATCCTGGAGTTAACAAGTGGATGTTTGTGCCACATTTGAAGACAATCCCTGAAGGCTTTCCTGAGATATCATGTTCACAAGAGGGATGAATGCTTAAACTGAAAACATAATGCCCCCGGACACGTCTGTATCCAGCTCGAAGGCATAAATGCCAACCAACAAAGGCTTGAAACCAAAGCAGGGGAACAACTGCTCTGAAGCGTCACTGCGGCTTTTCTTTCTCGTCAGGAGTGATTTAGAGGAAGTAACTGAGGGCAAAAGTATTACATGAAAGTGAAGATGGCAGGATGTCGGTTCTCATTCCTCACAGCCCACAAGTGAAAGACCACATTCAACCTGTCGACACACTTTTACCAGCCTTTAGCAGAATTTTAAGGTTAGACTAATGGAGGTTACGTCAAGAGAACTGAAATGGCACTCTTGGGGCATTTCCATAGTTTATATTGAAGCTCAGTCAGTCCAGAAATTCCCCAGAGGCAATTCAGTGAAATTTTAGAAAAGGTCAGCTTGATTCCCTCAATACTTTCTCAAAGAACATTTTACCTCCTCAGTGCACACAAAGCATTTATGATCCGAACTCCCAACCATGTGCCCGTGGGTAACCTCAATCAGGAAGGAAAACTGTTGCTCTTCCAGGCCCTGTGTCGAGACACATGTGCTGGATATGTAAGCGTTGCACATGCCAGACCTAGTCAAGGGTGGGGATTAGGGTGAATCCTAATTTTAAAAATCAACTCTGAATTTTTCTAATCTTTGAAAAGCATATGTATGCACAGATTCTGTACGTACGACACAATATAATTGAATAAAATATCCAGATTAACCCCCTCATTATTTAGAATTTTTTAGAAAAGAACATACAAACACATAACTGGTTTATAACACACTTTGATGTAGTTGTAAGGGAAGTTTATCAAAAATCAAAAATGATTCTTTCTTAATAACCTTTTTTTATAACTCAATTCCTTCCACACTTCCCAACGTAGAAACTCCATTTAAACATCCATCCGTGCAGCTCAATTAGGACTTGCCAGAAACTTTGTTTACATAATTAATATACTCATAAATATGCAACATTTTCTGGGAAATGTGTCTGTGTATGTACAAATAAGACACTTTCAACTCGTATCTAGTCATTCACACACACATTCACATACAAGCTCCATTCAAACTTTAAAATGTTCCACATCTTTCATACATCATGGGTT
Organism: Echiichthys vipera; assembly: GCF_963691815.1. Lineage (NCBI taxonomy): Eukaryota > Metazoa > Chordata > Actinopteri > Perciformes > Trachinidae > Echiichthys > Echiichthys vipera. The sequence continues at coordinate 19,292,502 of NC_139840.1, read as the reverse complement.
TTATTTAACATTTAATTCCAATTCAAACATTCGACCTTCTTTGAAGCTTAGTAAAATGCTTCCTTTTCAGACGTTTACACTAATATGAGCATTATCATCATCATTTCTAGAACTGTTTGTAGTGTTTTGAAAACTGCTTTAGGATTAAAACTGTTTGCAATTTTGCAGACCTGGTTTAGGGTTTTGATACATGTGTTTCAGGTTTCAGTGACTGCATTTCTAGCGCCAATTTTACTGTTTAAATAATTATTTAAAAAAAACTGTTATCTTTCTTCTTCTTTTGGGGGAACGCTCCGTACCAACTAAATGTATGTAAATGTAAGTGCATCGGGGGCAGATCCATGACACGCTCCCATATAGACTTCAAGAGGCAAGCAATCAAGTAATGGAGTCCATAACTCATGTTAATGCTCTATATGTGCTCTGGTTTATACATTAGAGCACATTTTTTCAGGCAGTTCAATAGCCAGGTAGACTGCATACCAGTGGCTTGAAGAATACACTGTACTGTATACTGTACTGGCAGCTGACATAAGGGCAAAACTCATCCTCAACATGCAATGCCAACCTGTTTCATATCCACTAATAGTTGATATAAAACAGGCTCTTTATGGCGGTGTGTGAACGTGCGTCTGAATGATAAGATTAGAGACTGATTAGAGTGGTCGGAAGACTAGAAAGGCGCTAAGTACAAGTCCATTTGCCAAATAGTTATTGATTTTATTAGCTGTTGAGTCTCAAGTTTCCATTAATTATAGTCAGGTGACTGTAATAAAACTGCAGCTCTATTATATTTCTCAATGTCCATTAAAACTACTGTATACTATTCTGGGACCACAAGCAGGTTGTTTCTTTAATCAGTTTTGGCTTTCCTCCTAATAACTGTCATTATTATTGTAAATAAGGCTGGAAAATATCAGAATGGTCGAATTGAGGCACGTCGGCAGCTTAAAATAAGTTGGTGTAAGGATTGGCCTACTTCTCTGGGCTCTATATAGAGGCGAAAGAAGAGATTTAGTGGGAAAATACTTGCAGTTGAGCTGTTTTCCCAGTGACAGTTGGCGAAGGGGCTGTGATGTTTGCAATGCAAACAAGTTGAGTTGGTCACATCTGAACGATGTGTGGACTGTTGGGATATTAAATCAAACGCCTTGCCAAAAATAATCTGAACATTTGAATTGCAAAACATGCAAACCTAACCCTTTCTGAGATTACTACCTTTTCCTAATTAAACTGCTACGTAAAACAGTTTTAAATCATGACAAGGATGGAGCAAGTGTATCTGATAAGAGTACCTGACCTCTAAATTACCAAGGCATCTCATCACTTATGCCCTTTTTTCCTGTACCTTAGGGATGAGATCTAAGCAAACTCAAGAGTCATAATGACCAAAGTTGCCAACTGTTGCATTTGGTTGGAGATCGCTTTCATTATTGTATGACCTCGGCTTTTCCGTGTTATCAGACTCATAAGGTCGTGAAGTTTCCAAGAACAGACATTTTCACCACAACTGAAACTTTAGGCTGGTTTTAGTGGAACCCCTTGGCTATAATGTTTTGACGAGTGAGCAACCATCAAGGTATTAGTGTGAAAAAGTGTCTGAAATATTTTGATGCAACACAGCTGTAATAAATCGGACATGTCCAACAGCCTGGAGCTTGTACTGGTTGTAAAGAGTGCAGTGATACAGGGAGCCATCCATCTAATCAAATTCCAGCAGCAGTCTCCACCTCACAAGACTCGTCCTGCTTTGGCACAGCTGCAGGCTCTCTGGCTGAGACATCCAACGGCACTAGTTCAAAGACATGAGAAAGGAAAAAAAAAATGCAGATGACAGCCTGCTGCCAAACTGAACCGGTTGTGATAGAAAGACGGTCTGAATCTAAGCACTTTGATCTGCTCATTTCTAAGTGTGGTACATGCAGATTAAGTGACTTTTACATTGTTTTTCTTAGTCCAAACTTTACTCAAACAGTTGATGTTTACAAAGTGTACAGATTTGATGCTTGGCCTTGGACATAGACCCAAATGAAACCTAATAACACAACAGTAGCCATGAATCCAGCTAAAACGGTGTCTGCACACCCAATCCTTCGGAGAACACTTTTCTCTAAACAGAAGGTAGATGCAAACGGAACATGAACATGAAAAGAAAACCTGCCCAAGTCTGAAAAGTATTCTCTTAATGCTTTTTTTGTTTATTTGGGATCAAACTAGAACCTGGTTACAATGTTCACCTCTAGAGCTAGCTTTTATCAGAAAAAAAATCTAATCTTGGTGGGAGGCCATGGGTCAACAAAATGGTATATGTCCTGCGGCAGGAGGTAAAAATAAGTGCTTTTTGCTTAGAGAGGGGATTTGAGTCAGATTGGCATTCACTCCTTCCACTCCGTGTACAGGGGTGTCTCAAAATTTTAACATGTCTGAAAACCCATCAATATAATAAATATAAATACATCTTAGGTTTTCTTCAGATTTTGAAAAGGACATGACAAAAATAGCTTTTTTCTTAAACGCAATTCACTCGCATAAATAAAGTGTACTAATAACATTAATTACAATCGTTTTTTAATAAACCCTTAGCTTTAGAAAAACTGAAGTATGCATGGCCCTTTGAAATGTAAGGCTTGGGCCTTTAAAACATGTCTAGTTTTCTTCCATCTTCACAGTAGATGCACATTGACACACCGATGAGAATTAATACTTCTAAACCATTTCATGCAATGCATGGACTCATAAGTACAATCTAAAGATGTGCCAAAAGGTGACCATTAGATATTATTTCATGTCTTTGGGGTCACGACTTAAAACATTTCTTGATGAATCGTTTTTCTTGATGAATTGTTTTTGTAGTCTACAGTTGATTGGCTTAAAGTTTACAGTTCTGCCTTCATTAAACTTCATGAGTGGAAAAACTGGCCCAAGATAATGCTTCCTTAAAAAACCGGAGCACAACGTTTCTTCACTGCAAAAATATTATGATAAATTATTTTGAAAAAAACATAAGTCTGTAAGTCAAGAGAAGAAGGTCATTTATAGAAGAAATGTCACTAAAACCATTGTATAATGGGTAAAGTTATTTTGACAGATGCTTGATGTGGTGGTAGAAAAAAAATTGCCCCAGTTTGATATTTAATAATTAATTGATGGCTTCTTCCTGAGAAAAAGAAAATAATAATGTAATGGAAAAAAAAGAGATCTACAGAGGGCAATACGAAACGCAAGTCAAAGAATATTATTCAATGCACACAAAAATCGTTTAAAGTCCCAGCCGTAGTTTATAAATATGTAGCCCTAACAGGCCGTGGAAGAAGAAGGAGGAGGTGGGGGTCGTTCCTATGAGCAGTAGCCAGAGAAAGAGAGAGAAGCCAGACCCAGAAACACAGTTCTGGAGCTGCGTCTCTGCAGTGAGTCGATGATGTGGAGGACGAGGGGTGAAAAGCAGGAGGAGAGGAAAAACCGTGAATGGTCTTCACTCCATGATGGCTCGGTAAATGACGGGCTCGATGTAGTCCTCTCTGTATCGAGAGTTGATGACTCGTTGCCTTTTGGAGTTCTGTTTGACGTCGTTCTGCGAGAAGAGCTCGAAGCGCATGTCTGACGCCACCGACTGAGAACCAAACATCAGATATAGAAATCAGTATTTTGCTACAGATCTTAAACTTAGAAAAAGTTTTCACGTAAAAACATGTTTCTCAGCATAAAATGTGCAGGTTCTTCTGATAAAATATGTAAATTACCAGTTTTGACTTGACTCGTTTGGGCAGATTCTCATCAAGAGTGTAGATGTCTTCTCGCTTGACACTGATTTGTGCGCCATCCTCAAACTCCACCTGAACACACACAACAAGCATGTAGTACTGTAAGTCAAACCACTTATATAAATATAGCGTACATTATAAAAATGACTTTCACCCTCGTGTATTTTCATGAATGCAGCTTTTAATAATTACTTCATAAAGTGTTGCACAGATTAAATATCTTTATAGGCTGACCCACAAAAATCGTGATGTATCCATTAGACTTTATATAATTATTTTGTCTTGACACATTTTGAAGCATAAATGCAATCACCAGAAGTAAAAAGCTAATGTTTTTAAACAGACAACACTAGGCGCATGACTACAACAGTCTCATTCAGCCACATGTTATCGACTACCTTTCTTAAGACACGTACAAGCTTTAAAATGTATGGGTGGGGTTTTCACTGACAGACATCTTACCAAAAAACTATTAAAAAAAAAGAATATTGACTGAAGTGCAAAAATGCTCACTCATTTCTGGGTTTTAGGACATTCCTGCAGCAGTCTATTACAAAGAATTTAAGCACTTTACTCACATGCGGCAACATGCTTTAAAGAAGCGTTAAAATGGGTAGTAAAACAGTAATATGCAGGCTGCTGTGAGACTGTTCTGTCATTATTTCTCCCTAACAAACATGAGCTTGACCAGACGCCGCATAATTAGGCCAACCACATAAAAGCCTTCCGCTTTAAGATATCACATATTGATGAGCAAGCTTATCTTTTTTTAATGAGTCCCAACATTTTTACTTTTCACCTCACAAGACCAGCCACATGTTAAAGGTGAGAATATGGTGTGATGGTGAAAAACGGAACAATCCCTTTGGATACAGTCTGTGCATGTCAGTGGGACAGAAACAGAGACACTCAAGAGCAGGCTTTACCAGGTACATGGGGATAGAGTGCGCCTTCTTAAACTTGGCTCCATATATCAACCCGTCTGTCCATCGCACTTGAACAACATCCCCTTCGGCAGGTGGACCAAGCCGGACGCAGTCACGGTTCTGAAAAGAGAGTGAACGGTGAACTCTGGCTGTGTATCAAGATGAGGAAACTTCAATCAATTATATCAGCTTATAAATGTAAAAGGTCCCCAATTTTGCTCATTTTCAGGTTCATACTTGTACTTTGGGTTTCTACAAGAACACGTTTACTTGCTTTAATGTTTAAACAAACACATTTCTCTCATAGCGTCTGTCTAATATACCCATATTCATCTGTGTCTCTTTAAGCCCCTGAAAAAGTAGTTCGCATTAGCATTAGTGACACTTTCTACCTAAATGTTGTATAGTTGTGACATCACAAATGTACAGAAGTCCTGGGGGCTCGTTTAAAAGGCATAGTTTCTGAACACGGGCTGTGTGCATTTCTCTGTGGATTGAGTGTTTTGGTCCTTACACAGTATTTTTCAAGACTCAAAAATCTCACCTTTAAGTCTCATTAAGTGTACGTGTGAGTTTGTGCACTTCATCCTTTAACATAAGTACAAAATGATTGGAAGCAATGCCATTTACCTCAATGTCCTCTGGGAACAGGTTGTCACTGTAGGAGCCGTCATCAAACACAACCTCGTAGAAGGTGGCTGTGGTCAGTTCCACCACATCGCTGTGGTAGTAACGGGCATTCCTGTATTTAGAGATCACTCTCTGTCCCACTGTCAGCTCACGCATGGAAGACTCTTTACGCTAGGGGACAGAAACTGAGCGTTACTCATAAAAGCTTATCACTCCACAGCCCTAACACATAAAAGATAAGTGATTATAGTGCAAAATAAACAACACGAGTCCCTAAAGATAAGCCGGTCTCATGTAATGACTAAAACAATATTTGGTTAGTTATGTGTACCCAATACATGATACTGCTCTGAGCTTCATGGTGCAGCAGACATTTGAAAAGTACAAGTGAGGTATCACACAAACAAGCCCAGACGTGTAGTCACATAGCTCAATACAGCACGAGCAAGAAGAAGAAACCTTTGCAGTAAGTTAATTTGCATGCACATCTCTTGACAGGACCAAACAGATGTCTGTCTACCCCAATTAGTGAATCGAAGCAGCATGAACATGTATAAAAGTAAGAATTCCCTGTGGTAGTTTGAGAGTTGAGGGTAAAAGAAGTCTTCAAACTATTACTGTGCTGCACGGCTGACTAAACCTGTGCTGGAAGTTACTGTGCAAGGCTAATTAGTTTGTCTTCACAAACATCCTCTTTGCCAAAAATCTACAATAACACACCAAGATCTGAGAAACAAGTAAGTTGCATTTATCAATCTTATGAGATAGGGAAAAAAATGTATATTCAACTTAAAATCTGATTGAGAATAAGTTTGTTATACTGCATGTCACATTCTGGAAAGCACAAAAATAAATAACAGTTCTTAACAGTAGTCTAACAAGCTTCAGTTATAACAGTAAAATTGATTTAACTGTTGGGATAGACACACCTGGAAAATGGAAATTAATTGAGCAGTGGGAGTAACTGTTGGTATTATAATCTCATTGCATGATCAACAAAACCGCTGACATACTTCAAGTGTCTGGAATCTGATCCCTAGAAGATGCAACACACTCAAGCTCGGTCAGACACAATTATATAAAGCTTATATATAATTGCTGATTAAGCAACCTTCAGACAGTAAAAATCATCAAACTCCTATTCCATGGAAGAAGACTAAAATGAGGAACTGACTCTTAAAGCTGCAGAAGCTAAAAAGCCAGAACATGAAGCTGAGTGAGACCTCTTCCTGCAACTCTCTCCTCTCTGTCCTGAGTCAATAGGATCTCTCTCTCTCTCTCTCTCTCTCTAAACTGCCTACCTCAGGTTAAAGGTTTTTTTTTTTTTTTTTTTTCAACATTGGTGTCATTTGTGGAATAGAAACATTCAGAAGGCAATTAAAACTATTTTTTTCAGCATAAAATCCACTCTTAAACTCCACTCTTAAACAAACCTAATCCAAGCTAAGCAGTGAGATCAGACACAGAGTGACAAGTAAGTGTGTATCATGTGATTGGATTTTTGTAAGCAAGCAATACTCCAACTAACAATTTTTCCTCAAAATAAAAACAACCCAAAATCTAACCACAGTATTGCAAGATAATAATAAGATAAAAAGATAATTCATTACTACTAGCCTGACAGTGTTTCCATTAAGTTACCTCAGGCAGGATGGGTGATTTGTGTCTGTGGCAGGTGATGAAGACTATGAACGGCCAGTCATCTGGGTGCATGTGGATACCAGCTGCCTGAGCACAGGTGGGGTGAAACGCTGTTGAGCAGCGCCCGTGGGAGCACTGGACACAGCAGCCATTAACCTCCCTCTTCATCCGTTTCCTGCAGTATGCACACTTCTACCAGGGCGACAAAGACAAGCGTGGAGGGGGAATAGCGGTCAAGGGGAAAAGGTACAAGTGGCATGTTAAAGCAAAGGAAGTACAAGGGAAGGAAACGAAGGAAAAGGAAACAAGCCGAGAGGGGAGGATGAGAGGGAGAAAGATTAAAAAAGTTATCAAAGGGAGTAGATGGCAGGCAGACCCAGACACGAACTGTAACATAGGTACGTTAAAAGGGAAATTACACAACTTCCTTTTTATCATTTTAATGGGGTTCTGACATCATATGTACTTATTTAGAAGTAAATTCAGTGAGATCCAGACCTATAACAATGGAGACAAGGCCATCCATTGTGAACAAAGTCTAGCATTATGGTCAGACTGTATGTGACTCATACACAGGCAAATAATGTCTGCCTTTCGCATTATTCATTGTATATTATTTCCATGTCTTTTTTAATCAAATGTGGGCAGAATGCCACAGTTCCATTACAGGGTTGAGACATCATTCATTATTTAGAAAGATACAGGGGCCAGACCGAGAAGTGAAACTGAGTAAGGACAGCAAACAGGCAGAACAGCACTGTCACTATGGTGAAATGAGTTTTCCTCAGTGGCAACCACAAACAGATGTCATCGGAATACAACTGCATGCCCATTGAACCTGAATGGTCTGTGATATGCGTTTACAGGTGCGGGAGTATGAAGATTAATTATGGAACGGTGCCAAACCAACTTGCGAGAATGGAGATAGCTGCCATTTTAAAATAAAAACATAGTATGTGTGGATTTAACCTTGGAAAAACTCATCAAAGAACAACAGTTTGATTCCTGCATTCTGGCACATCAGATCAACATGTGTTCCCTTAATGCCTACGGCTAAAAAACAAGCCTCCTCATCTAAACTGCTGCCGTTAGAACAAAACGTACAGCAGACTGCTGTGACTGTAGTTAGTCTTACCAGTTTGAACCGAGGCTGGGGGATTGCAGAGAGGTCAATGGGTCGTCGCTCAGTGATGTTGACAAAGCGAGCTTCCAGCACAGTGATGGCACACAGCACATGAACCCACCTGTGTGAAAAACAAACATGAAGGAGATTTAGGACTAACAACTCAATGTCGAGGGTGCAATGTTTCTAGAAATGTAAGAGCATGTATTAAGCAATGTGGTTACACAATTTAACAAGTAAACATGTTGGGACTATAATTTTATGTCTACATATGGGATTACTATGACTACATTCATTTATATAATGCACTTTCCTAAATACAAGAACAAAACAAACAATATTTGACTGTGATAAATTCATTCATTCATTTATCTTCAACCGCTTGTCCCCGTCGGGGTCGCGGGGGGCTGGAGCCGATCCCAGCTGACATATTTAAGAATGACATTATTGACAAATCCTAACGTTTAAGATTGTGTTCAGTAAAACACTCATGAATAAATATGAAAAATAACCAAATACAACACTACGCTATTTGAACAGACCAGGTTTTAACTTGAGCATAAAAGATTAGATCTCTCATCTCACAGTCCCTCACCCTCAGCCGTGGGCGTGTTTGCTCAGATGACATAGAGAGCCATCTCTGAGCAAACTTCATATGCAAACAATGCAGAAAAAAAAAGCTACCAAGCGGATCATAAGCAGACAGTACTTTTTTTTTCACTTGTGTTTAAAAAACAAAGTGGTATAGAAGCGTCGTTTAAAAATTCACAAGTTTACAAGTGATTAGATGAATTACATTCAACATCCAGCACATTTAAACAAATGTTTATTATGGTCCAGGCTGTTGTAACACATTCATCAAAGGGGATACTAATTGATAAATGAATGATATAGTGGTTTAGAAAATAGGAAGACAGGGAGTCCCACATGGGCATAAGTCATTCGAGAAAGCTGGTTTATAGGAAACGTTGCTTCTGTCTAAACGCATTTCCTGCCATTTAAACTGACATTCACTAACTGTGCCCCTACTGATAACGTGTAACCACAGGCCAAGGGTGTGTAACAGCTGCATGCCCAAACATCTGTGTGTTTGAATTTTAAAAAATGCATTTAGCTCGAGGGGGTTGATCAACCAGATAGAGAGGGAACAGTGGGGGAACCGTGAGATATCTCTAAACCAACCAGTTTGACTTTGTCTGGGCTGTTTTGTAAATAATCCATCCTTCAGGCGTACTTTTTCTTTCACAAGTTTGACTACGTCCATGTAGACATTAGAATTCAAAAGGAACATGAACCTTTATTAGAAAATAAACTGTGGCACTGGGTAAGCCGAAAAGGGGTGTTCTACAGTCTACAACTTGAGATCTTTAGGAAGAAACAAAGTCACTTTAACATCCTAGAAACCACTCCATCATTAGTGGTGCCCTTATGCTGCACTAGTGGGGGTAACTAAGAAGTCCAACCAACAACCTCCTGACTGCCTGTCCCATAAAACCAAACTCCATTCCTCCCCACAACTAACAGTCCTTTGGTTACCACATAAGAGTGACCCATCAATCTATAATGTTCAGCAAATCTACATTTGATCCTACGACATAATTTCATTGCACATTCAAATACCCAATCTTAAATGTTTCGGTTGTAAATTAGGGGCCAGCTCGGGTGACGTGTATGATACACCTTCATAGTTGGGTATTTCCTGTAATACAGCTTCTGATCCACACATTACAGCTCTAATAGTGGAGCACTGTTGTCTGCTGGTATGACTTACTTGTTGTTGTTGGCTCTCTGGAGGGCGCCGCCTCTCAAGGAACACAGACAGCAGTTCTGGAGGAAGAAACACACAACAACGTATTGTTTTAAAAAACATTCACTCTGTAAGCCGACACCTTTATCTTCAATACATCCTGTTTCCTCATGTGTGATTAGAAGATATTCTGCTCAAGCTTAAACTGGGGGGATAACCCATTCTCCTCTACTGGATCACATGGATGGGAATCAGCTATATAAAGCTCAATCTATTGTTAATCCTTTGTTTTTCACAAATCCACACCTGAACCTGGTATGGCAGCCCTTTCTTTTAATCCATTGAAAAAGTAGGACAGTGTGAGTAACTGAACTGTAGATATAAATAATAAATTAACAGAAGCCGACAGGTTCAGTAAGGACAAAACTGCCAGGGAGTGAGGTGAACAGACCGGTTCTGGATTAACAACCATCACTCCGCCTCAGCATTTTTCAAGTTCACCCCACCTCCAAAGCGCTGCTGTTGATTGACAGTTTCCAATGCTGTAAATCATGTTCAAACAATCCTGCCTCAACAGTTGGGCAATTTGTTAGTGTCTACGTTTCTGATTTGTACTCCTTGGTCAAGATTCTGTACTTTATCTGTAAATCAATTTGCACATTGTAAATTGTTGTACATTGTTGTTCTATTTTAACTTGTCATTTTAAACTGTCTTCTTATCATGTAATGCTTCTATGACGTGTGCTGCTGCCCTCTTGGCCAGGTCACTCTTGTGAAAGAGATCCTGATCTCAATGGGTTATTTATCTGGTTAAATAAATGTTAAATTAAAAGAAACAGCCCCAGTCTAAAACCACTTTCTTCACCGATATTACACAAACCACTATGGAGAAAATATACAGCATTCTATGTTCTAACATTTCAATAAAATAAATGAATATAGTTCTTTATAAACCTATGAAAAGGAAAAATGAGAATCCTTCCTCCTCCTTAATAAAAGGCACTATGTGAAGCCAAAGTCACAATAAACGTGTGTGGCATTGCCCACTGGTGGTCAAAGGTGTTTGTGCTAAAGTCGGGCCACATTCTCAGCATGTTTCACAACAATCCATTGTTCTGAGAAGACAGGAATGCTGAAAGCTACGGAAATTTAAAGATACATTTCACAAACAATGTTGGGAAAACAAATTCCTCAAACAATTACACACAAAGGGAAGACTCTCACTGTCTCAGAACCAAGGAAGCGGGAGCATACAGAGACAGGTTTATATCAGTGGGACATAAGTGTGTGGTTGTCAATTGTATTCAACTTTTAGTTCAGTAAAGGGACATTATAGTGCCCATGCAGTACATTTTTGGTTGATGTACTTAGAAGTGCAGTAAAACAAAGATATCATTAATTCACTTAAGAAAAATTCAATTTTCTGCATGGGATCGTTAAAGTTGATATTATGTTATTACATACTGGTGACAGTGACAGTCAACCTTAAGCACTGATCTGTCATCTGAGGAAGAGAGCCTTTCTTCAATATTCAAGTCGTAATGTTGCTCCATGTGGTTTTCATTCGAAGCTGTTCTGAGAGCTGGATACTCAACACATGTAAGGCCAGTGCGTGAAATTTCTCAATCTTATTACTGATGCATGAATAAAAATCGATGTGGTCAAATTTCTCTCATCTTTTCCAACTGTGCTTACTGCTGATCATAATCTGGTCTTCCTGACCAGTCAAGGATACAACAACTCTGTAGCTGTATTTTTGAGATTTGTCTGTTATCAGTATGACGAGCCATTCAAATAATTTAAATCAAAATAACGACTACTAGCTAGTCCATTAAACTGACCTCGGTGAGGGCATCCACCTCACAGCGGGAGCACAGCCAGTCGTCTAGCTCTGCTTCATCCCCAGACACGCCATAGCAACCTGAACAGAACATGTCACACATTCAAATGCTTCATTTCTCAGTATGGTTGTTGTGGGGGGGGGGGGGGATAAAATTTAAAAAGCCATCTGGCTGTAGTATGACCAAGCCAGACAACACCAAAATAAAACATTACTGGAAAAGACAAATGAGCAAATAAAACTTAAATACCACATCATTCAGAAGAGGTGCTTACTGGTATGTACGCGGACGCAGCACTGGGAACAGCTGACCAGCCGGCTGGTCCCGTCCTCTGCTACATGAGGGTTAGACAGCTGTCCCTCCCCATTATCATTTGGCCTATTAGATTGGGTGTTGAAACACATTTCAGGGATAAGTGGCTTGGACCACTGGCGGCCCCCTGGACGGTTCACCACTGTCATGCTGGAACTCACACTACTGGAATCAGACTTGAGGGTAGAAGAAAAACAGGTATATGAATATTTAATGGATCCAAGAAGATAGAACTGGCTCAGACATATTATGCCACAATCATATTTTTAACAAGCCAAAACTTTTAGTAAAGCATTAAAAAAGACATCTCTGTTCAACTTGAGTTTTAAAATCATCCAAAAGTTTGTATTCTCTGGTCACAACACGGAGAAATCATTGCACAACAGTCCATTGCACCATTTTCCTCTGAAATGCCTAAACCTATCCTGCTTCAGAGGTAGATTGCCATAAATTACATTTATGGAGTGCTTAACATAATGCAAAATGATGGTAACAAAAACATTAAATAAACAGAACTAACTTCATAACAACATAACATGCTTGTAGTTGTCACCTGATGGTAAGTGTGGAAGAGCAGGCAGATGGAGCAGTAGGGGGCCTTCTGGCCCATGCTCTTATTGTACTTTATTTCTGCTTCAGGGTTATATGGCCGACACTGCCACAGCTGGGTTAGAGGCTTTGCCCACTCCTCTTTCTCCTCTTGCTCAAAATCCACATCTATGTACTCGTCTAAAGATAGAATGATGGGATGAAGGACAGAGTTTTGCGTGTGAATGGAGGAGGATGATGGCGTTAGGATTTTGAAAAATGAGGTGAGAGAAAGAGAGATTTAAGCGAATAAGTGAAATAAAGGTAATAGAAATAGAATAACATGGGTATAAAAGGTAATTTAATAAAGACCTGGTATTATTGCTGAAAATATGATGTTTGGTAAACTGGATACACCCAACATACTACATTATGCAGATGAACTTAATAACGCGCTTACCATCGTCACTGTGCACCTCCCTGATGAGAGGGTGATGACGGGGCAGACTGAGGAGCTGTGCTTGCTGCTGCTGCTTCTTCACAACTGACTTGCAGTACGACTGCTCTTCTGACACCTGCTGGAGCAAGAAGAGTATAGCAAGACAAAACTTCAAAACAGAGATTTTACTGTATCTGTAGCAATGAAAATACCATAATTTGAAATAAGGTCTCAATCATGAGGCATATTGGGAGCTCTGTACTGGTATGCATTCATTTCAACATAAACATCAGGTCCAAAGATCCTCTGAGAACTTGGCCACAGCTAGAAACTACTTACCTGATGATTCTTAGCGATCACCTTCGCCTCATTCTGGATCGGTTTCCTGACAGGAATGGTTTCATTCAGGATGATAGTGCCTGTTTCAACCATGGGGGATTGCTTAATCTGTAGTTTAAAAAGCACAAATTAGATTTAACATTCAGGGTACAACAATGCCTGATAAAGTGTATTATTTCCCCAGGAGAGGGCTAGGTATCGTTTGAATCATCTCGGTTCCAGTACCTTGAATTCAATACCAAAATACTTATTTGGATACTTTCTGTGAATAAAACGCTCATAATCTAATGCGTAGACCAACTTTGTTCAAATAGGACTTAATATAACATGGAAAATACAACTCTTTGTGCATTTAGTTAATTTATGAACTAATCTATCCTAATAATGTCTACTAGTGTAATGAGTAAATACTCCGGTGTGTGTGCGTCAGGGAAACAGCAGAGCTGAAAATGATGACGTTCATCACTTGGGGCGCCGCTTAGATGAATGCAAAACACAAACCAAAAAATCTATGTGGATCTGTTTAACCTCAGGGCCTATGGATACCATTACTAAACCAGAGTTTTTCGATATCCAGTAGAACCAACACCGGTCAGGTTTGCGATACCTAGTCCTACCCACCGGAGAGATCACCAAGAACGGTTGTGTTGCTTAATTAGTAATAATGCTAAACTCAAAGAAAAGTATGCAAAAATCATGCAATGAAAATGCACCAGTACCGAGCCACCAAAAATTCTTGTTAATGCTTTTTTTTTACTTTAGTGCCAACATGCACAATAGTATTATGAAGCACAGACGTACTTTTAAATGTTCAGGAGAGACTATGAGCCATCTAGGATAATTTAGTGTTGACAGAAAAGACAATGCATGCAACGTAACCTGTGCTCAAACATGCGCGTGTCACAGTGTACAGAGAGCAACAATGATTAACATTTTAACGTTACATTTCACTTATTGCATCTTTTGGTGCAATAAGTGAAATGCGTTTTGTCTACGTACGTTCTATTAGAGAAATGCAAAAGTAAAAAGAAAGACAAACCTTTCGCTTGTCGTTCTTGGTGGCCTCCATCTGTGTTTCGCTAAACTCTATGAGTTGGGTGTGAGTCTGAGGAGAAGCAGACTGGCTGATTACCTCACATTCAGACGTCTCCTCTTCAGTCTGAGCCTCAGCAGGTATTGAAATTTCAGGCTTTTCCTCCTTTTGGTCCTGCTTCACAAGACTCTGTATTTCTGATTCATTTGGTGATGCTTTGGTAAGAATAATCTTGGATTCTGGCTGTGGCTCCATTATTTTACAGCTTGATGCCTCGGGCAAGGACTGAACCTGTGTGTGTGATGGAGTACAGGTTTTGTGCTGGAGATGACGGGGCTGATGCTCTCTGGCATAGCTGTGCACCTGAAGCTGTGTGTGAGGCTGCTGCTGCTTTTCTAGACTGTAGCTGTGAACTTGAAGAGCGTCTTTTGGACTCAGAGTCCTGTGGAAGAGCAGGCTGGCTACCCCCATTTTGCGAACAGGCTGAGCGGCGCCTTCTGAAACTGACAGATGTCCATTTCTGGGCTGGGACTGAGACGAGATTGCCGGAGCACGAGTCTTGGTATAATGTGGAGGACGGCCTACATCACTGGTACTTTGGGCCAAGCTCCTATGAAATGGATCCAATAAAGTGAGCTTGGTTGGTGTGACAACCAACTTTGGTGGGCCTGTAAATTAAATCAGAGGTCTCTGTTTAGGAAGCGAAAGTAAAAAAACGCACTTTGAACTGAAATTTCTATCACCATAAACCAACTGTTATTAGAAGGTTAGCTGTCCTGCAGGAAACTACAAGGCAATGCACAGGTGATAATACCTTTACTTCTTTTGCCATCTTGTGATGTAGTACGTGGAGGTATGAGGCTAAGCCTGGGACGCTTCCCATACTGCTGCACATCTTCATCTTCATCCTTGGGAACAACCTCCTCAGGAACCTCCAGACACACTCGGTGTCTCTTGGTCTCTATCCTCTGTGTAGCACTAAATACCAAAGAAGAAACACAAGGAACCGTTTTTCTTTTGCTGTAAAATAAAATCTTGACATTACTCATATGACTCAACAAAAACATAAATACTAGAATTAAACACAACACAGAAACTACAGCTTTAAAATAACTTAAGTGCTGAATTATTAGAGTGTCCTTTAGAAAGCCACTGCTCGAGTGGAGCTTTTCAGTGGCCAACAGAGAAGGCTGTGGTTGTACTGATCAGTCTAGGTGTTTAACTGTGTGCATGTGGAGCAGGGCATTAGCATAAACATGTAATTCTCGCTAATTAAAGGCAGTATTTGTTTTGTATGGAGTAATTAGTACTAATTTGCTCTGCTGGAATTGCATCCTTAATCTAATGTAACTGGCATTTAGAAAATTATATACTGGGTATTCTAGAGTAAGTATTTTCTAACAGGGTAAACAGCTTTTTTTCTAGATTATGGAATAACTAGCTTTCATGTACATTTCTTTACAAAGAAATACTGACATGGTCATAGGAATGACCGTCTTCAGTGGTGATGCACGGATTGCAGTCAATGTCCGCAAGCACCGCAATTAATTTGTAGATTGGGTAGCAGAGTTTAAAAAATAACATTTTGAATAACAGCGGATGGGTTGCAGGTGGCTGAAATAATACATCATTAAGGACAGAGCTGCTGTGTCCCCATTAAGACAGAGGGGTGGTGTGTGCGCACCAGGAACAGCAGCTTTCAGGGATTATTTCAGAAGCACAATGTTTAGTTGTGTATATATTGCAAAGATTGCGCTTCGGAACGTCCTCATGAACAGATGAACAGTGTTTTGCTTCCTTCTGGGGCACTATGCATGGTGAGAAAATAATGAATTTAGGTGGGTGGCGGGTGAATTATTTAAGAGTACACACGTACGAGCTCATCCATGCAGCTCTAGTCTCCAGTCACATGGTGTCTCTGGACTTCCCATGGCTGTCAAGCCCATGGGTGTTCCCAAGAGAAAGTAATTAATCACCCTAAGCATATACATAAACAAACATTTTACGGTATAATACATTTAAATAAAAGCATATACACACAGACATTATGTTCTGTAGTAAATGACCTACCTCTTCCGCTCTCCGTCCTCCCCACAGCACTCCATGGCGTTACTGTTGCTGGTGATGTCATTCAAGGACTCCCCCAGAAACTCCTTTGCCTCTGGGGTGGGCTGTGTGTGGTCAATAGGTGAAACATCTCGCCCTGCCAGCCACTGTTCATAGCGCTCTGGCTGGAATTTCTTCACAAATACATCCATTGAAATCTTCACCATGTCTTTACGGCACGAACACTAAAAGGGAAGAAGAGCAAAAAAGAATGTGATTCAAATGACAAACGTTACAGGTGATATTGTAGCATGGACATCTACAAACATACTGTATAGTCGATTATATTAATGTGTGCATTTACATTATTATTAGCAGGATAAAACACAATTCAAATTAGGTTGTGTATAGTTTTCTATGCCGTCATTTGGCAGTCCTCACCAAAACGGCTTGCTTGCCGTATTCTATCCATCTCTCTGTGGCAAAGTTGGTGGATTCTGCACAGTTGAAACCGTGGTTGAAACCAGCGTGATAGGCATATGGGAAAGTTACCATGAACTCACCAGCCTCCTGAGTAATCTTAGGGAAAGGTAAAAAAAAGAAATGAGTGGCTGCAGTATACACGTTTGGCTTGTTTTTCCATATTTTCTGAAACTGTCACTATACCCTGACAGCACAATGAGAAAGTTGAGCCAAAACCAAGCACCACCCACCTGCCGCCTGGCCAGACAGACTCTAATTTGACAGCTAAACGGTACATAAAAAATGTTTCTGAAAACATATGCAAGAAATAGGCAATACAGTAACAGAATCTTGATTCATATTTGATCAGTGCTGCCTTGTTTTACCGTGTGATCAGAGTTCACCAAAGTGGACTCTAGCAGATGCCATTAGGAGGGGACAGGGAGCAGAGGGTGGAGGTAGAGCGATATTAGTTTTTCACAGATTTTCTCATTGTGCTGTCAGGACAGTTTCAGCAAATATGTATTTTTTTGCAGAAAGTGGGGTATGAAGAATAGGCCCTCTGTTTGAAATCCAAATAAATACTCTATTCATACCTTTTCAAAAGGAATGCTGTACTTCTTCAGTATAGAGGGAGAGATGAGCGTCATCTTGTGCCTCAAAAAGGCCTCGCAATTCTGGGAACTACCAGGAAAGAACCCTAAAAGAAGAAAGAGCAGAAAGATGGAGTCTATGATAGCGAACAGCCTTGAACTGTATACATCTACAGAAAATACTGAGTTTGTTTCTTACCTTTAGCCAAACGCTCCAGTCTTTTCCCATGCTCTGGAGGAACACAGTACCTGCACACAATCAATTAAGTCTCCTTAGTTGCAGTAGACTGATATCATGCGGTTATATATATATACTATGCTGTGTGTTGTCAGAGTATTTTGAATTACTTCACTGAAAGAGCCAGAGACAAACTTTTCAACGCACATTATTTTAAACCGAAGATAGGATCCCCTGCAGCATTGATGCTGTAGTATCACTAATATGAAATAGGCAGCGTGCCTTTTCTGTGTGAAAGAGCCCATGTTTATGTTAATGACGCCCATTTGCAAGTGGTGGAGAAGATTTTGTATAGACATCTAGATCTAACAGCACATAGCCCTAACTACAATTCATCTGGGTTTCATACAGAAGTGGGAAATCAATATCAAAACATTTTTAGATTAATACAGCAATCGTATAAGAAGTTGAAGTAATTAAAAGCTTTATTTCTCAATCTGATCAGAGAAGGAAGTTGAGTCCTCACCACGATTTGGGCTCTCCAAAGTGCAAGTAGTTGATACTGTAGAGATCCATGTCCTCAGTGTGCCATGCAAAGGTGGTTTTCCACATGCCAAAATACAAGTAAGGTGTATTAACACCTTCAATAGTGATGCCGCTCTCACATTCAACTGTATCCAAAATGGTGTCCAGATGGCAAATGTTCCACTCTTTGACTCCCTGCAGGAAAGCAGATAATTTAAAATCAACAGATGGTACTTGAAGACCACAATGATCAGTGATGTTATCAGCATCCCCTATGTATTGGGTCAACAGGTAAATCAGAAAAACCCATCAAAATCAGCAGTCACACCCAAAAAATGTCAACTTACAGGGCTATATAGAGATCCATTAACATCTGCTCCATATATAGGAGGATTAAATGTCACATTCTTCCAGTACTTCCTTTCCAGCTCCTCAAAGTCATCATAATGTGGACTACAGAACCTATAAAAGGCATTAACAATAAGTTATTAGTACCAACACCATTAATTAACTTTCAACATCAATAGGTCAAAAATGCCGTTGACAGAAATTGTAGATGATATACATTTTCTGATAACAGAAGAAAAAAAAATGACTTGAATATCTTATTTCTGCACTTCTCACTTGTCACTGTTGGCCATCTTGCGAAACTCTTTCACGGTCATGGACTTCTTCTGAATGTTGTATTGTGTGAAAAGGCCTGACTGGCCGGTCACCACCTGCTGAATGGGTGCAGGGATCACCAAATTGTCTATGTCCTCATAAGAGGCTCTGGGCTTCCAGTCCTTCGGTGGGACAATCTTGGAGAGAAAAGTGGTCAGTGAGTTAGGATTATTAAGAAATCAGAATAACCTATGTGTTATCAAAATTATTCACCAGCGAAAAGTTAGAGGTATAAATGAATAACTTTTTCTGACAAGTTCAAGTTCAAAGTTTTATTTGTTACATTTGTAAAAAGAGCTGGTGTGAACATAATTATGTAAACAACAGATGGCCTCATCTAAATTATTTCATAGAAAAAACAGATTAACGACATAATTGTCTGACAGCCATGAGAAATGTGTCACTGTTGATCCTGCCATTGCTAGTTTTTAATTTACATTCACTCGCCATTTTCACTACCAATACATATGATCCCATATACACTACACAGGCTGTTAGTACGGCCTGTGTGAACATGTGCAGTGTGTCAGTACTCACTTTAGCCAGGCCTGCTTTATGTGCTCCCTGGGACTCGATGTATGCAATGTAGCGGCTGAAGTTCTTGAATTCCTCAGTAGTGGGGTAAAAAGTCATGATCCCTTTGGAACCATGGTTTTGAAAAACCACGTCTGACGCCATCCCGAAACTCAACAGCAGCTCCTGCAGATTGGAAATAGGCAATTTTAAGATGTGATATATTATCGTTTAAGTTTGGGTTGGAAATCAGCTGTTTCCTTAATAATTATTTACCCACAACCAGGCATCATCAACTGGACCTGATTCAACCTAGAAAACGAATATCTACAGTAATCAACACAATATTTAGCAGTAAATAGCCATAATAATATTAACCTGACTTGGCCAGATGGATTGATTCGCATAATTCTCATTTGCTCTGCATACCCATCTGGGAACTCTCGGTTGGAGATCTTTTGGAAAGAAGCGGAAATACTGGTTGCCGATTGGATGAATCATCTGTCTATCACAACCTAGGTTTGGGATAGGCAGGCCAAATCAACCTGTCCGATCAACGAAGCGTAAGACGTACTAACGGAGTGTAAAGGATATCTGCCATTTGTGTGACGTGAATTTATGGCTAAAAGACATAATTTCAGGTGCCCGGTCCATGTTCCAACAGAAGGATCCAATAGGAAAAAGTGAGCAAGCAGCTTGCTCGATAGCTGCACTCATCTCATCTGCGGAAGATGCCGTTGTTTACACTGAACAGACGCTTCTCGTTGCTTCACACTTCGAGCCGCCTCAAAACAAAGTCCAAGATGATGACTCCTGTAGGTGGTCATGGGCCCCTAGGCTACTGTTTTTTTGGGCCCCCACATTATAATTCATGCTTTATTAGAAAAAAAACCCCACTAGAACAGAAGAGTCCGCAACCTTAGCTCAGGTGAATTAAATCTCAATGTGAAATACTTTTATTTATCTTCTGTGCCTTAGTGGCAATATGTATATATTGTTCATGTTATTATTGTTATATATCCCTGTGTTTATATTGTTCATATTTTGTTCTATATTTTCTACAATTTATTGTTTTCTTAGTGATGCTATCATACTTATTATAATAATAATAATACAGGAATATCTTATCTTAACATTGAAAAATCCTGTCAATTTAGAAATAGTCTTTAGTAGATCTTGGTGCCACTGTTCTTTCAGTCGTTGTGCTTTTCTTTTTTGTGCTCTACTATCACATTTCCTTTCTAACATTTTGCCGCCGTACTGTGTAGTTACAGTAAGTGACGTATTGGATCAAGTTGAGAGAACGGACGCCGACAGGTATGCTACGTCCATTTTTTATAAAGTCTATGCTCAAAACCAACACTGATTGGTTCAGTAGATTGGAAAACCGTCTCCAAATATTCTCTGCTGCAAGTTACCAGACTGATCTGCGAGTAGAATACAATGGAGCTCAAAAGATCAGGATGGTCTCACAAGGCTATAATAATATAACATTAATGCTAAATTATTTTTCAGGATTTTCAAAACATGCTGCTTACAGTATTAACAATTCAAAATGCCAACCTGAGTGATAACTGATCAATACATCTCTAAGGGGGTTCAACTGTGTTGCATTTCCAGTTCCATTTTTGATATCACAAAAACAGGGATCCTACACCTTTACCAAAGTCAAATTCAAGCACTTTAACCATTTCAAGGTGCATTTTCATGATTTTCCAGCCCCTTACAGCTGTGAAAAACTACATGTTCGTATACAATACATTTATTATACTGGGTATTTCACTTGTTCATCACAATAAAATTGATGTTAATGTGGTATAAACAACCAATAGTATGTTTCGACGCGAAATAATCTGTTAATCGTCAAAAGTAATTTTTCATGCAAAAATGTCAGAAAACGCTGTTTTCAGTCTCTCAAATACGCCGATCTTCTTGTCTATGTTATAGTACACATTCATCCCTTATAGCATACCTTTCAAGGATGTTATATTCTTAACATCGATTGTTCTGAGTAGCAGAGAGTGCACAATATAACGTAATCGTGTCACTGTTGCATGCTACGTGTTTGTATGGGTTTCCTCGCCATGGCGGGGGACCTGCTGGCCTGGACGGGGCTGGAAAATGCTATAACCGCCGCTGATTGGATGAGCCCGCGTCTCTTTAATTCAGCCCAACCAGCTAACATTAGCTCCTTTTGCTAACTTCGCTAAAGAAACATGAGCTATAACGAATATACCGGTATGCAATGACACATATCTTAGCATTAGCCTGTCTGATAGCATAAACACACACTAACGTTAGTATCGAAGTCCCATTTTGTTCAGGTGGCGTACATTACCGTGCAGGTCAGCATATACTTCTTGGAGTGAACTTGCCATAGTTGGTATAATGTACGTTAGCACCGTGATGGGATGTGACTATTTCCTGCATTACAGTTAAACGTCATATCAGCGTTGCATTTGCACTCATTCGTCTGGTGTGCTATTAGCAAACTTAGCCTAGTCGTAACGTTCTCATAAGACTTTATAGGTTACACAAATTAAGCCATCTTATCCCAATAATAATTTAAGAGTCACGTTTGCAGACATTACAAAAAAAGTGAAACTATCATTCGCAAAGACAGTGATAAATATTCCAGGAAATAGACGACACCGGAACCGTTAGCCTCGACATTAGCAGTTCCGGCTAGTTTAGCCAACGGATTACCATCGTGGGTTAGTGCCGTAAGATTACTCGACATACAAACACTTACCACCTGCTCTCGGTTGATTCAGACGTTGTTCCTTTGTGTCGTAAACACTTCGTGATCAATAGAAGTAGCCGTTGTAATTATAAGAGGAAGAGCGCAGCTAGCTAACTTAGCCCCCTGTGAGCAGATCACTATCCTCCATTACCACTTCTACGCATGCACACGCAACTCGGATTCTGTTTACCACAACACGCATGGGACACGCTCAGCCAATCAGAGGGCAGCTCTGATGCCGCGTCATAAAACGGATTTTTTTTGTAATTACTGTAAATATTAACTATGCCCAATAAATTGAAAGAATTCATTAATAAATTGAAGCCTCCTGGATGAGAGGTGAAACGTCTTTCTAGACAAATAACCAAGTCCAGTCGCTTTTGACTGAAATTGCTTTGAGGATAACGATGACCTGGACAAATGCATAGGATTATACAACCTTGCACAATGTTTACTCATATTTATTTATTCAATACTATATTATTACAAAACAAACAAAACAAGAATAACTGCACTATATCATGTGAATATGTATATATGTCTATTTCTATTTCTTCCCTTTTTAAATTTAACTTTATTGCTTATTTTTGCTATTTTTTTATCTTTTATCTTATTTTATCTTATTTGTAATATGTTTCTGCTTGTAATATTATGTTGCTGCTGTGACAAACGAATTTCCCCGTCTGCGGGACATTAAAGGTTTTCTGATTCTGATTCTGATTCTGATTACCCCACCAATAAATTTGTTACAAAGTTTGCAGATGTGGACAACAAATGTGAATTTTGTGAGATTGGAGATGAAACTATTATGCATTTATGCTGTGAGTGTCAGTGTACTTTGGAGTTCTGGAAAAAAGTTGAAAGCTTTTTAGCAATCAGTACAAACACTTAATTAAATTGAATGCAAAAGACGTCATTACCTGCTATGAAAACCAAGATAAAACAATACAGTGGATTGATGTCAATTTACTAGTTCTTCAAGGGAAGCATCATATCCATAAAGCTAAATTCTCCAAATCTCGACCAAACTTTAATCCCTTCAAATTTAAATTTCGTAACTATTTTGAGTCTATCCAGATTATCAATGATAAGAAATGTAATTATACCACAGATAAGTTACATGACCTTTTTTAGAGATTTATAACAGAATAGCCCGCGTCTCCATTTAAGTTCTTTACATGTATCTATTGTTACTTTATTTATTGTCTTCTTTTTCTCTATGCTATTGAGTATTCTTATGTAATGTCGTTGTAGTTTAATGTGTATTGTTTTCTGAAAGGAGAACTGACTGTCTTTACACACTTATCTATCTTTGTCAAGAATGATGCCACACTGTTCTTATTGTACTATACTTGTTCAATTTGCAAATAAAGAATTAAAAAAAGACTGTAAATATTAACTGTATTATATTGCTCTTGAATATTATACTTATATTATTTAATGACTCTGTTTGTATATTGTTATTAAGAAGATTCAATAAATATTCACAAAATAAATAAATTAACTGTGATATCAAAATTGATTGTAGAAATGTAATTTTGCATTTAGAGCATGAGCAAATACTATTGCATCTATTGTTAACTTGATGATTTCATATGGTAAATGTCTTTTGCACAGATGTAAAGTAACAAAAACTATCCATAACTTAATCGCTTTCGATTAACAGTTTCTCACAGTAATAAAGCTGTGGAGCTCTTTAATTTATATATTGGAGATTAATATTGTATGTTATTCTTAAGTTTGATATGTCCTACTGGAATATTTTTATTTATTATTATTTTATTTTATTATTTTACTTATCCCCAGATTTATTTATTTTACATTAAATCCATTTTTATGTTGAGTACATGTCTGATTTGTTGTATATGTATAATTGTTGAACAAAGTTTGTAATAAAAAACATAACCAACCAAGAAGTTGCTGCCTTATTTAGTATTAAATTATATATGGAATTTCTAGCCTAATGTTTCAACTCCAACTTCCATTTGTTCTTACTGATTACAAGGTAAGCCATTAAACACTTAAACGTTTGAAAGGAGGCATTTTGAAGATAAAATTCAATTCAATTCAATTACATATAGATTAACAAATTAGAAAAGTTAGAAAAAGAGATCAAAACTTTAAATAATAAATAATTTGGGTGAATTTATTAAATTACTGCTGTGAGGACAGGCGAAGAAATGCCATTTATTAAAAATAATCCCAAAAGATAATCTGATTATATTAAAAGTGGCGCTTTACTTCATCAAACCATAACACGTAAGCCAACAGCTTCTGTCCTTGTGAAATTATCCCAATGAAGAATACATCTCATCTGCCTTCTCTATTTTTCAAAAATGACTGCATTTTTGTGTTTAAATTGCATTAGTTCAGTGTTTAATTATTTAATCTCTGATGAAATGACTGCGATGCTGTTACGCCAACACTCGCTGAAGAAAAACAAATATTACTGCAAATAAACAAACAAACAAACAAGAAACAAATCACCTGTGGACTGTGAACATCGGTTTTATTTCATGCCAGGAAAGGCACATTCATACACTGAATCCAACTGTTTTGATAGGCTATATAATGTTATATGCATCTACATCCAGGCAGTGCATATATTATGATTCCCATGAATAAATGCAACAATAACATTGACACATTTTGTTAACCACAAAAAGATATAGCACATATGAGCACTGACCATTTGTATATGCACACTTAGCATAAGAGGAAGTACATGTGCACCCTGTTGCCCATACAGTTTTACTGACCTTTTAAACCAAAGGAGACATACAGAACATTGCATTAGCAGCACTTGTTGGTTTTTGGAAAATCCATAGAGCATATAATGTTTTTGAGATGTCAGTGCCAAGTCCGTTTATGTCCCTTCTATTTCTCTCTGTGTTGTTCCAGTTGCATAAGACCAGTTATGTTGCATCAGCATTCTGTCAAAATGCATATATAACAGACCAGCATGGTCAGTAGAAACATCTCTCCCTTTAGGGGACTTTCTCCTTTGCCTGACTCATATTTGATTTTAAAGTCATAATAAAGCCATTTTAATCCAGGTCTGTTCAGATGAACGTTCATCAGAACACAATGCCCACACTGCCATGACACAGACCTGGATTAAAATCAGCAAAATATCTCTGTAAGCTTTGGACAACCAGTCTCAGTCTCTACAGTTTGCTTCTCAAAACAGTATAAACTATCCTGTCAACAGATATGCACAGTCAGGGAGCATACTAGACTGTGCTTTTACTTGCACCTTACTGTCCCATTATGAGACATAGCAGCACCCAGGAATGGGCATAATGTTTAGCTCATTATTTCCCGTCTGACACTATTAGGTAAATAGGATGGACTGGAGAGTAGTAGGGGAACACACTCAGCAGCTTAAAGCGGTCAATACAACCACAATTTGTCATGGCAGTTATTTCAAAATAAAGGCAACATAATACTTACACAGTAAAACACTCATTTGATAAGAAAGAAGTGCACAGAGACATTTCCAGTATTAGAATATATTGCAACTGTCTGACACAACCCTCATACCTTTTCATATTCTGAACTCATGCAGGGCCTCTGTACTTTGTATCCTTAGGATATTGTATAATATTGCAGAAATGGCTGCTAGAATAAAAGAGGAGAACCGTTTGGCCTCCATGTTTGTTAACATCGTTTTTTGCAACCAGTTCCCATAAATCTCCCACTGAATATTACTTAATTTCCATGCAACTATGAATTGGTTACATTGTGCTTAACATAGACGCACATAGCTTTTTGGATTTAGACTTTACATTAGAGTTCAATATATGGAAAATATATTGCTGTAATAAGGAAATAGATACGCCACTTTTATTGACAATAGCTGTGATTGTGAGTCTTAATGCTTGAGATGGTGTACACTGCACATTGTATGGATGTGGTTAACAGGTGGCTGGTTTGCAGGTGAACAATGATTTTTTTTCTGTGTTTTTCCTTCTCGCATAATGTCATTTATGTATGCATGTTGCAGTTATTAATTACAGTTTGCATCTACATCTGTATTTTATATCTTTAATGTATGTCCCACTACCATCTAGACAGTATTTGAAAATAAACTATTGATTGAGAAGATGTCCTTCACCATACTGACCAATTAGATCTGTAATTCCTCAATTCACTTCATATTCACTTTCCCACTGAAAGCACACGTAAGTAGTATGGGCCGAACGATAAGATAACCATTTTGTAAAGGTTTAACAGAAAATCTGCAGTACTTTACATACATTTAAGGTAAGGGAATTCACACATCATTTAATGGATTTTATGCTTTTTGCATCTTGCCGTCGTCAGTTCTTTGCCAGATATATTTCATAGACGAATCACAAATTGACATAGTCCTCCAAGTATTGTGTTGTTTTGCAAACATGACACGATGGAGCACAAACTGGTTTCAAAAAGCGAAGCAGAAACTGACTGTGTATTTGCATCCATTCCTCTTATCTTTATGTTGGTTCCATCGTCCTCCAGTCAGCACCATGCCTAAGTCCTGCTTTATCTTGGAGCACCAGTGGCCGTCCGCATCCTTAAGATGTGGCCCTGTTTATAACAGCTCTCAGCCTTGGAGCAGCCTTAAGAACACATGACACAAAAGGCATTCTGCGTGGTTCCATAGTAAAACTAGAGTCCGCATTGGTTATTTGTCCATAGGCTTATTTATTTTCAGTGTGTGGAGGGTGTCACTGAGAGCTGTGTCTGTTTTGATGCTGTCCTTTCTGGACATGTCCGGCTCCCAAAGAAAGAACTCATGGAGGAGGGTGTTGACGGTGTCAGGACACTCCATCATGACCATGTGGCTTCCCTCCTCAATGACTTTTAGGAATGCAAACAGAAGGATCTAAAAAGGGAGCCAAAATTAATATAGATTAGACATTACAATGCTGTAGGTAGCGTTACAGTGAAAACACTAGATTTCATATTAAATATGACGATAAGCCAGCATTCATTCACATATGAAGATGTATTTTACCTCTGCCATGCGCTGGTCCTCATCCATGGGCACAAACTTGTCACACATGCCATGAACCAGAAGGATGGGTACAGTGAGCTCAGCGTGGTAGACCTCATCCCCTTCAGGCCAGTACTGGCCGCTCATCATGGCTCGCAGGACAAACGGAGACACATTGAAGGCATTGCCCTGCTTCAACAGCTGCTTTTCTTTGGCACCCTGGCGGGCAAATCCAGCTCTAAAGGTTGAAAAAAGAGAGGAAGTTATTTGTAAATTTGTCATTTTTCAAATGTTCTGACATCAAGAAGTAATGTTGTTTTGTAAGTGACTGGAGAAGTTACTGTGGTGTGTCACTGTCTCTACTGCCAATTTTGGCAGAGTACAAATGCAGATCTTACTTGAGGAAGCTCCAGGCTAGACAGGGTGACAGACAGTGCAGGACACAAGATGGCAGCTGGAAGATGGAGCACAAGCTGGGCTCCAGAGCTGTGGGACCCCCTCCATTGATCATCACCACCTTATGGACCAGATCAGGATACTCGTGGGCCAGGAAGGTGCAAAATGACACTCTGAAAGCGACATAATGACAAGGTCCCAACATGTTAACAACAGCATCTTAATAGATTGATGGATATGGTGAATGATTTATAACAAGAAAATGTCACAAATCCTCACCCATATGAGTGGCCAATGAGAATGTTGCGTTTACGAGCATATCTCTTAAAGATGGCACGAAGGTCCTCTGCAAGGGCATAAAAAGTATAAGCAGCTGCAATCTGTGGGGCAGTGCTGGCTCCATGCCCCGCCAGGTCGGGCGCGATGACCTCATAGCCCAGCCGAGAGAAGAAGTCTAGTTGGCTGCCCCAAATGTCCAGAGAGCCTCCTACACCGTGAACGAAGAACAGCGCTACGTCCGAGTGAGTCCCTTTGCAGCTTGAGATCACCCTCTTCGAGTCGATTTGCACCGTGCGCTTGGGCTTGCGACGACGGCGGCGAGGAGGTGGAGCAGGTTTCTGCTCCCCAGGGGGTGGAGGAACTGGAGGAGGAAGAGGGTTGGGGTCTGGAGAAGAGGGCATTTCTTTGTAGTCAGCCAGCTCTACCTCTACAGTGCTGCAAGGCTCCAGATCCCCATCCTGACACTGCAGGATCTCAGAGTGCAAAACATCGCCGAGATTCTCAATCACCAGCTGGCCATTGCGGTAGACTGTGATCTTCCTCTTGCAGTGGACGCTGCTGCCAGGTTTGCTCTCATTATTATCCTCAGGAGAGCCATCATCATCATCTCCATCCGTCTTCTCCTTGCGTGCTATTTGCTCTTCTGTTACTATGGGCTGACGCTCAGGGATGATGTGCCGTACCCGCAGGACTCTCCCAGGTTTCACCTCCACAAACTCAAAACCATCAGAGGGTTCTGAAGACTCCAGGGGCAAGACTAGACTGGCAGCCTTTCCAGTCAGGCAGCACAGTATCCCTTCAGTAATACTGGTCAGCATGCTGCTTCCCTGTATAAACAACATCACACAGATACAACAAAGCAGATCACTCAGATGCTTCATTTGAAAACATAATAAAAAAGATTATGTAGGTTTAAGAAAAGTACAAAATGGAAAAATAGATGTTGATGTTATTGAGCTTTTCACAACTTATTCTTTTCTCTCACTTTCAGACGTAGGCATTATCAATGTTTTCAGGTTAATTTCCTGTTGCAGTCGGTGTTTGCAAATGTCAACAGCTCAGCATAAAGACATTGGGTCCCAGCGAGGTTCCTATCAAATTGAACCCAAGCTGTTTCCTAGCAACGCGGTTACAGTGAAACAGTCTACTTAATCCTTTCATAAGACCACAGCCAGCGTCGAGTGAAATTAAACACAAACAGGCTCCAAACTGCTGTGCAAATTCAAAACACTATAGCCAGTGTAAGTGCACCTCCAACCGCCTCTGTAAAGCTCGGCTAACACTCACCTTGGTGACCGAGCAGCTTAACATTCAGGAATTCCAAGTTTATAAACAGACATAAAACGATACTTGTGCCGTACTACAATTTCAATGTCAGACGACCGACCATTAACATGCCGACCTAGACATTTGCTATTAATAACCCTTCCTTTTCACATGGTCAGAACCAGGATACGTATAAATAGAGCATGTCAGTCATATGGCATGACTGTGTACATGCCTGGTACAGACTGTATGTCTCATAACACTATGATTGCAGTTTTCCAATCTATATTGCTTCCAATGGAAATTACGGTTCGTTTTCCAGTTAAACTGCATTTTGGCAATTGTGCAAATAAAGTATAATTAGTCCTCACTCTTCATACACACACACAGGCTGGTTATCTGGAGGAAGAGTGTGAAGAGCCACACACACAGTATATGATAAGGCTTTATTGTTTCCTGGTAACAGAAAGAGAGTGCAGCATGTCTACAGGGCATATTTCACATTGCTGCTCATAGTATCATATGCCATGTAGTTATACCTTCATTCATGCTTAAAATAATTAATAAGAATGAACAACATCTAGGTATCTTGAGAGATGTTGCTGAGTAAAGCTGGACAAAATTACTATATATTGTCAAATCAATATTAAAAATGTCTGCTGTGTATATTTTTCTATTGTTTCCATGGCAATGTCAAAAAGCCTGCAGCAGAACTGCGTTACAGAAATATTTACATCATTTGGATGATGCTATACAGTCAGATTCTTGCACATTATCCATTTTGTCCAGTTCTTAATAACATGCTTAGTACTTTGTTTTCATTGTCATTTGTCAAGTATTTCATTCACACGGGAGTATAAAAAAAAAGCTTTAAGTGGTTATTCCATATAGACATTTAGAGAATTTGTTTATTTATTGGTAGCAGAAATGAATTTGGATTGATTTTATTAATCAATCAAAGCATGTTTTTGTTATTATAGAAGTCATATAAAGGGTATATATTTAACAGATCACATCTCAGATTCTTATTAAACTTGTATCCATTAATCAAACACCACCACTGTGATCAACTTAACAACCCCTTGGGGTAAAGGAAATTATGAAACACACTTTAAATGTGCGGTGCTTCAGAGGTCTGGCACTACAGTGAGGGGACAATGGAGCTGGTTTACCTAACCCTGTCTGCACAGGAGGCTTCATCTGTTCATGTGTCTGCGTCTGTGTCTGAGTGTACTGTTGTTGTTGTTGTTGTAAGTGGCAGGATGGTCTGAAGGTCAGTGCATCAAATCCTATCCAAGTACACTCTGGAGCCAAGTGAATGATGACTGGGAGACCTATCCTTCCACAGACCTCCAAATGGAGCATTAAAGTATCAATTCTCAATTCTGCTGTAGAATATCCTTTTATCATCCAACCAGCCACCCATCCATTCATCTATTTGTGATGGTTCTTAAATGTTTTAGCCATTCTGCCATTGTAATATGACCCATTCAGTTGTGCCTAATCAGCTACAAGTGGTAGGCTACACGATGAGGTAAAGGGGTCCACTCACAGGGTCCACTGAGGAACATCCTTAGAGGTGATCACTTGTGATAATGGTGAACATGTTGACAATATAGCAGGCTGTCACCTTGGATGACACTGTTGTTGAGATGCCACACAACACCTCATTAACACAAAACTAACTACATCAGCCCCGGCATTAAAATCTGTGATTCTCTTCTTGACCCAAATACTATCCATAAATGGTCAACCAGGATTTGAATATGACTGAGTAGAGCAAGTGTTCCACTATTTCACATCCCACAAAGTCAAACTGGCTGAAGGTTACTCATCCATGTGATATTTTTCTTGTCTGCATTGCAGAATAATATGTAGGTTGATATGTCTGCCAAGTCTTACAGTAACACACATTTGGTACACAGAGTGCTGCTCTATTTCTACAAGTACAGCGCACTCTGCCTTGACAGCTGCGCATGAAATGCGTATATTTGCAAAATATATATATATATATATATATAAATATTTAAGACCGAATGCACAAATGTCATGTATCTTAGCTGGTTCTACAAGTATTTTACTTGAAATATAAACAGCAGTAATAGGCTCTTTATTTCGATAATTTGACGTGCATTACTGAGTATTGTTATAGATGTTTCACTATGAGGAAAATGCGCGTTAAAGACATTTTACAAGTGTTATACATAGGCCAAATTAGTAGCGTCGCATCACAAATAACAAAGATTAAAATCTGTCAGTCCGGTGCGGAGGGCCACTGCTGCGTGTATATTATTTATAGATATTGTATTTCTGCTCTGTCACAGAACAAATGCATGCAAATAATTGTGCAGCTGTTTATTGATACTGATTCATGATGATGATATGTTGCACAAGAAACATTAGCCAATTAGATAAATAAATAAAAATCCATTCCTTACCTGCAGAATTAGTGATGATTATGGGTGATTAGAAATCTGCACCGGAATATGAGGGCCGAAGGAACTGAAACAGAGAAAACGTTGCATTTGCTGCAACAATTTGTCTACGCTTCAGATGCTGCACAACAGTAAAACCTTCTTATTGGCCTCATTAGGCTGCTTCTACGGAGCACGGAGGGGCTTTGATTGGTGATAAAGCGTGCATCCATAAACGTGTGGCAATTACGTCTCAATAAAATACCCATAACGATGACAAACAATGTTGTTGTTTTTCTTCCTCGGCATCCACTGCGCACACAGACAGACCCTACCCAGCCCTGCTACCCTTGTATCCGCAGCAGAGACAGCAGTCTTCGGGCATTTTCTCTCCTGAGTGGCAGTGAGGAGGGCGAATGGAAGACAGCTGAACACCGAGAGGCCAATGGGAGAGGCTTGTTTCCCTGTTGCCAAGGCTGACAGAAAAGCAAAATGTTTGCGTGTGTGCGTGCGTGCGTGCGTGTGCGAGGTTGCAGTCAGGGAGAGTGCTAGAAATTATAAAATGATAGTCCAGCTATAGGCCTATTCATTATCTGAATAGGACATGCACGTATGATCCTATTTTTTTTTCATTCTACACCTGGGTTTATTCATAATAAATCATCTCCACTGCATCATCATAACGTGACACCTGAAAAGGTTGTATGGCAGTTGCTATGTCACTGACAGGAGAAATTACCTTTAGCTTTTAAACAATTAGAAGAAATGTGCTGTGTCCCTCTGTTACCCTTGAACTGACATCAACACATTGGTGGGTCAGTGGGTGCCTGTCACGGAACTGGAGCTGTGACGTTTATGGGGCGGGTAGCCTGAGAGCCAACAACAACTGTGTACTTTCTGTTATTGTTTGGCAGCCAATGTAAATAACAATTACCGCTTTATGTTTATGCATGGCACGCATTGATGTCTTAATAAAATGGTTTAAAGCCAAGTAGCATGCCATGTGGCCTGTAAGGAATTTGCCCTCAGCAAACAAACTACATTGTAATAATATACATTGTACCTAGAACTGACAAAATTACTTATTATTGTCAAATATAATTCAAATACAGGTTTATTAGTACAAATGTCTTAAAGCTATACCCAGGGGTGCACAATTGGCTTTTATCAAGATGCACATATCCAATTTCCTTTCCAACTTTCAAAACATTTGTGAGGACATCCTGGCAGAACAATAAAGGGGGTTTTACCACTCGACAAAGTGTTTGGTAAAGTAACATCATTTTAGGTTACACAACTATTTATAAATAGGATATAGTCTTTTGACTGTTGAGGGGCGCAGTTGTGCATTGATTAATACAGTTATCTCTTGTTTGTTTTTTTACATTATTTGGGTGAGTGATTTACAAGTTAAGCGGACTACTTCACTGATTTGTGACTTGTGTAAAATCGTTACAGTGACTGGATATCATATACCCTGAACCACCTTTGAGACAGAGCTTTTCTCACGCTGCATACCAAATAGCTTGTTTGTTTTGTATCTCTCGTTTAGCAGTCATTAATCTCAAACCATACCTGTTAAAGTATGAGCAATAAATCTTTTTATTGGTAAAGTATGGTGGTGTCGGTCGGTAAACTGCTGTAAACCGGGGTCATCTATGTTTTTAGGCCAAGGAGCCCTTGGCTGAAAGAGACATGAAGCAGGGACCCCCTACTATAAATATTGTATTCAATTGAGTCACATATTAAATTGGTCCTAACAGCTAGGACGACCTGAATACATAAATACTGTGTCTATACACACACAGCTTTTTACGGTGCACATAATACTAAGGTATTACAATTTTCTTTATTAACATATTAATATATTTACACATCATATTTATTCATCATATGCAGATAGCAAACATACATTTGAAAGGCACATTGAATTCCTCATCCCTCACAGGAAGTTACCAAGGACCAAGGCTGTTGCCTAGCAATGGAATTCCATTAAAAATGTCGTGTAAATGTATTCATTTATTTATTTCGCATATTTATCTTATAATAATAATAATATAAATATAAGAATAATAAAATAATACGTTGTAATTATGTTGATGTATATTTTTCAGACGTATTTTGAAAAAAAGGATAATTCAGGGAATTAAAGTCACTCCAGCATCAATCGTTTCAATTGGCTGAAAAGTCTGAGCCAATCAGGTTGCTTCTTATTCGCAGAAGAGGCTGGCAGACCGTTGACATTCACTGTTCTCATGTGTGTGTCAACTGTGTAAATATCTGAAGATGAACATCATACGCGCGTCTTTTTCCCGACTGCGTGGAATAACAAATGTCACCAGGTAACAGAGTTTATGTATTTCCATACTAGACAGACGGCAAAGGTTTGTTTACGATGCCAACCGACAAGCTAACGTTAGTTTAGCAGTGCCGTTAGCAGCGCGGCTAGTTAGCTAGTTAGCTAACGTTACTGATTGGAAATGTTGATAGTCAGCAATGTGTTGGGGAATTACCTTATAACATATAATGAACGACGTTTTTACATCTATAGTACAGTATTTTCTGTAATTGTAACAATATTACCAGTGCGAGTTAAAGCAGTTCAATGCATTTCCAATCTGAACTTCCATGTTGACAACCCTAACACCAAGTAGTAGCACCAAAAAGTCCTCTTTTTTAAAAATCGTTTAATGATTTTGAAAGGGTTGTACATGCTTTTATCGTCCAGACTTTACTTCTGTCATGCTCTTCATGTTGTTGTCAACCAAGCCTCCCTGTCACGCTTGCAGTTGGTCCAAAATGCTGCAGAACATTTCCTCCACACTAGCCTCCCTTCACTAGTTCTTGTACGTTTTTAGGATCGATTCTTAAGATGTTATTGTTTGCCTACAAGTCCCTAAATGGGCTAGCTCAGACCGACCTCTCTGTCCTATAAAACCACACATCCCATCTTGGTCACTCGGGTCCGCTGACCAGCTGCTTCTGGTAGTCCCAGAGTCCAGGTTGAAGCACAGAGTGGCTGTGCTTTTGCATGTTAGGCTGGCCCTTACACTGCCTGTTTTTAAATGCCGTTTTAAAACACACTTCTATTCCTTTGTTTTTAGCTTAGTATGATGGTTACCTTGCTACGTCTTTTGTCTGTTTGTTTTTTTATTGTGGGCTTTTGCTATTTTTGATTGTACATCACTTTGGTCAACTGCTGTTGCTTTTAAATGTTCTTTATAGATACATTTGATTTGATAAATGTATAACAACATATTGTCATCATGGCATAATGTTGATATTTATGAATAATATTTGTTCATAACATTTTTTATCTGTGATTTATCAACAGCTTTACTACAGGGAATCTTGCAGTAAATGGCAGCTCTCATCTTAGATTATTCAGCGGCTGGATTGTGCCCAGAGCAGCCGCAGGACCTCAGATTTCCAGATATGGGCCGCTTTCTTCTCAGGCTGAGGGTTTAGGAGTGTTCCAACAGCTTCCGTGGCAATACCAGCAGGTACGGACACGGAAAAGAGGCACAGAGTATCAGCCCAAGAACATCAAACGCAAGAGGACCCACGGCTGGATCAAGAGGATGAGCTCACAAGGTGGCATCGAGGTGCTTCTGCGGCGCATGTTGAAGGGACGGAAATCACTCTCCCACTGATGGATGCTGTTTGAAAACCTACAAGACTTTCAGAAAACCGACACTGGTTCAGAAATGCTGTTGTTGCTCAAGGTGCTCAGCAAAGACCTTGTGTACTGGGTTAACAGGTGATACTGGGTGTAGGTTGGGTTTGGCTTTCCCACTGCATTAATAATAATAATGGGCGGGAGGATGAAAACCGGCCTTCAAAAAACAAGTTGCATCTGCTTTGGGCTTTGGGTAGTTTCACCCAGCTATTTTTGATCCGTGAAGTTTTGTTCATAATCATTAAATGTTATCCGATGTAGGGATTTCTTTGTTGTGTGGAATCATTTGATTCAAATTCTTCAAAGATTACTGTAATCTTAATTGTTCTCAAATGAAAACACCAATTCTGGTTGACTTTGAAATAAAAATCATCCCTGCAGAATATACATGTATGCATTAGTAATTGAAAAAACAAAACTGTGCATCCCAAAGAGTTTGTGGACAAAGGATTTGTTCTTTGTTGCCCCAAGAGAAAAAGTTACACCTTCAAAGTTTGCTGCCATCTTCTGTTTGTTACAGAGTTGTAGGTTTATTCAACTGAAGGCAGCATAAAGAGAAAAGAGTTATGGAAAGTATTACTTTCAGAGAGCAAGTCCTTGTTCAGACCCAGAGTTCCTGAGCTGCCTTTGATTTAAAAGCTAAAAGTTTGTTGAAAATGAGAAGTTGTGACAAGAAGTCAACACTGATGCAGTAATCGATAATGTTATATGCCAGAATGAAATAGTAATGAAACATTTTACATCAGAAACATTCTCTCGGATCTTCACTTTATAAGATTTTGGGGGAAATTTGTTAGGAATTGATTAACCTACAGATTAAGTCCTTACGTTTATACAGTTTTTTGTATAAACAAATTTTAATGTATTTTAGGAAGCTGCAAGTACAATATATCTCTTTTAGTGTCCAGTTACTAATGCCGGCATTGTATATGAACACTTAAAAC
Source organism: Echiichthys vipera (assembly GCF_963691815.1). Classification (NCBI taxonomy): domain Eukaryota; kingdom Metazoa; phylum Chordata; class Actinopteri; order Perciformes; family Trachinidae; genus Echiichthys; species Echiichthys vipera. The sequence goes on along the minus strand of NC_139840.1, from coordinate 19,256,500 downwards.
ATAAACATGTTGAGTAATTACTTATGACATTTAGTCACAATTTTAATATCAATAATTTAGAGTTGCCTTGCTGCTGTTCAGCTTCTTTTATAAAACCAGTACAGACACTCACCAGTCCAACATACTGTAGAAAGCGATTTTTTTTTTTACAGGAAAGATTCAATATAAACATTACTGTTCCAGAGTTATGCACAATACCAAAAATATATTTCTAAATGTAGAAATAATAACATACATTAAAATGTACAAAAAACAATATGAAGTCTGCTAAACAAAGGGAGTACATTTAAAATGCCTAAATAATAAATAAACAGTTTTTGCCAGTTTCTTATTTTTTAGTTTTAAGTTTTCCATTGTGGTCAAATATTAAAATCTGAATCTTTAAAAATATAAAAAGAGGTTTGATAAGCCAAATCATTTATGGGTATACTATTTTGCTAAGATAAGGATCAAATGTATTATTCAATTTCATGTTCGGAATATTTGGGATTGTTGAGAATTAGTAATAAATCCATCTTTGTCAGATTCTGTAGAAAAAACTTGTGTTGTTTTCATCAGAGCTTCGTGCCACATTGGGAGTCTGTTACATAATCACCCTCTAGCCAATCAGCGCGCTGCTTTTTTCTTTCGTCACGCGTCTATCACGGTTTAACCAATGAGGTGCGTCGAATCCCGGAAGGTAACGCCCACTCGAGCAGACGAACAATAAAGATGGAGTTATGAACTTGTAGCAAGTTAGCTTCTTATAAAGAGCGTTTCAGGTACAGCTTTTTTGTGTACTTACATTTTACACGAGTGGAAGTTTCTAGCTGATTTAAGTGGCGGGATGCGAGCATGTCGAAGTAATACGCAGTTTATGTTTAACAGTTAGGCGTAAGAAGCTGTCGAGCGGGTAAACAAACCGGTGTCTAGGCTACGACAAAGACAACAAGGCTTAGTAGCTAACGCAACGTTAGCTAAAGCTGTTAGCATCTGCTTGTTTTCAAGTTAACGAACCAAGTGCGTGACTCGGACAGAAATGGAGAAGGTAGGTTCACTGCTGGGTGCTTTTAAATTGTTTACCGGTATATGCGTGTTAAAGAGTGAGTATTTTACGGACCTCCGTAGATATAACGTCATTGCTCATGTAGTGGCAAGTAAGTTACTGTAAATACTCTGTCATCTACCACATTATCGTGTTCAGAGATCTCTTACAAACGGGTCCTCAGAGTTACTGCAGGGGTCCGCAACATTGTAGTATTTCCTTCTTTTCGATGAATGAATAAAACATTTACACAACCTTAATGGTAGGCCATGCACAGATACAATTGAGCTGAAGGAGTCAACGTGCCTCCCACATGTATGTTTAACATTACATGTTAATAATAATCATTGTATCTTATTAGTATTCTTAGTATATCTTAGTATTGTTTACACCATTAAAAAAGCTGTGTGCATACCTTTAGGTCACCCTAGCTGTTAGGCGCAGTTTAATATGTAACTCACTATAATACATTATTTGTAGTTGGGGTCCCTACTTCGTCTCTCTTTCAGCTAAGGGGTCCTTGGCTTACAAAAGTTTGAAGACTCCTGGCCTAGTTAATTGTAACAGATAGGAGTTGTTCTTGACCGAACTTACGTTTCCCAGTTCGTTTCAGTTTAATTTTACTCATAGTGCCAAATCATAACAAAAGTTATCTCAAGACACTTTACATATATAGTAGGTCTAGACCACACTATGACTTATTTATCATTTACGGAGACCCAACTATTCATCCATGGGCAGTAACAAGTCAAACCATCTATAATAATTAAATAATATTATCTATATGCAGTATCTACTAAACAATTGTCCTGGAGAGCTACTGCCCTGCATGTTTTAGGTTTCTCCCTGCTCTATCACACCTGAGTCTAATGATTCGCTTGTTATCAAGCAGCTGAAGCTTGTCACAGGTTTGATAATCATAAGAGTCAGGTGTGTTGGAGCAGCGAGAAACCTAAAACAAGCAGGATTGAGCACCCCTGCAGCAAAGCCATCTGTCTTGACCGGTTGTGGAGAGAGAAAGAGACAAGCACACAGACTCAAAAACAGACAGTAGGACACATACTCAGACAGTCAGTAAGTCAGTCAGTCATAGGGATGCAAGCTACCCCAGGATTAACATTAACTGTTGTAATTTCTATAGTAATGTGAATATGACTAACACGTAGACATACACTAGAATGATATAAATAGTAGTAATAATGGAAGTTAAGGTTATTGCTGTGGTAGATGACCTAAACCCCTTGTGTTTTTGTTTATATTTTTCTTTTCTGCTAACAGTCAGATTTCCTGAAGGGACTACCAGTTTACAACAAAAACAACTTCAGCAGGTTCAATGCAGACTCTGTATGTAAAGCATCAGTAAGTCATCTGATTTGTTCCCAAAGTGCTGTGATAAAATCATGTTATCAGTTCATTATGGTGTCATTCAGGTCAGAAAATTCAATACCTTTTGTCACATGGTAGTACTACTTTTTGTCTGAGATAAATCAAGCCAATTTATAGACTGACACGGTTCTCAATACTGTTTTAGAACCGCCGACCATCTGTGTATCTTCCAACCCGGGAATACCCATCAGAGCAGAGTAAGTGTGTTGACTTTTGTAAAAGCTTACAGAACGGGAGATAGTTTTTTTGCTTTGTAAGTTTCAGACTTCCATTAGCAGAAATCAGCCTTAATTCCAGGGTGACAGTGTTGTCATTACTCAACAGCTCATTTCAACTGCATTCTTTCTTTTCTGCACCTTTTTAACTTTGTCTCTCATGATATAATCAGTGTCTGTGTTGTCTCTCCTCAGTCATAGTCACAGAGAAGACAAACATCCTATTGCGATATCTTCACCAACAGTGGGACAAAAAGGTAACGGTTTTTGTCTTCTAGGAAAATAGTTGGTGCTAATTGTATTTATATATGACAGAAGATACATTTTTGTTTTGTTGGTTGTATTTTGCTAAATGTGTTTCTTTCATACTTTATCAGAATTTAGCAAAGAAGAGAGAACAGGAGCAAGGAGAGGGGGAGAACATGGCGCCTCCAAGGAAAATTGCCAGAACAGACAGTCGGGAGCTGAATGATGATTCGTGAATTGGTGTGCTGTCGACGAACACCCAGCATAGACTGTCGTATACAAGCAAAATGCACACAGAATATGTCTGCAAACCCAGGCCGTGACACTGAAGCACATAAGGATCGATGCATCGGACATGACGTCACTCCAAAGCATTGGTCTTAATGTTTGACCTCAGATTTCCTTCTTAACCAAAACAATTTTCCCTTAGTCCATTTAATACTTTCACCTGGTATTTTCTGCCTCAGATTTCAGTCTTTGTAGTTTTAAAGATAAAATCCATCTACCTCCTTATGCCCCAACCCCTCTGATTTCCCTTCACCTATGCTCACAGTTTTTTTGAAATATGCAGCTGCCCCGCTGCTACTTAAGGATTTACAGCTGTAGTTCTTCAAACTCTCTGACATATGCACGTTTTGATTTAAGTCTACATAAGTGGCATGCCATCTTTTGTGGTTCCTACTTCATTAGGAATTCTTAGCTTTGAATTACATAATAGAAGGGGTCCTTTAAAGTTATTTTGAGCTCATCCTTTATTTACTGTCATTACAGTAACTGAAAATAAAACAGTGTTGTGTTCATTGCTTAGATTTAACCATCCAGTCAGGGTTTGTTGTGGACGGTTGCAGAAAAAGATGAGTGCTGAGAGAAATTGTGTTATTTCTCCTTATGAATAATGATTTATTGCCTTAAATGGAAGTGAGTGTTTTCACAATGTCTTGGTTTACGTTGTTGTTGTTCAGGTAAAGAAATGAACCACTGTTGAAGTGAATGGGTATTAACGTGTCTATAAAAACAAATTCAGGCCAATAGAGTCGTACTAGAGGGTGCAAAATGATTTTGTACTGTGTGACTTGCAGATTTTGTAGCCATATGCTCAGTAGTTGGACATCACCACTTTATAAGCAGTACGCGTGTCTTTGAAATTGCAAGGTTAGCGCAATATTTGATGACTGATTAGGTATGCTACTTTTCAAAAATGCATCCATGTTGAACAGTCCAAAAGTATTATAAATATGAACAACTCTCCCAGCCCTGCATGTTTTAGGTTTCTCTCTGCGCCAACACACCTGAATCTAATGATGTGCTTGTTATCAAGCAGCTGAAGCTTGTCACAGGTTTGAAAATCGTTAGACTGTGTGTTCAAGCAGGGAGAAACCTAAAACATGCAGGACAGTGGCCCTCCAGGAGCAGCATTGGGCAGCCCCGCCATAGACGATGAATTGGGTACATTTGAGACAAATGACTAGTTGAGTACAGCTCCTATATCTTGTCTGGAGCAGCTGCAGAGATAGCATTGACATATGACTGAGAGAGAGAGAGAGTGTGTAGCTCATGTTTACAAATATGTACTGAACTTTCCCAGGTCATGGAAATAACATATTGGAATTCTTAAATTTGGATAGTATTATCCTTTTAAATTCACAGTTTAGGTGTATTGCTGTGTAGGCTACTTATAAATACTGCTGTCAATCCTTGTTATAAATGTGCCATTCACACTCATTTCAGTGACATTGAGTAAATGCGTGTTTAGATTTACAAGCTTTTGACAGCAGAGCTAAATAAACAAGTCTGTTTGCTGCTCATGAAGTTGGTGACGCTCATCTTAATGAGTCATGTCTTGTGTATATTTATGTACAGTCTGTATGTTGTGATTGTTCTGACCCTTTTACCAGGCTTCAAGACAACAACCCACTCTGGTATTGTCTTCCCCAGGTTAGCCCTATTATTATTTCATTTTGTATAGTCAGTTTGTTCTTGTACATTGGGATACAAGCCAGAGTTCAGTCAGTACAAGCAAAAGCATTATGCTTCATTTGCTTTGCACCTTTAGAAACCTCACTTTTTGCGCATCTATAAAGAGTAATCTGCTGCAAGGTTTTTTTTGTCACATTCTCAATAATGCTTGGCATGACCGGCAGAGATGAGTCTGTGTACATTTTTATTTTTGTTACATATTGCTTTGAAGATTACAGAGTATATGTGCCGTTTGGCTGCTTATGTAAGTAGAATACATCCTGTAAGTTTGTCAAGTATGACTTTAAACCAGAGACATGCAGTTTTATTTTCCCTGCTCTTCATAGAGGAGTGTGCTACTTCTTCTTTTGTCATATGATTTGTATTCCATCAACTTATTAAGTTTGGAATGTGTTTATTGTTAAATACTTTGAGTTTATTGTATAAATGTATTGTCAATTTCAGATCTCGTTCAATAAAGACTAAAACTTAAAAGTTAAGAGCAACATTTTTTGGGTGAAACTGAATACATTTTCATAATGCTGTAGTAGAAATTGAATAGGAAATAATCATCTGGCAATGTGTGTCAAGTGTCCATGTTCTGGTCTCACTGTTAAAACTTTCCCTAAAAATGTAGTTTACATCATAACAACCCACCATTCTTATTTTTTACTGCTACAAAACCAGCCAATGCTTTATCTTTTGATAGATGTTTATTCAAGTGAGATTTATTTGCATCATAGAAGTACATTCACTAATTTATGTAGTAAAATAATTCATAGAAAATCAAAGTTAAGAAAAATAGAATATTTTTGATGGTCACAGTGAATATAATCTGACCTATTGCAGAAGAATACGATGGCTTTGAAAGTGCTTCACTACGAAAAAGATGTGACGGACATGTAATGCATGCACGTGACGCATCATGCATTCAATACTGGCATTAAAATGAGAAACAATCCTGGAATGGAAAGCTGCTGTCCATGTCCTTTGACAAAAAGGCTCATTGATTGATTTGAAAAAAGATCATTTGCATTAATATAATCTGTTCTGGTGCAGTTGAAAACCAGGCAGTCATGCAGTATTTTGACCTTAAGTAAAAGGTTCTCAAGCCCCATTCAAGGAGTCACACTTACTGTACATATTTTACATGGAAGCTAGATAATCAAGTGTTTATAGATACAGTATAATACTTTGTGCAAAGTAAGTTGCATCAAGAGTGAAAGTCTAATGCTCGCTGACCTTACATGTGGTCCTTGTGACTAATGTATTGTCTTACGGTACAGGTGTGTCTCTGTTGCCTGAACATTTGTACATTGCTCTCCATTCATAATATCACATTGGTATAGTAGAATATTTATTAACTCTTTAAGTTTTCTGAATCAGTCAATTGTTTTAGTTCTCCTTTATCTGACTCGTTAGAGGATAGTTCCTCCAGGTTTGTGTTTAAGTCACCCCTGTTGGGCAGAGTGTTAGCAGGCTGGGGAGGTGGTTGTGTCCCATTCACGCATACCACAGTCCCCTCTGATTTGCTGAAACTGAACAGCTTCCCAGGACTAAATGTCCTATTGGGGGACTGTGACCTCTCCTGGCCGCTAGGTGAAACAGAAGAGGTCGCTATTGAGCCTGGTGCTCCAGTTGCCACTGCTGGCTCTTTCTTCACATCAGGTGATTTCAAGAACTTCAGAAATCCTGGGAGCTTTGCCTCCCCTCCTGTCGGGGACTGGGCTGGTGAGCGTGAGTTACCCGAGGAAAACTTCCCCTGGAGAGGGATGATCTGCTTTAGCTTCATCACATTGTTGTTTCCCAGGAGAGAGCTGGGTCTCTTAGGCTTGTCTCCTGCCTTGCCTCCCGTTGCTTTGTCATGGTGGTGCTGGTGCTGGGTGTCTGCTCTGTGGTCACTCTCCTGACGGGCCTCGGCCTGCAGCTCAGCCTGACGCTGATGCTCCTCCTCTTCTCGCCGGCGTCTGAGCTGATGTTGGAAGTGCTGCTGGGCCTGCTGTTCGTGCTTCTGAATGGGGAGGCGTGTTCAAATGAAGACACAGAAGAGACGAGAGAGAAAGAAAAAGAAAGATAGCAAAAGACAGTGAAATAGGGAAAGAGAGGAGAAAACTGGATAATGAATATACATTATAGAGTATACATTTCTGTGAGGTAGCAGTGCTAACAATTACAGCTTTCTTAACATCAGAGAGTTTACTGAGAGGAACTGTGCCTGGTTTTTCCTCCATCATGTTGCATCTTAACTGTAAGTTGTCGTCATATCCAGCAGAAAGCTCACACAAACAAGCTACATTTACACTAAATGTGCTTTTCTACCTTGACAAGACATGATACAACGCTGCAGACAAACATAGTCAGACACATACATTTATTTCTTATGGACAGTCAGAAAAAGCTGCACTAGTGTACATTTTTGGACAATGTACAGACCCAGGGACACAGCGGTACGTATTTAGAAATACGATATAAATGTGCAGCCAGCAGCAAGCTTTACGTTGGCCGAAGGACTTTCAAGCTATGATACAACTATACCTTGAAAGCTTCCCTTCGTCGGTACTCTAGCTTGGCCATCTCTTCTGCAACCCAGCCAGGGATATCAGGGATGGAAACATGGATGATGTACTTTAGGAGGATTGCAAAGTGCTGTAAACCACCGAGACGACAAAGGGACAGGCTGAACACACATTTACATCAAGACACGATCACATTCTGTTTCTGTTTAGTTTTTCACAGACCAAACATCACATCTCATACAAATTTCAAAAACTCTTGTGAGGTTTTGAGTTCATTAATGAACCTGGATAGAAAAATAATATTTTGAAGGTTTTACAAGGTCACAACAAAAAGTAGCAGGCCATGCACATTTTCACTTCTTTTCGTAATACTAAAAAACATCATTTTGGGGAATTAAACTACAGTCTCTTAAAACAACAATAGTCATCATGGACAAACCTGCATGTACCGTACACAGTGCAGTGCCTACCTCCAGTAAGACGATGGAGATGATGGTCATCTCAGGACTCAACCAGGGGAACAGACGCTGTAGCTGCCCACACTGGCCAATCAGGTAACAGTTAACTATAATGGCTATCAAGCCCATGGCCTCCATTACAGTCTGATGTTGAGGGAAAGAGAGTGAGAAATACACTTACAGGCTATCAGATGTCCCCCAACATGTTGAACGCAGCCTGGAGGGCTTTTCTGACATTTCCCCAAAACAAAAACACACCGACCTGCCATTGTCCAATGTTCTCCACCCTCTGTCCAAAGGGTCTCTGTAGGCCGGTACACAGCTTCAGGGCGTCGCTGCGGATCTCGATGATGTTGTTGATAAGAGCGCACATGGCTGCCAGGGGAAACGCAGAGGAGAAGAGCACCACATAGCCGAACTGGATAAACATTTCCTGGTAGTCCTGAAGCGTGTCCTGTTGGGGATCAAACCCCGTGGAACAATATTAGTATTTTCTTGGGCACACTGTTGTGAAATTGGATGTAGATGATTTTGTGTGATGCAAGATACTTGCTAAAGTAAAACTTGCATTTATTTTCCTTAATTCTCACCTCATATGTCTGCATGCAGCTCTCAATCTCAGCCTGGGTCAGAGTGACAGTTTTTGGTTCTTCAGGTGGATCAATCCATGATTTCTTTTGCTCTCCTTCACTAACGTTCTTTCTTCTCTGACAGAGAGAGTCCGAATCCTTCGAGGGACACACAGGCAGCAAAACATCTTAAATTCTGCAGCGTTGCTATGGATCATTTCATTTTGATCTGTCACTGTAAGATCAACATGAATGGCATCAATCTCCACAGACATGATATAACTCAACATGTGAAACTTCATGAGACAAGTTGAACTGTACTGTAATGAGGTGGAATTATTTTAACATAATGAAAGATTTCTGTCTGTAAAAAGTTGAAAAGGTATGACAATTTTAAACAAAACCACTGGTTAAGCTGGAGATTTGTTGATAAAGAAAGTGAAAACACAAAGTTAAAACAATAGGATGATGAATCATAAACAGACCACATACCTGAGCCAGCGATTCATAATCACTGTCCTCATCACAACTGTCAAAAACACTGGACGGGTCCATCCCTTCCTCTACCATTGTGGGACTGTCCTCAAGGAAGCTGCGATCCACCACCTGCGCTTCTGCCATGACATCCTGGTAGTCGACCTTCTCGGTGAAGCTGACTTTACGTTGCTTCAGATTGCTGTCGCTCATGTCCCACTCTTCTTCTGTCAGCCTGAATCCGGCTTTCAGATCCCCTCTTCTCTTCTGCTCTTGGTTACCGTTAGCAGTGTGAGTGACAGGGATCCCTCTGGGACCCAGGAAGGAATAGGCTGTCATTGAGGCCTGGGCCTTTCCCAGAGCCAGGCGGCCGTACTTGAGTACGATGGTTTGGAGGAGCTCCCACAGCACCTTAGGGGTGAAGACGCCCAGTTTGTTTTGTTCGTAGATATAAGGCTGAAGGACCTCTTTGATGTTCTGTAGAAACTGGCGGAAGATCAGGAGAGTGGCTAGCATCTGTGAGGAGCAGGACAACATCTGTTACTGTGCTGAATTTTAGAAGGGCAAAAGACACATGCATTCCAAAAGTGTTTAGCTGACATGATATTCAGTCTGACCGAATGTACAAACGCAGGTCACTGCCCGACATGGTCCCAGGACATTTACAACATCTCACAAACCACACGAAATTAAAGCAAGACTGTGTCATTTTTGAAAGATGAAATATCTTCCTCTTACAAATGAAAAGTGCTAAAGCCTTATTTGGTGTGTTATGGTAGCTAATTCAATGCTACATTGTTCTGTAATCGACCATTTGCTACTTATCTGGTGTGAAAGCAGCCTTCAGCTGCGGCCATTAGCTGGCTTACCGGCTTACTATTGTACATACTGTAGAAACTGATCAAGGGAAAGATTTGCTAGTGTAACTACATTAGTTTCCTGCTACAAGTTACATTAAGTTCATGATTAACATTATGTATACTGTAGTATTTCACCATTGTGTAGCTGGTCCTGGATGCTATCAGCGTTTACGGTAATGTTAGCAGCTCTATTCTGCTCTTTATTAGATGACTCCAGCCAACGTAACCCAAGAAAGAAAAACACATTGGCACAATGAAATAACTGAATTATCTTAGAAATTTCCTTATCATACATGTTCTAGGTCAATTTCTATATTTGCATGTCTTCTAAATGGATTATGAACTTGTGGGGATGTTGACATTTTGCCTAGAGTTGCAGCTATAGCTTCAGTCTTTGAGCACAATAGTATGTCTGTTGCCATCAAGTGTGTATTTAAGCCTTTTTTTTTTTTTACAAGATTCTTGTATTGAAACAAGTCAGCTGAAAAGAAAGACAGTGTTTCCAACCACGTCATGGAGCTAATTTTAGCCTCAATAGTTTATCTTCTTCTTTGTGATACTGCAATCAGTTTTTGTTACCTCCTTCAGTCGCTCCATGTCCTTGAGGTAGAATCCGATGTAGAAAAGGCTCAGGTAAGAATTGATGAATTCAAACTAAGAACCAACCAGAGAACATTAACAGGAAGTCAAACGCCCACTCAGTCAAGAAGAAGCATCTCTATTCTTCCACACACAGAGGAGGATGCATGACTTACAAAAACCATCTTGATGATGAGATTATTCTCATAGGCACTCTGAAGTCTGTAGTTCTCTGCATGAAGACATAAAGAGAAGCATATGTCAGTGTGCAGCTGAATGAGAAACAGGATGAATGAATGAACTGCATCATAGATCATTTATAGAGAATACAAAAGCATCATATAACAGTAATCGGTTAGCATAAAAATAGACTCGCTAATTACAATCACAGGCAAAAATGTTCCATTTTAATTGAATTCCTCATTAAGTCACTCCCTCTTTATATATCACAGAGTATATTGTAACTATTGTGCCCAGATGGTTCATTCTCTCACCCATGTCATTTAGCCAGTATGCAATCTTCTTATAGACTTCATCACAAATGGTCACAGTGATGGCCAGAAGTATCTTAGGAATGAATCTCGTGATACCAGGTAGCTCCTGAATCTTCATCACCACTTCCTGCAAGGTGCATTAGAAGCATGATACATATTTAATAAGTCCTATTCATCAATATCTATTCCCACAGCTATTTTTAAAAAGGCTATTAAATGGATGTGACCTGGCAAGATGTATTATTGATTGCGCTTTGTTTGAACTGTTTTGAAAAATAATATGTTTCGCACATTTTCAAACTAAACTGTAGTTTTTCTGGCATATAACAAACTGTAATTCCACTTTTTCTCTTTTGCTATTTTTTAACTGTCGGGTGATTATTGATCTTTCCAGTAAGGGTCGATTTACCACCCTTATCACCCCTTTTTATCAGCCCCAGATTGTATTAACTCCATTTCTTGTCATTAAACATGACTTTGTTGTTATCGGTGCAGACCTGCAGTTCCAGGCAGAGGAGCATAGCGAGGAAGACAAAACAGAGACAGAGGAGGCAGATGGGAAGGCTGACCAGCCATCTGAACAGAGCTCTCTTCCAGGGTGGGTAGTAGAACTCCTCACAGCCCGTTATGGGACTGCAGCGCTTCACTCCCTGCAGAGACAGCAGAGGAAGGGAAAACAAGAAACCAAGGACAGCATTATAGACTTTTTTGCATGGTTTCAACCATTTTAACTGAAAAATGGATTGGAAATGTCAGTGCAAAATGTGCTCCATAATAACTTGCTTGCTTCCCTGATTGCATTTCTTATTTTTTGCTGTTGCATGCAATGCTTTTGTGGAAAATATCAGACATTAAAAATAAAACACCAGGTTGCCTGTTGTTTACCTCAATCAGAGTTGTTCTGTTATTTCAACTTTCTACAGGAGCTGCACGGATTCAGAATCTACATACACAACACACCGACCAATCCCACACCAGTGACTGCAGTGTAACAATTTCTACATCCTGTACTCACAGGATTTCATCACATTATTCTGAACAACCATGCTGTTTGCCGGGTGTGCCTCCTCAAAAGTGTCATCGCCCAACGTGGGGCTCGAACCCACGACCCTGAGATTAAGAGTCTCATGCTCTACCGACTGAGCTAGCCGGGCATACTGGGGTCCACAAGTGTCTATATCCCGTCTCCCAACTTTTGAAGGGGGGCGAGACGAAAGGCTGCCTGCCCCCCTCTTCTCTGAGAGCGTGGTATGGACTCACGCCTCTTGTAAACACAGTGACACATTTCCAGGTATTGTGTGCCGTTCCACCCACTGCAGTGTTTTACAAGAAATGCATTACATACACTGCACCTTCACCTGAGGACAACAGATTTGCTAAATTGAAATAAAAATCTGTTGATGCATGAAACTTTGTGAGAAGTTTTCAGCTCTATTGACAGGTGACTTCGAAGGTAAATCTGAGCAAATACAGCAGGATGTGAATACAACCTTTAGTACGACACAACAAAACAGCAAGATGCTTTCCCGTCCACACCTGCTCAAACTGCAGTCACAATCCTCACCCTGAACTGTGGCCTGGGCTCCTCCAAGGACTCTGCGGGGGTGTCCAGGGTGCCCCACCTGTAGGCCAGCTCCGCCTCTCGCCTCTTCCAGCGCTCCAGAAACAATGTTGCCCACACAACATTGAAGAGGGCAAAAACCACACAGCAGATATCCTGACTGGTCTGTGAGCGAGCATGAGAGAATCAAAAGACAATTATATAACCCTTATGATTATGCCATGCAGTTTTCAGTTGCTGAAGCCAGTGTACTGTCTCATCTCATCTCATCTCATCTTCAAACGCTTATCCGGGGTCGGATCGCGGGTGTACTGTGTGCTGCTTCAACTTGTTGTAAACCTTCTTATCTTTATAATAATATAATAATATCCCTGGCATAAAAATAACAACAATATTATAAGACTACATATCAGCATCTGTACTCATACTGTATAGTGTAACAGTAAAATGTTGATCTTCATTAATATTCCAAGTGCTTGTATAACGTATCTTATTATAGAACAGGTTTCAAGTACCTGGTCAGCCTCTGCCAGTATCCAGAGCAGAAAGCCGATGACAGCAGGGTAAAGCATGGAGTTTGTGTAGAAACCCAGCCAGGCAAAGTACATGCCGATCTTCACGCCAAAGTAATCACAGATATCATCTAGAAAGCAGATGAAATGGTAAACAGCTTATAGTGAGACTCGAAACTTAAACTATTTTACAATGATCGGGCCTGCTGTTATCAGTGATTTCCTTCAAAATAAAATGTTTGGATTTCTCACCCAGGGGCTGCCTTTCACACACAGCCTGGACCCAAGATGTCATCAGCTGGTTGAGGATCCTCTGCTCGTGGAGAGGAAACATTTGATGGATTACCCCCCGAGCTTCCAGCTCCGGAACTAAAGATGACACATCATGAAACATTTGGACATGTTTTGGCAAAATTCAAATATAACTTGTACTGATGCTTTTTTAAATATGGAAGAGAAAAGCAACAAACAGCATACTGATTGGCTGTCCCTCCAGGAAGTGAATGTTGTGGAGCATCTCCCCCTGTTTGGCCCGCAGATTGTCCAGCCAATACTTTATAATTCCCTGACGCTCCTGAAAATCAGTGCAGTTATGGTGAGAAAGAAAAGTCATAACACTTCATTGTTTTTAATTCCTGAAATATAACAGCAAAAGACAGACAACAAGAATCTTCAATCATACAACAGCCTTGGCAAACAGCTCACATAGCCAGAAGTTTGGACCTCTAACCTGTGAGGTAAAAAAGCACAGCTCGCTCTCTATGTTCTCATAGATGTTGTCTTCCTCACAGGAAAAGCGCCGCATCCCGCCGCCAAACTGCGGTTTGACGGCCTTGTGCATGCCCATCTGCTCGGCTCCCCGCAGTAAGCTGAGGGTGGGGACAGAGGGGTAAATGAGCAGCAGGATTAAACCTGATGGAGCACTGACACTGTGTTGGCGCTGGACTGCAGATGTTTGATAGATTTATTGCATTAAGGGGATACACACAACAAACTGTAACTGGCTGATTACTCTTAGTGGTCTCTGAATTCTGAATTTTCTGAAGCATGCTTAAAAGTAATAGTTTGACAGTTAGGGAGATGCACTTATTCACGTTCTTGCTGAGAGTAAGATGAAACTATTATTATTTCCACTCTCTTGTGTGTGCATGAGAGTGGAATCAATCTTCTCAGATAAAATGGCATAACTGGAGGTTTGTTTATAACCTGCCTGACTTCATTCATTCTAGAAATTTTGCTGCACCCTGTGAATGTGAAGTTTAACACTGAAGAAAAGTGTTTTCAACAAACAAGAATAATATGTATATGCCTAACCTCAGTCCTTATATCAAGTAATAGCAGTAGTCAGGACGAGCCAAAATGTCTTCACTCAAAACAGTTCAAACAGAGAAAGAAGCACAAGAGCCCACACATGCATGCACACACATGCACAGTTTGAGTTTCGAAATCTTACTTCTCAAATGTCGTCGTGATGAAGAAGGCGTGCGCCTGGGTGTGTTTGTGCTGTCGAACCTGAATGCTGACTTGTGGGATTCCAAGACGAATCTGATTCAGGAGCCACAGCATAGTGTGGTCATCTATTGTATCTGGAGGAAGAAAATCAAAATACATAATATGAAACTGCAGTTTCTTTCTTTCAACCGCTTTAATTCCTCACACGTTTGCAGAGGCTGGACCAAACCCATCCGTCACCGCCCTGACAGAAGCAGTGGGGCAGTGGTGACAGAAAAAGGTCACTACAATTAAATCCCTGTCTAAATATATCACAAATGTTTTTTCATAGGTTGAGAGGACAATATCTAACCCAGACTGATTCCAGTCTGATCCAACAGTTTCAGCCAGCTGCAGCATATTGTGCCTCAACATTTTAAGGTCATTTTATACCTAAAATTAAAAATAAACAATTACTGAGACTTTGGATCAGGCATCTACAAAGCCTTTAGTTCTGGAGTAGTCTGCGTTAACAGATGCACAGTGGTGGCATCCTGGCATCCGGGTCTCTCAGCCTGTTGCCACATACGGGGCATAGTGTCACCCAAAACGTTGAAATTGGTTTAAGAAATACAAACAACCCATATCGTTTTTCCCCCGTATCCCAGAATGTTAACTGTCATTTCTCCAGCACTGACACAGTGCTGTGAAGATAGGTCTGGTAATGTGAGACTAGTTCTTGAGTTATTTATATTACATACACAGGTCCTGTATGGGCTGAATGTTAGTTAGCAGCATAAGATAACTATTTTCTGTAAGAGACCTGTCCATCAGCACTTTGTATGTTGTATGGTTTCAGATTTGTAGGTAATATTCGTTATCATAAACCTATATACTATGCCATTTAAGGCTACATGTTTATCGTTTTAAAGTAACAGTCAACCAGAAATGTCTGCTGACACTGAAATTTGAAGTTGCAAACACTGTAAACAAGTTAAAAGGTCTTGTTGGTGTGCGGGAGTTGCAGTATAAGTTGAATCACTTAAAATAAGTTTCTGTTTAAGTCAAAGTACTCAAATGGTTTGAAGTGTGAGATCTTAAAGCATTTTTAATTTCTGTTAAGGCATGCAGGCAGTTGAATTGACAGTTTGTATGTAAGCGCTGAAAGCATTTGAACTGTCAGTGTCATCGTTAGTTTGATTAAACGCACCCAATCCACATTAACTTGCCCACATTAGCAGCTCCATAAGATACGAGAGAAAGGGTCGATCTAAAGAAACAGGTTCCGTAAATGGATCAGATCTAAATGTCCCCAGAGAACCTTTTAAGTCCTAGTCATGCGTCTGAGTGGCTGGCTGACCACCAAAGACATTTAATGGAGATGTACTGTTCTCTCTACAGGACAAACAGTGAGGACGGGCTGGCGCTCACCGTACCTGGGAATGTCATCAGGATATCACAGTTTTCGGTTGGCACCATCTTCAGCCAGGACTTACGAGACATAATGTAGTGTCTGGCCTGCAGAAGGCGCTTCCCAAACAATTTATCTAAAAGGAAAAGCAGCGGTTAATGAAGTTTGAAATGATTACAGCGAATAAAACGGGTTACACGAAGTCTGTGTGTGTGTGAGAGAGAGAGAGAGAGAGAGAGAGAGAGAGAGAGAGAGAGAGAGAGAGAGAGAGAGAGAGAGAGAGAGAGAGAGAGAGAGAGAGAGAGAGAGAGAGAGAGAGAGAGAGAGAGAGAGAGAGAAAAGGGGACACAGATGGCAATATTTTTTCATCAGGGTGATCAAGGACACAGATGACAGGTTAGTACTTAGTATCGCTCTGCCACTCTTATCATTGATGTATCCATATTTTCTTTTATTTTGCTCTGTCATGTGAAACTAGAGAAAAAAGAGAGATATGTCCAAAGTAATTGTTCAGCCAGCATGAAGGTCGACTGTGCTGCATCAGTCATATGACTCTGAACAAATGCTGTACACAAATAGACGATCTGTAAACTGGGTGGTGTGTGAATTGCCAATACAAAACTGGCGTTTCAAGTCCGTCTCTCAAACCATTAAACGTAGGCAAAGCAGCAGGCCTCCGCAGCAGTGATATCCCACAATACAGTGTGAGCTCTTATCATTTTTACAGCTTCTTCTTCTTTCACACGTTGGTTCTCGCTCTCAAGTCGCACTCTCCATCTCTCGCAGGCACAATAGACCAGGCGACTGACCGATCTCTTTATTGTTCAGTGAATCGCCCCGCGACACTCTCTCAGTACGTGTCCGTGATACCACATTCTGCAGTGAAACTGAATTATCACATCACCTACTCTCAGCACGCCTCATCCCACTTGCTGAGAGTCATCACTGCTGCTGTCATCTCTCTGTCATAGTATTGTGTTTTAGACCAACTCAGTGTCTGTAACGGACACTTGATGTACTGTAACTATAATACATGTCAGACAGCAATAAACCAGGATCATGTCCTGCTCTAATCATGCTGCAGATGTTTACAGAAATTAAATGAGATATATAAATCACTGAGCAATTCCACTAATTCAACCATGTTTGACTGTGTTAAAGAGTGTGTGTGTGTGTGTGTGTGTGTGTGTGTGTGTGTGTGTGTGTGTGTGTGTGTGTGTGTGTGTGTGTGTGTGTCTGCGTGTCATAATGACGCAATTCAAAGTCAATGGATGTTTTTTTCTTTCACTTGAATCTGCTGTATGTTTATGCATCCGTCAGAGTTATTGTCTCTCTGACAGTCAAAGACATCACAAGAAATGTAGATACAATATATCTCTCGTGCAAATCTCTAGGTCGCTAGGCAGCGACAGGACTTCAACATAACCATATATGACATGACTGAATGTCCATCTGCAGAACAGCTAGAGTATACTAGACATTTTTTTATTCTTCCTTTTAAACAGTTGTGGTAATCTCTAGACTCGGCCACCATCTTTTAAGTTACCTCACACGGTTTAGGCAATACATTATAGCTATTGCTTAACTATTGTAATTGCATCATGTTTTATTTTTGCATTGTCAATTTATTCTGTATTGACTGATTCAAAGCTATTTCTAAGTTAGACCACTCTCAGGTTAACCTCCTAAATGCTGTCTAACATCCACTTACAGCTTGACATATAACATATAACTTTAAAAAAAAAAAACAGAGCAATCAATTCTCATCTTGAATAGAGACAGGCTTGGATATTGAATGATAGTGATTTTGTCATATATGTATATGATTTTTCCAATATCACTCAGATGATTGATAATAAATTACATTTATTGCAACTTCATGACTGTCTTGTGAACCTAATTTGGCTCCTATCACAATTTTCAATAAATGTCTATGAACTGAACAACCATCGACATCCACCCAGGAGTTCAACCTAACTGGTCATAATGTAACAAAAAATATCAGCAGTGGGCCAACATGAAAAAGGAAATTGATGTTATGAATAATAATTATTATTATTATTGTTATGAAGGTTAATCAAATATTTTAATCTCCATATCACTCACCACAGTGCACCCCACTGTATGTGTCACATCTGGCAGAACCACACTGGGTTCAACACATCACACAATATAGGCCTACATCTACTTTTAGCATAATCATTTTCCCCTACATGATTCACAGATGAGTCACAGATTTGGGGGTGGGGTGGTTGGTCTGTTGCCTTTCCCAACATGCAATGGACGGTGGCCACAATGTCCACTTCACCTCACTTACATCTTGGGAATAAACTGGGGAGTGGGGCATCACCACAGAGAGCACAAACTGTAACAGCCAGAGAGTTTTCAGCGAATTCATTAACAGCTCTTTCACTACAGCTGAGGGAAGGTGTGATAATCTGTCGTAGCCCCATAGGCCATGATGAAAAACAAAATCCTCATGTAGAGTTCAGCTAAACCCTTATCGCAAAGCCTATCATATCACACTAACATTGTTGAGACAGATGTAAAAGGGGGCATTAAAGTGTAATTAGTATGTTGTAGATCAAATCACATGTCCTCATCCATAAAACGTGGTTGAGACCGGTTCCAAAAGGTTAACATTGGTTGGCTTGAAGTCAAAAATGCAAATTAAAGCAATAACTGCAGTTGTATCACTCAGACTAATATTGTAATGGTCATATGGCCGCATCCAGATAACCAGACCTCTGCCTGAGTCTCAACTTTTCAGGGGGCCCAGATATGGGCAGGGGCCATCTCAGAGCCCCCAGCGAAGTAACATAAATCCCTTTTGTTATGTTTAATAATCCTCATAATGCAATTCCAGAAATGACCATAACAGCAGTCATTTGCTTACTCACCACTGAAATATTCCTCCATCGAAAATCCTCAAGTCTTCAACACCTGAGACAAAACGGACACAGCTGATATCTGAGCCTGCAACACAATCTTTACTCTACACCCAAAGTGTAGTGTGGCACAGATGATGCCAGATGACTCCTGCATGCACCTGTGGACCACTACAGCCTGACTATTCCCCGGGCCTGTCTCATCGGAATGCGCACTATGTAGCGGGAAAAGGGAAAGACGCACAGACATCAAAACCCACTCACAGATTGACCCCATAAGTGTCCTGTGACTCATTCAGTGAAGTCTATCAAGCATCAGTGACTGCACCATATTGCCCATGCACCGTTGCCTAATCTCCTTTATCCCCATCTTTTTTTTTAAGAACACAAATACCCACCTTCCTCAGATCTCCATTGTGCACTCTCGGGGAACACACTGCATTTTTAAAAACATTTTTCTCTGTGACACTCACCAAGCACCCCGGATGGCGTTAAGGACGTATGCTGCTGCTGCTGCTGGTTGTTGTTGGTCCTGTCCTGCTGCTCGCTTGTCACAGTCCTCTCCATCCTCTCCCCTGCCCCGTCGCTGTCGTCGACGTCTGCGGTGCTGCTGCTGCTTCTGCTGCTACTGTTTACAGTAGCGTCGGTATCAGCAGCTCCGGTGCTCGCCGCTTGCATGGTGGTGGTGCACAAATACTCCAGGCGGTGAAGGGGTGCTGGAAAACCGCACTGCACAGACTCTATTTTTTTATTGCATGACCGTTTCATGTAAAGGGAAACCCTACTAGTGTATCTGACAGAGGAGGAGGAGGAACATGATCATAGCATCTAAACACACGCACTGGTCGTGACTGGTCGGTGACGACAGAGTTGAGGGAACACCGTGCAGCCTACAGGTCTGCACATGCACAACTGCGGGTGCTTTAATGGGTCGCCCATGCCTATCATACTGACCAGTGATCCGGGTAAATCAGCCACTAGTGTCCTGCAATGTCTTCACACAGGGCCTGCAGCTATGTGTACTTCAAGAAAGTCCGGAAATCTATCTATGCCACTAAAATTGATAGGCTATTTGGCCATTTTTGACACTTCACATATTTGCTTTTCACATTATAATCCGACCGCACCGATACAGTTCACTCATTAACATATTATAGACTGTCTCACAGTAACATAAACATTCTAAAATGTGTCCCAGTATACTTCCTCTTACAGTGCGAATAATGACATCAGCTGACAGGAAGTTAACAAGGACCCAGGCTGTTGCCTAGCAGTGGAATTCCATTGGAAATATCTTCAGTGTTTTAGGTCAGTCTTAAAGTAATTTTGCTGCTACATTAGTCTCCACATGTTCCTGCCCCCAGGCTCACTTTTGTTATTTGGATGAATCATCCATCCATCTATCTAGAGTCTGATGAGCAGTTAGGTCTAGATCTATGCCAAGTCTATCTTTGTGAAACTGGCCCCTGCACGCTACAAAAAACAAAGTGTAAAAACGAAATGACAGGATGCTAGGCAACCAGTGGAAACAAGAAAGTCACTTTGCACCATGTTTGTTACAAAACCCCCACAACACCACAAATCTTGCTTATTTGTGGTGTAGCCTAAACATCCTGCACATACTCAGTTTGTGTAAAAATGAAGCATACAAAAGGGGTCCAAGAGTTAGATGAGAAGAGTCGTCATATTATATGAAACTAATATGTTTAGTTTAGCAAAGCAGAGAAAGACTACGACAGTATAGGCTATAAGCTGCCATATCTCAGCTTTGGAGGTGCTGTGGCCGTGTGGCAGATTTTGTACTAACAGAGCCATAGTAGCCTTAGTGCTAAGCTAAGCTTACTGGCTGCTGGTGTAAAACTTAACATACAAAGATGTTGAGAGTGGTATCAATCTCCTCGTCTAACTCTTGGCAAGACAGCAAATAAGCCAATTTTCCCCAAATGTCAATTGATTTAAGCAGTTAATAATAGGCTGTGAATGTCAGTGGTACAGAATTACCAACAAATGTGCAACTAATGAAATTGCCAAAACCCACTGACATTTTTTTTAGGAGCCAGGGGCAGTTTGCTTTGTCTGGTTGGTAATCCAGCCTTGCATGTCATTTCAGAGTTTAAAGGATCTATGCTTGGCCCCTGCAGAAGTGCTGCTTACAGCGTTCCTGAGAACCACTCATATGAATAACTTATACAGTATATACTATATAGTCCTATATAGTTAGAGGACGCTGCAGCAGCGTCACCTATTGGCCAAATGGCACCAAACTTTTATATTGTCACATAAGCCCTGCATACACTTAGACTCCTTGCTTTCATAGTTAGATGATGCTGTATGTAAATGTGCATATCTCAGCAACATTTCCTATTCCTATTTCCAGCAACAAAATGAATAAAAACTGAAATTTTAAGTAGAGATAGTAGAGAGAGAGACTAATTTGATTTCTTGGGATCAATTATTCATTCACACCTTCTGCTGGGGCCATCACCCAAAGGCAAGTCTGTCTGCCTGTCACAGTTTCTTACTGTCATGTCAGGAACACAGACAAGTTCTGCTGCAGGTTTTTCTGTTGGGAGAAGGTGTTTCGCTGCTTCAAGCACAGTGAGAGGTGAAGACGGACAGGAGAATAGATCACTGGGACTGTGGGCAGGATTCAATTGAGGCCTGAGTGAAGAAAAAATTTATCAAATCCTTCAAAATAATAAAACAAAGAAAAAATAAAACATTAACTTCCTTTACGTGACATTTTGCAAGTAAATATACTATGTGGTTAAAAAATGGAAACACAATATCCCGCCACATTCCAAAGCTTCCTCTGAATTAATATTGGTTTTATTATCCAAGAAATTCACCTTGCGTGTATAATGTTTAGAGTGTTATTAACTTTATGCTTTGTAAATTACCAAACCCTTTAGACCTGTAAAAAGAAGAACCAAAGGGACATTTATTTACACATTCATTCCCCTCTAATACACTGCTATGGACACTAGATGGAAGCAGTACACAGTTTATCACTTAAAGCCATAAGAGAAGAGTCGGGCTGATGCCATCTTATTAAAAACGATGTCTTTTAACCGTAACTATGAAATGTAAACACTATTATATTTCTGTCAGGACATTAGATGTGGACTGTAGGATAAAACCTTGTCTCCCCTCTTTCCCAAGATGCAGTTTTAAAACTAAGTTATTTTTTATATTTATGTCAAAAATCCGTCTCAGGTGGCTTTACAACATTTAAAACAATGTCAAAATTTCCTGAAAATGTAATTACTTAAGCTGAAATAAAACCCATAATGTAATCATTTGTCCACTGATGTAATAAAATGCCTTGAACGATACTTATTACAGATTCTGACTGATAAGTTAATAATGTTTATGATGATTTGAGGATTTTTTTTTATTAAGATGTCTTCCATTTATGCAAATTTCTTTTGGTTAGATGAATATGAGAAACTTGAGTTGTGCTTTAAAAAGGGAACGTTTTTTGTAGCAAATTTTCTTGTTAAAGCGTGGTAAAGAAGAAGTAATATGTTGTTCAGAGATCCAGCTGTATAATAATCTGTATTTTGAATGTACTGTATTATGTGATGGTGTCTTATAAACCCATGAGGGTTGGGGACTTTGTGTGCAGGACACAAAAAAACAAAAAGAAAAATGAAATAATGTAGAAAAGATATGCTATTTCCTTGAAATGCAAAATGTGCAAGTGTACAAAAAGACTGTTAGTGTCATGTTCGCTTACTGAAAAAAAACTTTAAAAAGCTTAATGTAGAATTTGAAATATACAACAGATAGCAAGTGGCGCGCTGTTATCAGGCAGAGATGCATTAAACTAAAACCCCTACGGGAAATGAACCCTCCCATACACAAACTGAGAGGTCGTTGTGCAAGGATGGTCCATTAGACCACAGTGGATCTGAGATTAATCACCAGCAGAAAATGGCAAGAGCTGCAGATGAAGTAATGTGGGCAACACAGTCGGTTCAATCTCCATGAAATGTTTTTTTTTTTTTTTATCTGAGTCATCAGTGATTCTTATTAAAAACATGTTATTGCAATATCAGGAAATCACATTATTAGTGGAGTTATCAGGATGTCGTAAATCACAGAAAGGTTTAAGGTCAAGAGCCGAGGTTCTGGCTTCTCGTAAATTACTGAGGCAAATTATTGGGTATTTCTCACATTCAAATTTTGAGAACAGAAACAAATCCTGTTTCCATAAAATAACAGAGGAAGTCACACAAAAACGCTTTATAAATGCCTGTTAGTGTAGAGTTTTTTTCTTCTTTCTAAATCATGCATCTATTTGCATTGTGTCAAGTCCCTGGACCTCTCCAGCCTTTATGAAGCCCTTTGCCTTTTGTTTAGACTTGTTTTTATAGTTTATACCTGAAACTGCTGGAGTCAGTTGACCTTCTAAATTAACCCCTAGAAATTTAAGAAATCACCCCTGACTTTTGAATTGAGTTTGGGATATTCCCCTTCTCTTGGTTTCACTCTCCGTATTACTCTGTGGGTTTTATATAAAAAGAGGACTGATAACCTCTAAACTATTAACAATCAGGGAAGAGAATAACTTCTGGTCCCACGCACAATTATGTTGAAATCACAGGGTCAAGAGTGCACACATCCTCCTGCTGAGCCAGGTTTCTCCCATCACCTCCCAGCTGTCAAGTGGGTGTTTATATACACTTTGTGCAATGACGGATGTCTCTCAGCAGGGGTGAGGGATTGAATCCAAATAACTGCAGTGGCTTCAGCTCCATTGCTCTCTCTTAGACTAGATGATCTGTAAGATCCCTGCCTGCGGTGTGGCACCATTACGGCTCTCAGTATGTGATGGATAATCAATGACGTGGATAAATAGGATATTGTTGGAGCAGGTCAGGGCTCAGAGCTCAGCTCATGACATCAGTGGCGTCAGCAACCACCGTGATACAATCACTAATATGAAGATGAAAGCTGTCTTTTTATCTATTTGAAGAATTATGAAGCACCTAACATACTGTATATAAAGATACCTAACACTTCCATAGGTGACTTGGCTGGGAACCGGAGGGTCGCTGGTTCGAGTCCCTGTGTGGAGCATGAATGGAGCGTGGACTGGTGGCGGGAGAGGTGCCAGCTCATCTCAATGCCGAGGTGCTGTTGAGCAAGGCACCGAACCCCCAACTGCTCGGGACGCTGAGCCATTGGCAGCCCCCTCGCTCTGACATCTCTCCATTAATTGCATGAGTGTGTATTTAGGGCCTGTGTGTGTGTAACATGAATAATATAATAACAGAGTGAAAAAATTGAATTTCCCTTAGCGGGATAAATTCTTCTTCAACAACAAAACATTGTTGTTCAAAATGCAAATAGTACCGGTATTAATCTATGCACATCAGTTATTTTGTAACATTAACTGCAAAATAAGAAACCAAAGTATATCAGTATGTGATTCTTTAACTCTCATATTGACATAGTTTTAAACTAGCCTCAATATTACAACAGCAACATTAGACAATTATGGCTTTTGGTTTTGGTGTGCCAAATGAAGATTTTCTGTGTGAAACAATGTCTGGAAGCGCCACGGCATAACATTTACAATGTTTAAAACAAATGATGTCATTGTTCCTCAGTAAAGTTGTTTCCAGTGTGTTTAGTTTTACGCTGGTACTTAATGTAGGTACGGTTGAACATAAGAAAGGTGTTGGTGTAAAATGTGGAACTGTTGTGTCTCTTACATTAACATTGATGACAAAATGGTTTGTTTTTTAATTGTATAGTTGTATATTATTATTAAATTCGATTTTCTGATTTTTCATTTAGCAAAAAATTCCTGTCAGCCCCAGCTTTACTGCGTGTAAGGCTAATTATTGTTAACATTGTAAAACACTACGATAGTGAATATGGTTAACATTAAACCTAATAGACATCAACATGTTAGCATAGCGACTGTAAGCATGTTAGCACTTAGCTTGGCTCAATAGAGCCTCACAGACACTAAACTAGTTTTGTCCTGTAGACACTAAACTAGTTTTCTTCAAAAAATGGGTATTATGTACGACGATTTTGTCATTTATTTTGTTAATTATACATTTTTTTTCTTTCAACAATATCCTTAATGTTGCCTAACAGAACACACAAGACTCTCCCAGGTAATGTAACAATCATATAGCTTTATTTTAGGACTGCCAGTTTCAGTTATTTTAACTTTACCTCAGAAATCACATTTTATCTGTCATGTTAGCATAGCTAATGGCTCTAAATACTACAACCACCACTGCAATTGCTGCATTTAACTAAAGTTGAGCCCAAAATGAGAAGTGAACCAATTTTGGAGGCAAATTTAAATTCACTTTCCCTCGCTTTTATCCATTAACCAGATATTTTGTAACAGAGTTATCATATGTTGGACTGATGATTTAACTATGAGTCTCCCTGAACTGAGAACCATGGGTCTCGTAACGTTGTAAAAGGGACTGCAATAAGCCTAAGAGTACGCTGTATTCTGTTATGAAGACATCACATGTGCAGGATTTGCTCATGAAACTGACGCTATATTAGGTCTGCTCAAACACGGGTTACATGAAGTCAAACACACCCTCTTGAAGCAATTAAACAGATCCTTGTTTTCCTTTCCATAACTCTTCTGTAGAAAGAGGTCAAGGTGAAAAGTCAGGGTCGAGCTGAAGGACTTCAACACAAAAGGATGTCACTGCTGGGGTGCATTTTCCCTCCCAGCTGTTTCCAGTGCTTACCACCCTCCCTCTCCACACTATAGTACCAGCAAAAGAGAAAGGGGTTTTGCCCCTTGATGTCTTTCTTGCATGTCATGGGACTGAGGGAGGTCAGGCAGATAGGAAATGCAATTAGAAGTCACAGTAAAGAAGGAACATTAGCAGCTACAGACAAAAGAGTTCACAGTCCTGCAACCCCAGGTGAGGAAGGAGGTCGTAATCTTAAGCACCCGTTCCCTTTCCTGCATCAGGAGGGGGACGGAGGTGTTCAGGTATGCTGCGACACAATGGCCCCAAGTCTTCATCAGTGGTCTCAGTGCTGTCCACAATGCTGAGGGTCAAGATCACAAAAGAAAAGCCAGCAATGAGGTTATTAATGTGTCATTTATACTCAAACTGATCATGTACTGGACGATCCGGATCCCAGTGGTACAAATGGCCTAAAAATTGATCCACTTGAAAAATAAAGACAAGCATGGATAGGCGAACAAATAATTAGTTTTGCTTATTGTTGGCAGTGTTGCAAAGGTCTTGCCAGTGAAAATATTAAATAGTCATGTCAGTAATTTCACAAGCCAATTGTGTTGAGAAACATGTAAAAGCTACAAATGGAAGAAATAATGTGAGCTTCAACATGTGCCTCCCTTCTACAGGGGCTAATTTGTATTGTGTGTGCACTGTGTAATGTTTATCCAGTACAAGTTTAAAATAAACATGGCCAAAGTTTTCATTTTCTTAGTGCTTATTAAAATGTCTTATTTTCCACTAGATGCTAACAATTATTTTAACCTTATTTGTAAGTTGGTATTGTTTGTTTTGACTGGACCTACACTACGATTTATTTTGTCTTGTACTAGTTAAAGTTACATTTACATGTGATATTGATATAATTATAAAACTGTAACTTAAATAAATAAATACATAGATAAATTACAGGGGGGTTGTTGAAGCCTCAAAGCATAAAGTGCATAAGTTCATCTCCCCGTTCTGGAGCCTTAACTGTTTCTGTTCAAACCTTGTCTGAACCCAGACATTTATAGCTTAACTGTATATTTTCTGTCTGTAGATGAGTTGTTTGGTCTTCTCCATATAGTGCAACAAAGTGAGTGATGAGTGAGTTATCAGGGTCCCCTGTGTCAGTTAAAACAATAGCCAATTGCGTCAGTTGTGTACGGGGAATAAAGAAATGCCACGAGTCGACAGGAAAATGCATTGAGATGACGGGAAACGGAGCAGCATCATCGTGATGGTTTTCCAGTGAAGATTTAACATGTCCTGTATCTCAGACAATCCAATAAAGAAACTCCCTGAAGCATCCAACCAGTTGACCTTTAATATCCTTGCAGCTACCCCTGCAGTAAGCTGCACATCCCAAATGTGGAAAAACACTTGATGTTAAACAAAGGATATCCTTTAGACAGGAAAGAGCTCTGCCTTCGCTCAGGACTAAGTGCTGTATTTATTAATTGGCGCCAAACACAATGCAGTCTTGGTTCTTGAATTAAAAGTGCGTTCCCATCCTTTCACAGTGCAATGAACAGGATGTTTGTCTTTTCTCATTATGGTTTGTTTCCCTGCGCCATGGTAATACTGCACTGGTCCAAAGTAAAGTAAACGCACTGAATTCTACGATCCATGTCCGAAATATGACTTTAAACTCTTTAACAGAGACGTAAGGAGCGTGCTATTCATATCTCAGAAATGTTGGAACATAGAGGGATTCATTTGTACACTCCAACAAACAACCATGTTTATATTTTTCTATATTAATATCCGTCTCTTTGTTTTATAAACCAAACAAAGATTAAAAATACAATATGTCTGCTTTTTTTGCTATTTCAGGGCTTGTTTTGGGAAAGGTCAGCGCACTCATCAAATACCACCACCAGCCCCCCACCCGCCCATGCTTTATGAGATATATTGGGATTTTATTTAGGCAATGGATATCCGTGTTTTCTACAGTTAAGTGATGGCACATTGTTTTTAACAACATCGTGTTTATAAGAATGCTTCCAAAAGTTCCTCAGCTGACCGGCTGAGAGGTTGGCAGGTAAACATAAACACGCTGGAGGGATTAAATCATGCTGCCAGTAAATCTTAATTAACCACACAATAGGTGACGCACAAAGGGACAAACAGTTGTTTCCTGGGTCTGTATTGGATAATATCTTAAACAGATTTGTTTATAAAGAAGAGACAGGCACAGTTGATGTGCTTTTGTTTAAACAAAGCTTTAATTTTTCTGTATTTACAGTTTAAATGTACAATATGGGCTTATTCATACTTGAAGATACATATTAACACACAAATTTCACATTTTACATTCAAAAGTGCAATTGTTATTGAAATAACTTTTCTAAATGCATATTGCCAAACATAATAAACTGTGTATTATAAACGGTACATTTATTGATATAAAATATGTGAACTCAATATGAGAAGCTTGCATTTAGTTGTGCTTAATAAATGCAGTTAAAGATAAATCTCTTGATTTTTCTCATCAAGGAGGCTAACCCAACAGCCTGGACAGATCTTGTTTCTCCCTGGAAAAAAAGAAAAGAAAGTAAGAGAGAAAGTTATTTCTTGATGAACTTTAAAAAAAAAAATGTTAACGGATACTTTTGGTGGTGTTTTATATTTGTCTTATTGTTAATTAATCCCATGAAATAAACCAAAATAACAATGAATCCGTCTGAATAACAAGTAATGTGTCGTCAAAGCCTGATTCTGTTTATTATTTTGGGCTGTGAAGCTAAATCTTTGTCCCAAAATAATTTAAAACACATCAATGAGTATTACTATTAATCACTATTACACTGGGGACGTGTTCGTTCATTACCAGTCAATCTTACACATACACCATCCTGTAAATACTCACTAGAGCACCTTATATGTTTGAATCTGCAGCTGAAAATAGTGAAACATTTTATTAAAAAAAACAAACTAAAGTGCTCAGCTGTCTTAGAAAATGGAAGAAAATATATTATTATTATTATTTTTTTTAATATTTACGTCTTCAGTGGGAACTAGTGGTTTTGGGGAAGAGGGGAAATATAGAAATCAAAGTATACGGAGACAAACTAATGCTGTTGATTGTTTTATTTTTCTCCGTGTCATTTATTAACAATATTTATTCAAACTAAATATTGCTTTGTGCACCCACTGTTCTGCCTGCAACACTTTCACGCTCACTCTCAACCTACAGCTAAAAGAAGCGTAATACTCACTCTGGGGCTGAGGGGTTGATGATGCGCTGAAGATCTTTAAGGTGCTGAGCCACACTGACTGTTGGTTAGACATAAAAAATGTGTCATTATTTAGCCATTATGTAGTCAATCAAGCTGCATTCAACACTACAGAAATGCTAACAGTTCTACTGAGATCTACAAAGGTTACAAACATCAGAGTCATTCTTTCAAAGTTTGATCAGGAATTGTTATAATGAAGTTTGAAATCAAATACATGCTTTGAATATAAATGGGTGGTTGCAAACAGATTACTCTTGATGTTTGTTTAAAGGTTCAGTTCACCCAAATGATTCATCTATCTGTTAATGCAGGTAGTTTTGGTTTTATTTACCCAGGTTTTGATTGAAATAAATGCCTGAGACAGGTGGTGAATGGGATTTAATTTGTTAAATAATTCACCAGCAGCTTGTGCCTCTGTTACTCTGGATAATCCACTTTCCTCCAACCATTCAGGAAAGACACTGTATTTTCAATGTTTTAAGACAAATACGTTTTCATTGACGGGGACAGAAATATCAGAAATTGATTTTTCAAAACCTGGACAAATGAAATCTAAACCATCTGCTTGAACAATACAGTACCAGTCAAGGTTTGTGTGTCCAAACTTTTGACTGGTACTGTATCTTTACTGAAAAAAATCCCCCAGAATGGGAATAATAAACTGCAGATATATATTCTTACTTGAGCCACCTCCCAGTCCACTCGTTCTTCCTGTACCAATAGACGATCCGCTATTCCCAGTTGATGGCACTTTCCCTGTTCCACTTCCTGACTTACTTTGCCCCGTGTTACTGCTCCCCCACCAAGAAAATCCGGAGCCGGTTGACCCACTCTTACTAGTTGATCCAGTCGATCCAGTCGAACCAGAACTTGAGGGGCTTTTCACACTTGATGTTGGCTTATTTGAGCCTATCCCGCTTGATCCAGAGGATGTCCCCAAGCTTGATGAGCTTCTCCCACTCAGTGCTGGCTTACTTGAACCTGTCCCACTTGAGCTAAGATTTGGAATTGACCCTGTTGATCCAAGGCTTGAGGAGCCCGTCCCAGTCGATCCTAGCTTATTTAAAGTTGACCCAATGGAGCTACTCGACCCAGAAGACGAGTGGGAGGTGCTTGACGAGCCCGTCCCAGTTGATCCTAGCTTATTGAGAGCTGACCCAAATGGGTTACTCGACCCAGAAGACAACAGGGACGTGCTTGAAGAGCCCGTCCCAGTCGATCCTAGCTTATTGAGAGCTGACCCAAATGGGTTACTCGACCCAGAAGACAACAGGGACGTGCTTGAAGAGCCCGTCCCAGTCGATCCTAGCTTATTGAGAGCTGACCCATACGAGCCTAAGCTTGAAGTCAACCCACCTGACCCTCCCCTAAGAAGCTGACCCCCACTAGAAGAGCTGGATCCCCCACCACTGAGCAAGCTCCACCCAGGCTGAGACTGTGTGCCTAACCGAGAGGTCGAACCTCCTGAAAATCCACCAAATCCTGTCTGAAATAAAAATGAGAGCAATGTTAAAATGGGGAACAACTGATTGGAAACCAATTACATTTTCTGTTTTAAGACTCAATCCCCTGATCTTAAGAACATCATAGAGCTTCATGTCGAGGTTCTTGTCCTTACACAACAGCAGACACTTAACAGAACTAACAGAACCCTTTGCCCAGTTCTCCCCCTTCAGTACTCTTGTTCTTTACTGGAAGACAATTTCCCTCCCACACCTCCTCCTCTGCACTTAAATTTGGAGGATTTCCAACCACCTGTAAGGCAGCTTTGATCTGATGCACCTCATGCAATGTGTTAATATAGCCATGCACTAAGATAAGGGACTTGTAGATAAGATGAGGATTTGTTAGGATGTAAATGTTATAAAAGAAAATATGTCTTCTGATACTGCAGAGACGGAGAGTATTATTGATGATAAAAGCTCAAATTTATGCACAAAAGAGACTCAAGTGCGGCACAAATGTATGCAGCTCTTCACATAAAACAGGGGTATTAGGGTCGGTCAGTAACAATGAAATGTAATAATAACCTGTATAGTCCATGTATACATTACATTGTACTATATAAGAGAATCTCCAACAACATTTCTTTCATGGGCTGCTGCTGTTTACAGCTCACAATTAGTTCCCTGAATGAATTCTCAGTCTCTTCCATTTGAACTGCCTTCACTAAAAAGAATAATCAATATTGTTCAGGATATTGAACATGATTCTTCTTGGTAACCATAGGTCTAATCTAAAGCAAAATCTTAAATATTTAAATCTTGAGTAATCAAAGGCTAAACGAAGTATACAATAGCCCCTAGAAGCCATGCCGTTGATTATACTTCTGCAGAGCTGCAAATATGTTACACTTAATCAGTCATAGCACGTTTTTCTTACCTTAGACGTGCAGGACATGTTCAGCTGCTTGATTTGCTCTGTCAGGTGATCAATCGCTTTAGTTTTGTACTTGACATTGTTGTTCAGGACCTCTATGTCTCCATTTAACCTCAGCTTGTCCATCAAGAGTTTCTCCTTGTCCTCGTCGTGTTTCCGCTGAAGCTTGTCTAAGTTCTGCTTGTGCTGCAGGATCATGCCCGTGCGGTTCGTGCTGCACCAGCGGTAGTCGTCAGACAGTCGCCAGTTCTCTGCCTTGAAGCGGCTGTTCTCACCCTGGATGATTGACACCTGTTCTCCCACATTATTCAGGTAACGCTGAAACTTGTCCTCCACTTCCCTGGACAGGCTGGTGCAGTTGGTGCGGATCTGCTCTAGGTGTTCCCTCTGTTTTGTACAGGTGAGCTGGAAGGCGATGTGTGAGGGGAAGAGGGAACTGATCTTATTTAAGAAAGCCTTAGAGACATTAGAGATACCCATCAAGGACTGGGCAAAGTCGTCTTTGCATTTTTGTCTAAAGAACGCCACTTCCTTTTCATGTGTGGATTTTTCCCTCCGTAGACGGATGACCTCCAAGTTAATGTTGTCTCTCTCTTTGGCAGTCTGGTCCATTTCCATCCTCATCCTCTGCCCTGTTTGTGTGAAGTTGGACTCCACAAGCTCTAACCTGGCTTTCAGTCGTTCAGTCAGCAGCCCACAGTTACAGTTATCTGGAAGTGGCGCTACTTAGAAAAACAATAATGGACAAAAGAGAAAAATAATAGGCAAATATATCTTTCTCAAAAGCATTAAGTGTCCACAGTTTTGACAGCACAAGAGTTTGAGAAAGAGAGATGTCCTACTTACATGTTTGGCATCCGGCATTAAAATTTTTGCGGTTGCAAATGAACAACTCGCTATAGCACTGTTGCTGTTTATATCAGAGAAAGAGACGAGATTAGAGTTTTAGTTATTTTTGTTCTGGACCAGTTGTGAAATAGAGAAAAACAGGAAAAACAATTGATCATTTACAGTTTACCTTGAGCACCAAGATTCTTGCTATAGTCAAGTGCTACTCTGCTGGGTTACTATAAAAGAATATTGAACATTTTTCTATTTATTGAAAAACACTTAAATACAATTACATTCTATATACTGTATATATGAAGCACCTTTTATGAACATTTTAAGAGTCTCGACTAAAGCCTCACAGGTATATTGAAAGCATTTTTCCTTTCATCTAACTTTGCTTGCATTAACAACAGTTAGTTTAACCATACTGACACAAACATATCCACACCTTCCTTTCTATGGCTATTGAAAGGTTAGGAGTTTAAGTCCAAATAAGATGTTGAAGCTAAGTCACACATGAAAAATGAACACTACTAACTGGAACGTGCATTTTAGATATATTCAAAAGGCTTAGCTGAGTTTCTCACCAGCTTCTTGTCAATATCTTGGATAAGGACTGAGGAGATGTTGGAGAAGTAGCGGAGGCTGTTGAGGTCCCAGTCGTTGCGGGCCTTCTCAGTCAGGGTGGTGTTGAGAAAGTTGGTCAAGTTCTTCCTCTGCTTCCTCAGGGCGACATTCTCTATGGAGAGTCGGCTGAAGCTCTCTTCCAGGTCCTGGATACGAGACGTGGACGCCGAGTCCTGCGTCTTACCGTAGACCAGAAAGAGCACAAGGCTAACTATGATAAGAGACTGAATGAGCGAAGAAAAGAAGAAGACAATGCGCATGTAGTAGCCGCAGCTCTTGCCCTTTGAGCGGTACTGCATCTTCTTTAGAGCCTGCGGGCTGGATTTGGAGACCTGGGAGTAGCCACTGCTATACATGCTGATGGCAAAATGAGGGTCAGAGAGAAGTGGCAAGGCTGGCCGAGTTCAAACAAGGTTCATCTCTTAATCAGACACGATAGACACGTTCCTCCTCAGCACTTTGCGAGACAAATGGACAAATAATACAATGCTGAATTATTTCAAATCAGCCGGTGGATTTCACAGTCCGTTTCGTGTAAAGCTTGCGCCCCTTCCTCTAACAAAGCCAAACGCACTACAGATGCAGACCAGACATTTCCTCTCAGAAGTGTTGATAGCATGAGAATTGGTCAGATTGTGAGTGTGTTGTAAACATGGTAGGGATTTATAAACTCCTCTGGGCACACACTTCCCATCATGGGAAGCTTGCTGCTCCATTGGCTGCCCCTCCCTGTGCAGAGGTTATCAACACACACACACACACAAACACACACGTGACCAGTATGCATGCATGTGCAGTACAAGGCTACCCCCCCCCCCCCACACACACACACACGTTTTTATTACCCTGATTTTCTGTTTGACCCATTACAGTGTTAAAAATGTTCCCAGTTACAGCAAAAAGACAGGTTTGTGAGTCTCAAAGCTTTGTTATCCTGTTTTTAACTGTGTGTCTATTTTTATGTACATTGAGAGCAAATACCTCCAGTATATGTAAACACTTACTTGCTTAAGTGTGTACTAAGCTGAACAGATCACTGTAGGTGGACATCGTTATTCATAGCTTTATAAAATACACAGGAATTTCGTACGTATCACACACAAACTATCTGCGCATAGACAAACTGTAAGCAGTGCTTCTTCATTCGTCATATCATGTTTCTGTATTAATGATTACAAAATAGAACAGCGTTATTTAGTACCAGGTGACATTTACACTGACAACACCTTCTGCTTTCTATTGTGAAAACAGACAGGCCGTTAGGACCTCACGGGACTCACTGTGCCAACTTTTTTTATGGGATCATGAACAGTGTTTTCCGGTGCACGGCAGGCCAGGAGGACAATGGCTCATGTTGTTCTTCTGACGTTCTCATCTAGTGGCTCTTTGATGCACAAGTCTCACTCTAACATGATGACGTGGGTAAGCTGTCCCCAGTCTCACAGGAGACACACACACACACACACACACACACACACAAACACACACACACACACACACACACACACACACACACACACACACACACACACACACACACACACACACACACACACACACACACACACAATTAAAATGAAATAGATGAGCCTGACATTAACAGCCACAACTTTTTCCTGCCAGGCATTGTTGACGTGCCAGGCTTCATCTCGACAGGAAGCAGTAATTCATAGAGGAACTGTTGATGGCCAAACCCGCAGCAACTTTTTAGACAAGATCCTAGATAAAAGACGCCAAGAAGTGCAGGATATCAGAGACAAATACAAGAAATAAATATTTACAGCGTTGATTCAATTTCAGTTGAGGTGGGTTGTTTTTATCGTCACTTCTAAACACAAGGTATTGAAATTTTTTTGTTTGTTTTTTTAGATGCATTTCCATTTTGGATCCATTCTGGAATGTCGCCAAACTGGCTGACACAGCAGTGAAAAATCAATAAGCTTGTTGCATAATTCATACACCTCACAAATCTTTTGTATCAGTTAAAGAGTTCTCATGCAAGAAATATATATGATTTAAATTAAAGCAGCAAGCAGCGATGAACAGGCCCTTGGAGCTGGCTGATGTCTGAAAATATAACTATTGGGAGGAAAGAGCACACTTCTCTATATTTACCAATATTATTAGTTATGACTAAAACATGTGCAAAATTAAACACTTGATTGCAGGACACCATCTGTGCATTTTAGAGATGGAATACATTTTGTAGCAGACCGAAAACTGCAGAATATACTGCCTGTAAGACTGTGTGTGTGTCTGTAACTTTTGCAAGGGAAGAAGAAGCTTCTCCATATTGAACAACGTTACTAGTTATGATCTTATATACGTGAACAATTAAACACTTATCTGTGTGTTTAAGAATGGGGTTCATTTTGCAGCAGATTGAAAATGTCAGAAAATACAGCCTTTAAAGACTGTGTCCCCCTATTAACTTTTGCTAGGAAAGAAGAAACTTATCGATATTTGATTGATATACTTACCAACTTTACTATTTATGATCTGAAACAAAACAAAAAACTAAAACTATGATCCGTGCAAAATGAAACACTTGATGGTAGGACATTATCTGTGCATTTTAGAGGGGGGATACATTTTGTAACGGACTAAAAACTGCAGAAAACGTTGTGCGGGCTTTAGATGCAGAGGACCCAGAAACGGTTTCAGACAGAGGGCATATTAGACAGGTATATTCATACAGATAGTGTGAGAAAAATTATGTAAGCATGTCAACATGATCTATTAGAAAAAAAAATATGAACATGAAAATTAGCGTAATATTGGACCTTTAATATCTCAAAGATGCTCTCTGCTTCAGTCTACCACCTTAACTTCCTACTGTCTTTGTGTGCCTTACACTTTGAGCTACTTAAAAAAAACTTCTACAAAAACAAGTAGGCGTATCGTCAAAGGTTTAACAGTGTCATCATCTGAAACGGATATATCCGGTAAAGAAAGGATATAAGTGTATCCTGTATAAAGGGTGGCAGCCAATTGTGCACACCAACTGTGCTCTCATGCACTTTGAGATGGAAGCTTCTTACAATGTGTGCACCTCAGCAAAAGAGAGCTGCAATAGTACATGTGACAGTAAAATGCCCTGTTGTCATTGATCCCTAGATGGGCCTTTATATGGTCACATACAGTAGCTACTGTAGGTGTGTAGCATCTAATCCTGTTGATGTTACACAGTTTTTGGAGTGACCTCTGGTGTCACAGACTGGACCAGGTATTGAGGGAACAGAGCTCTATTGTGTTGGAGGTGTTTGGGGATGAAATGTTCTCAAGAGCTCAAGTGTTTACTGGGATGGTTTCCTGTCTGCTGAAGAGGTCTGTTGAGATGTTCTTGACCTGGCGTGGGTGGTCTTTGTTGAGCATGAAGTCGATTTCCCTGAAATTACCTTTACACTTCAGGCTCATGATGTCATGCAGCTAAAAAAAACTGTTTTAGAGTTCCTCACAATCAGTTGAACATGTAAATGATATTTGAAGAGAACAATCTGAACTTTTAAAGAGGGATTTCACCAAACTATTAGACACACTGAACAAATTAGACATTAAACGATTCATCAGTGGACCCCTACCTGCAGTTGACGGGGGAGTGAATACGTTCAGTTGTCTACTTGGACTGACTACATGGCTTTGGGACTACTGGACCACTACTCATCATTGATCATATTTACCACCATAATTATTATCAGTGTCATATTCTATCACCTTAGCTGTGCTTGTTTCCATTATTCTGCTGTATTAAGTGCTATAACATATAAGTCATGTTTCCATTAAAGTAACTGTTACGCTTTGGTTGCTTGCATCTCTGGAAGTGTGTCTGTCTGTCTCTCTCTATCCATCGGCCCGTCTTTTCTCTCTTTCTCTCTCCCTTTCTTCCTCCCCAACCCCTCAAGACAGATGTCCGTCCTCCTCAGAGCTGGGTCTGTCCAAAGTTCCTGCCTGTTATAGTGAAGGTTTTTTGTTGCCAGCGTACTCTACAGAGGAATTGTTGGGTCTATGTAAATCATAAATAAGTCATAGAGTGTGGTCTTTACCTACTCTGTAAAGTGTCCTGAGATAACTTTTGTTATGATTTGGCACTATAAATAAAATTGAATTGAATTGAAGTGAATTGAAAGGCTTTCCAAACTCTGCGATGAAAGAGGAAGGAGGTACGCCATCACCAACAGGTCTGTCTCAGGACTAAGGGACAATTTTCTTATCTCGCTTTCCAACACATCTGCCCCAACCCAGTGAGATGCAGGGCACAATATTGATGAGAGGAAACCGCTTCACTGACTCATTCTCCCCCATCAACGCACCCTCATTTCATTTAATTTCTCAATGACATATTTCCTTATATGTTTCATAATCAGTGATACAGCGACGCGTTTTTCCTCAAGAGAAATACAGAATACAGTAGTTGTAGTTTGATTTAAGGTGGCTCGTATTATTCACATCAACTTATGTACAAGTAACATTAAAGAAAACATTCGAGGTGTTGTAAAAGTGTATGTGGACAGACAGGCTGTCACCCCGCTGCAGTAGGTGTGTGTGTGTGTGTGCATTTGTGTGTAAATTGGAGAGAGAGAGAGAGAGAGAGAGAGAGAGGTGAAGGTGCACCCTCATTTCATTTCATTTCTCGATGACATATTTCATTATTTTTCATAAAGATGTTTTCTGCTAATTTAATTAACTTGTCTCTATATGAGATAACCACATGTAGCACCTTTTTGTATATTCTTATGTGAAATAAAAACATGACAAATGAAAAGTAATGTATATTCTCCTTTAATTAAGAACTTTGTAAAATGAACAAAATATGCAAGGATCAGAAAGTGTTGGTAAATGGCTGCTGTTTTTTTCGACATTGCAATAAAAGAAATACAGAACAATATAACAATAGGTCATTTTTATATCCTTTTAAAGATATAAAGTCAAATGGTTCAGCCCTTCTAGCAATGCAATAGGCTTAAGGGCTTTATTGTATTTAAACTGATAATACTTTTTAAATTGTCACACACACACACACACACACACACACACACACACACACACACACACACACACACACACACACACACACACACACACACACACACACACACACACACACACACACACACACACACACACACACACACACACACACACACACACACACACACACACACACACACACACACACACACACACACACACACAAACATTTTTATTATACACAATATACATGTCCAAATTTGTATTTGTATTCCCCACTGTTACCTGGTAACTCATGTTTGGATGAGTGATCACAGTTCTTCTATTTGATACAAGACAAGTGTGTTTCAAGTAATGATCATAATGATAGCAGCCTTTGGACTGATGGCACAGACAGAGGACAGTCTCGGTGCAACATCATACAGTCTGTCTGCATGACACAGTGTTAATTGTCATGGAACACTGCCACCTAGTGAGTGATCGATAAAACTGCAGCACAGGCCTATGCAGTCTATGCAGCATTTAGCAATGGATATATTTCGTGAATGCATTATCCTTCACTAAAAGCAGTGACAACATGGCAGCACATGGGGGATGCTATAAACAGCTGTGTCCTGTTTTCATCATGTTAAAAACTTGGATTTACTTGTACTTTATGGCTTTTAATGTTTAAAGCAGATTATTTGTGTTAAATATTTGCTGGATCCAGTCTCACATGCAGGTTATGCTCCTGAATTGTTAAACTAACGATAGTCCTCCAAGTATGAAAAATGTAAACTAACCTAGAATCTTGAATATAATCATTTTACTTTCTTATGTACTAGGTGTAACAGTAGTTCAAGTTCCAGGCCAACATTAACAAATGCTCAGCAAAGTAAACTCAAAGAAATGGTTTCATATTTTGGGAAATACCCTTGTTCATATTCTTGCCAAGAGCCAGATGAGAAGATTGATAGCACTGGAGCCATCTTAGCTTAGCACAAAGACTAGAAACTGCTAGAAACATAGGTAAACAGCCAGGCGGGCTCTGTCCACTAGCAACCTGCCTACCAACACCTCGCTCACTGAAAAACAAGTTAACTGAGTAAAAAGTTGTACATTTTATTTTATTTTATGATGTGTTGTGTAAGAAAGTAGGGAAAGGACCATTATAACACCTTTTTACGCCCCTGGCCCAATTTGGCGTCGCAGTTGGTGTGATCCCATCGCAAGATGGTCTTACTTTTGTCTCTCTTAACTCTTGGCTTTCACTAATTAACATGTTGTATACACTGGAGATCAAAATTAGAGAACAAAGTATTAATACTTGATTTATTCTGAAATATCGTTATTTTTTATTGTTCTTAGCCATTACTTTGTTGCCAGGGATTTTCCAGAGATGCGCTATGGGGTTTAGATCTGGACTCTGGGCTGACCATTTCATTGTTTCAATATTCTTAGCTTCAAGGAACTGCTTAACCTGTTGTGCAGTGTGACAGGGGGCATTCGGCATGTTTCCATTAGCCCTTAAAAATGGCCTCCCGGAAGGTTTCAGGGCACACCCTTTGAAATGGCCTTTCACTCGCTGTGTTTTCCATTAAAAAAAAGGCCCAACTCCTGAGGTGATGTATCACTTTGGATCACCGGTGATCAGCTGATCAGTGATACAGCGGTGCGTTCTTCCTAAAGAGAAATACAGAATACAGTAGTTATAGTTTGACTTAAGGTGGCTCGTATTATTCACAACATCAACTTATGTAAAATATCCGAGGTGCTGTAAAAGTCTATGTTGACAGACAGGCTGTCACCCTGTTGCAGTAGGTGTGTGTGTGTGTGTGTGTGTGTGTGTGTTTGTGGAGCTACATCCAATCAGCAACCGGGTATACCTCAGGGGACCAAAGCTTTCTACCTGGTCAAGCGGCCTCCTGAGCTACTCACATGCAAATTAGGGGGCATTTGTGGCAGATAGACCCGCCTCATTCAGGGTAGTAGACCATACTGGAAACGCACCTATTGTCTTGCATGAAAATTGCAGCTGATTGGGAGAAAATTAGAGTGGAGATATTGCATGTTGTTGAAGGAGGTTACCATAAACATTTGCATTCACCCTGACATGTAGATTTACAAGAGGCCCAACTCCTGCTGCAGAAAACATGACATAAAGTTGCTAAAGTTCAATTTATTTGGGTCTGATGGGAAACATCATGTTCGGCGTATGACGGGGAAAGACTAAGCCTAAAGTGCGCAGATGTGCTGAAGTCATTCAAAGCAGCAGCCTCTACACTTCCTATACATTTTAATCATATAGCCCTAAGAAAACATTGTTTAAATCTTCTTTTCATACACAATGGTTACTGTTCTCTATTTGCCTTGGTTATTTAAAAAAAAAATGCCAGTAGTGGTATAGCCACAGCTGATAATCTATCAAATTCTGAACAATTAAAAATAACAAAATTTCTGAATAAGTCAAGTATTTACAATTTGTTTCTCTAATTTTGATCTCCAATCTGTATAAAACAGAGACGCAAAAACAGTTGGCTCTAACAAAAAAAATGTGTTGGCTGGGAGCAATAACTTCTTGGAGTCTCTGTTGGTTGCCTAGCAACTGCTCAATAATTGTATTTCCTAAGATCTCTTACTACGCCTAGAAAATAGACCAACTTCTGTTTTCTTTTTACTCAAGCACTTCTGACTCTACTGACCTGCCATATTGCTTAACCTGCCTTTACGGAGCCAGCTTCCTGATGACAATGCCAAAAAAACACATAGAATCGCACCATGAGGCTTCCCTCCGGAGATGTTTGGCTAATTGGTCAACTGTTCTGAAGGATCTGGTTACCCATATCACAGCCGTGTGCTGTATCAGATGGATAGCCTGAAGAAAAAGGTCTCTGTTACTGAGAGAGGGGGAAGTGGTAAATACCGGAGTCAACCACCAGACAAAACAGAGACAAATAAACATCAAGGTGCTAAATAGCTGCGTGTGCCGAGTTTGTGTTAAGTGAAGAAAGAATGCACTCTTTTGTTACCTATGCTCCAGCTCCTGAGTGGGCAACGCCCTGTCTGACAAATTTAAATGACACTCTACTGCTTCAATAGGATTCAAAAATTCAGACGCTCATTTATCATGACAATGCATGATGAAATGAATTTTCTCAACTGGCAGCATGATGTGCAATCCTCTCGGATCATTTATTCAGGCTCAAATTCAATCTCAAAGTGAAAGGCTGGCTGTAACCAGTGGCTCCTGTGGTGATGTGATAAGGACTGCAAAGAAATTCTCCCTCATATTGAATTTATCTGCTGTCTTTTTAATAATTTGTTTCTTGCTGAGCCAATTGAGGCAGCTAGGCCATTAACGGGTAAAATAAGAGGGATTTGGGTCGCGGTGATGCGATGTACAGTGGCTTTCTGCATTCTCCCATCAGGCACCACTCATCAGAGGTGGCTGAAAAGACCAAATGATGAATCTCTGAGAGCAAATCCCCCTCTTCTCTCGGTGTCCTAGGCCTAGCAGATGTTTTCCCTTTGACCTACACAAAAGGCCTGTGTTTTTGTTTCCAGGCTTGTCCATTCCTCAAAGGTCACAGGTCACTCTGGTCTCAGGGTGAAGCTGTCACAGCAAGTCTAAACATTTGACAGCCATCAGAGCGTGGTGCAAACACAGTCCCTGCGAGAAGGCTGCCCCATGATTACTTTAAGTAAAGACCTACTTTCCATATGCTGATGTGGTTGAGAGCACACACTAACGCCCTGAGATTGAATTACAGTGTTTGCGGGGGATGCCTCAGGGAGAGGGCTGGCCTAACTTTAGACACTTGGACACACAGGGGGTTGGGAGGTTGTGTTTGTTATGGGTCAGTCCACTGTAACAGACTTTAAAGGTTAACTTAAATGTTAACTGAATCAATCCGGCTGTTAAGTCGTGACGTAACGCCCTTTCAAAATATGATTCCCGGGTCCAAGCCTTTTATTTCTACAACGCCGCAGTGCCATGTTCCCCATTGTTTGAACAGATCTGAGTTTTTAAAAAAGAACGTAATTGTCATTTTACCTCTTTCTCATCATTTAAAATGGTGTTTAACAGACGAAAGAGGTGATGTAATGGTTCACATGTTTGACCTTTGTGTCTGTTTTGCTTCAACGGAGCATTTGGACCCAGAAATCTTATTTTGAAAGGGTGTTACGTCAGACTTAACAGCCGGATAGCTGACCGAGTCATGTTTGGGCCTGCCCAGAAAAGCAAAAGGTGGGGTTTAATGACCCATCCTGTAATCTTGACTTTAAAAGAAGTCTGACAATGTAAAGCCCAACAAAACTAAGGGTTGTTTCACATATGACTGACTGATAGGCTTTCTAAACATCTGCACATAATTTAAAACAGAAATGTATTAATGCTTTTATGCCATGAAAGGTTAAATTACACTAATTAAACTGGGGTCTGTTGAGTAAAAAAAGGCCCTGATCCAGTCTCAAACATCAACTTATATGGTCAAACTAAATTCTAATTGTGAAGAAATTAGACATTTGGATTTACATATCTATGAAATATGGCTTAGATCAAACAATTGCATGTGCATGAATATATGAAAAATGTACCTTATATCACCTTATGGACCTCTTTTATACTACAAGGTGAACTCATCAAACCAGCTGCTTGACACTGGCTCCAGAGTTGAAAGAAAGATAATGTATACTGTATATTCACAGCAAAAGTTCACGTCCTGTGATCCCAATCAGGCACACTCAAACTAAAAACATAAGCCTTTTAAGTTACAGCCACAACTTGTTAATTATATTCCTCAATAAAGTAAAAGACAGCTGGACAAAGACACAAAGTTTGGACAATGGCAAGTGAAGCTGCGTCCTCTGAGTGCTCTGAATACATTACAGTGCTGATGCTGCTCCAGTCACAAAAGAACAATACCATCAAGACAACGTCACAAAGCTGGATGTATACAATCAAATCAGTCAGACCTTCTGGCAGGGCCATGGACAAACATGGCTGTGCATACAAATGTGTGTATAGGTGCTTATGTATTTACACTCACTGCTGGTGGTGCAAGAAGACTCAACAGGTGTGGGAAACCAGAAACAGAAGTGAGACAGAGTGAGAATTAGAATTACAGAAACCTGAACTAACTCAGGGTATAGTTTTTTATATTTCAGGGTTTGAGATATATGTTTTTGACCAAATTCTGGGTTTAACCATGTGCTGCATGACTGCTTTGTTGTTGGCTGAACGCTGAAACAAACCTTCAGTCGCCAGTTTATTTGGTGCAGTCTAATACAAGTGCCATGCAATACAGCTTCATTAATGTTATTTAATGAATTTCTTTCTTTCAGTTTTGTAATTTGGGTAACTGACCCTTTAGTATATTTGATCTAAAGAGTGTTTCCAAACTGCAAGTTGCTGTTGAACTGCTTCATCGTCAGCTGTCTCTGTGTGCGTAATACTGTCTGTCTTGTTGGGTTGGCAGACATAGTTTTGCAGTCTTGCATTTCTCAATTCCTCCTTGGGAGCAACCGCATTGCTGACCTTCGGTTCAAAGGCCACGTCACTCCCGCCCCCAGCGATGTCTCTCAGACAGACGTGCACCACCATGAAGTGGAAATGATAGACAAGTCCAGCATCTCTTTGAATCTACTGTTTATCTCCGTTAAATGGGAAATATGCAGTCTGTTCATATGAGTACAGTGTAGCAACATAGAAGAAGTCCAGTATAAAGGGGTTGAAATGCACAGGAGCACTGGAGCGAAGCTAAGACAAGATTAGGCAAGCTTCTTGTTGCTGGGTAGCAAATTAACTGACTGAAATAAAGGTCAATATGGACTTAACATTACCGTCAGTATGATAGCATTGCTTTTGTCACGGACATGTGACTGCACTAGAACTAGGTATTGTGATTAGATATTCAACTTTATATCAAAAAGATAAAATGAAATGACTCTGAGATGATATTGACTTAAAAAAACAAACTACAAACAACAAAAATGACTCAAATGTACTGTTTTAGGTACAAAACTATTAATTGACAGCTTTGCAGATACGTATCTCATCATCTCACAGACAATCCTTTACAAGCAGCCTCTATTTGACAAGCCTAATCTTTCCCAACACAAGAAGTGACAATAAGCAGGCACAGGGGCCTAATTAAAGGGGACTTTCATTCAAATTAACACACACACTCTCTCCCTCTCTCTCTCACACACACAAACACCCACACACACACAACCCTCTGATGACCCATTAGCTGCACAATGGCCAAGACAATGCTTCTCAGTCACGCACACATATTCTGTTCTCCAGGGGGTAGAGCCGGGTTCAGATTCAGGAATGCCATAAAAGTGTTTGCGGGGCGGAAAGAATGCCTCTAAAGATCTCTGTAAACGCTCTCTAGATAAGACAACAAGTTGCATATAGTGAATCTCTCAGGTGACTTTCATCTCGCCATATCCAGGACTGCAACCCCCATAGAGCTGCACGTTTACAAGCAGATTCGTCACTTATCTCTTAAAGCTCTTATCCAAGCTGCTGCTGTGCATCCTCTCCTCCTCCTCTTTATCTGCATTTGACCCCAGGCTGCTTTAACATAGCAGGGGTGTGAAAGTCGGTCTGACCTCTCGGAGGTAACCTCGAAAACACAAATCACTGTGTGCTCTTACAAAGCGCAGAGACAGAGGGCCTTGAGCAAATGAGCGATGACCACGAAACGGTAACCTTTATTTCCAACACAATAAGCTGGATCTCAGGCGGGCTGCTTGCACACATACGTGAGATCAAAGGGTGTTATCCTCCCTTTGAGAAATAAAGCTCACCTCCGCTGATTTGCACCACTTATTAAAATCGCATACAACAATGTCAAAACTTTCATTCCAATTGCTTTCTAAAAAAGACAAAAAGGGGCTTGGCTTGCTCGAATTTGTGGGTAATCTCGGGCTTCAGGGTAATCTGGTATTGTCGGGGTGTTTTTTTGAGGCCTTGGGGTCATGCTCTCTGCATCTCTGAGGAGAGAGATCCTCCACATCCTTCCTGTGCGAGTGT
Source organism: Echiichthys vipera (assembly GCF_963691815.1). Taxonomy (NCBI): domain Eukaryota; kingdom Metazoa; phylum Chordata; class Actinopteri; order Perciformes; family Trachinidae; genus Echiichthys; species Echiichthys vipera. The sequence goes on along the minus strand of NC_139840.1, from coordinate 19,212,124 downwards.
GTTTGTGTGTGCACGCTGCCCCACACAGCCCACTCTCTTTGCTCTTTGACTCCAATGGCCATATAAGGCAGCCAGCACCATGGAAACCGCAGGGCTTGAATAGCAGTGTCAAATCCCTAGGAGCACACACACACACACACACAGACTGCCCCCTCCCCCTCTGCACACACACTCTCGCCCTCCCTCCCTCCCTCATCTCTCTCTGATCTCTCTCTCAGACACACACAAATAGGTTGGATGAAAACAGACAAGGGAAAAAGAGATGGGCGAAGATAGATAGAAAAAAAAAAGGCAAACGCTGAGAAATCCAGCCCGTCTCCGGCTGTGGCCATTTTATTCAATCATAATTTGATTTGTGGACTCTGAAGCCTGAGAGAGAGAGAAAAAGGGAGGAGGGGGGAGAGAGAGAGAGAGAGAGAGAGAGAGAGAGAGAGAGAGCAGCACCCGTCCCCTTCCACCCCCACCTCCTGTTCGCCTGAGGCATAGGATAGGGAAAGGCTTCACACATGCACTCACACACACTCACTCACAGACGAAAAAGCAGCACACACAGGGCTAGGCCGCAATTCATTAGTTCTTGGTGGGCAAGCACTGACAAAAGGCTGGAGGAGAAAAAAGCCTGCATGCGTGCCTGGAGAGCAGCCACAGGAACTACGGAGGGCTGAGCACACCGACACTCTCCTGCTTCCTTGATTTATTTTTTGTGTGTATGTGTGTTGTTTTGGGAAAGGAAGCAGCACAGAGGAAATCGTCACACAACCGAGCACTAGAGAGAGAGAGAGAGAGAAAGAGAGAGAGAGAGAGAGAGAGAGAGAGAGAGAGAGAGAGAGAGGGAGAGGGAGAGAGAGAGAGAGCACTTCCTTGTGTTGAGGATCTAACTCGTGTTGTGTATTTTGGAGGCGAGGGTGCCTTGGAGAAGAAGAAGCGAGCTCACAACCACATGATGTTGATGTTGTTGTGTGGACATCAACTTGGGTTTTTTTTAATTTTTTTTTTTTACTTGATGTGGAAAGCCTTCGTTGTGAGTCACAATGCTGCCGCCGCTGAGAGGATTACAGCATAATAGAAGAGCTGTGTCTGTGCTTTCACCCTGGCTGGATGGAGGGGAGATCTAGAGCAAGAAGAGGATTTATTATCCAGTAAGACACAGCACATTAAAAAGGTAAGATTGACAGCATTTCTAGAAGGATATAGAGGTGAATCTTATGGTAGACAGCTGCTTTAAATGAGGAATGACATGATGTGAGAGCGAAGGTAAATTCAGTGTAAGGGGTGCTTTAAGAGGGTTGGTCAAAGCCTCTCCGGGCATGTGCTAAGGCGAGCTTCACCGAGGTCCTTTTTCAGCCATTACTGTTGCTGCTACAGAGACAGAGCTGCTGCCGAGTGTGAGAGGGGAGGACATTTACACCTCATGTCACATTTTTGCTCGCACGTCTTTCACTGCCGTCGCTTCTCTCTCTCTCTTTTTCTTTTTAGGGGGATTTGCACTGTTATGTTTTGACCCATTGTTTCCTTTTTCTGTAAAGGTTCCCCCCGGGGTGAAGCAGCAGCAGCAGCAGCAGATCGAGCAGGCTCCTCTTCTTTTAATCTCAGGAAATCGATTTTGAATAATAATAATAATACATAAAAAAGGACAAAAACAACAACACAGAGGATACCAGTTGGAGAACAAGAAGAAAAGAGGAAGATTGAAATCCACAGGAATGCAAAACTAAAAGTTGCCACACTGAGACTGTTTCCAGGTCATAGTGGAGTGGGAGGAGACTGAACTGTGTTTTTCTGGCAATCACCTTCCTACTCAATGCTGTAGCCTATATATTTTTTTTTTTCACCCTCATTGACATCTGCTTGTTTAGCCAGAGGACTTTTTATTTTCTCAGTTCATTTAGTGTAGTTTCATTAACACATGAGAGCACAGGTAAACAGGAAAATACTGATTTTCTCCGGGTGAGAGAGGAGGGGAAACACACTTTTTTATATATATTTATATATATATATTTATGTTACCTTGACAGCAGCCAGACATCTTTTGGCTGCCTGTCCCATTTTCTCCTGCCGTGGTTCGGTAACCAAGCGATGGCCATGGTGAGTGGGGGCTGGGGAGATCCCAATGGGGGCACCAACGGGCTGGGGGACAACAAGAGCTACCTGAGGGGAGAAGAGGAGGACGGTTCTCCGCAGGCTGGAGGAAGCGACATGGAGGCCGGAGACGACGACAAGTCCTGCGTGGTGGACTGCGTGGTGTGCGGGGACAAGTCCAGCGGGAAACATTACGGCGTGTTCACGTGCGAGGGCTGCAAGAGTTTCTTCAAGAGGAGCGTCAGACGCAACCTCAGCTACACTTGCAGGTGAGAGAGGCATTGTGGGTAATTGTTAGTCTGATGATTACACATACAATGCATACAATGTAACCGACACCATAGCTCCACTTGGTTATACAAATATAGATAATTGAGTCATACATATGGCTGCTGTCTTTCTGATGTAGTTCCAACAACACGTGAGTCTTGTGTCAGTGTTGATGCACTCTTAACAGGGAAAAAAGGGTCAGAGACAGATTGTTTGATCCTTATTCCAAAGTTTTTTTTCTTCAAAATTTGTCTGGGAATACACATTATCACAAATACAACGTATTATTATTATTAACAGAGATACATTTATGAAATGAATAAATAAATACATTTACACAACACTAATGATAGACAAGGTAGCCACTAAGTAGCCATGCACAGATACAACTGAGCTGAAGGATTCAATGTGCCATCCAAATGCATGATTAACATCAAAATATGATGTATAAACCTGTGAATATGTTAATAATGATCCTTGTAATATCTTAGTATTGTGTGAACCATAACAAAGCTGTATGTATAGGCCTTTAGGTCGATTTAATGTGCAACTCATTTTAATGCAGCATATGTAGTAGGGGGTCCCTGCCTTACATGATTTATTACTGCCATTTGTTTAGTTTTTACTTAAGTTCTTTTTGAAAAATATTTTTCAAGCAAAATATCCCTGAATGAATCATGCATAAAGAAAATGTATCTTTGTGCAGATCTGTTACAGCCGGGCAACGTGTCTTCTTAATGGTGTCTGATAGAGCTGAAATAATTAGTCAATTAACAAAAACTAGTCAGCAACTGTAACTTCTACTATGCTAATCATTTGAGTCATTTTCCAAACTAAAATGCCAAGCATTGTCTAGTTCCAGCCTCTCAAATGTGAGAATGTTCTGCCTTTTTTTTTGTCTTGTATGATAGGTCACTGAATACGTTATTTTTGGTCTCTTGGTCAGATAAAACAAGTGAATTGAATATGCTTTCTCCAGCTCCAGGGCAAACAACTGAAACATGTCGTACAAAGAACCATAAATAAAGGTGTCCCTATGATCTAGAGCTATATGCATATCCACATTGTTGAATTAAACAAAGACTGTTGTCATTAATTATATGGAAAGATAAACTGTAAAACTATATGACTGTATTGGTTAATGTTCCATAATTATGATATTGAGTTTAGGGCTGCACTTAATGATGATTTTCTTTATATATTAATCTTAATTTAAGTCTATGAAACGCCAAATAGTGAAAAATTGCCTGTCGCAATTTCTCAGACCCCAAGATGTTGTCTTCCCATTTCTTTTGTCTCACAAAAGTCCAACAGGTAAACATTTAATTTAAAATTATATATGAAAAGAAAAGCAGCAACATATCACATTTGAAATGATGCGAGGCAGAGAATCTTTGGCATATATTGCTTTAAAAATGACCAAAACTATTAACTGATTATCAAAAAAGTGAGTTTTTGAATGAAAGTGTTTGTTGTACACTATACGTAAATAAGTTGAGATTTTGGGAAGTAAAATTGAACGATACAATCTACTTTCTAAGCATGATGATGTCACCTTTAGCCATTTGTAAATATAATGCATATATAACAGCTTTTTCATTTTTGATTAGATTCATATTATTACATATTGAAGATTCAAATGTTTTTCAGACTTTGCATCATTGAGCAATAAAGTAGATTTGTTACACATTTGTCAGTAAGTTTGCATCATCTGCATGAAAACCAGAGTAAAATCGGAAAAAACACTTGTCGAGTTGAAAGCAGATCACACAGTCTGACTATTGAATTAGTGCTAAATGATTTGTTTCAGTTGCAAAAACTCTAAATAAATTCAGTAACAATCAATCACCTAATGGTCGCGTAATCGTCTTGTTTATGTTCTCAGGTCAAACAGAGAGTGTCAGATTGACCAGCACCACAGGAACCAGTGTCAGTACTGTCGTCTGAAGAAGTGTTTCCGCGTTGGCATGCGCAAAGAAGGTATCTGTCCACCCCGATCCATAAATCCGCCATCCATTTTGATACCTTGAAAAAGGATCGAAGGCACTGTTTGACACAGTTCCATTTACAAATACTGCGCTTGAATTTATATATAAAAAATAAAATTGATATTCCCTTCAGTGAAGAGCCTTGGTGAGTGGTTCCATTTCTTCAATCAGCTTCTCTCAGAACATAAAAAAATTGCCTTTGTCATTATCTTGCCTCTTTTGCTCCATCAGCTCCATAGTGCAGAGAAAATGACACACATGGCTGTCTCTGCCCTATCATGGCGAGGCAAACCATGCGTGTCAGCTCAATGCCATGTACTAAGTGGCTTAATCTAGTGCCTGTAAGAGTGACTGAGAGGGATACAGTGTTAAGACACCTGCGTCCCAGAGCCTTAAGCCTCTGGTTGAAGCTACAGAAACCCTCTGCCTTGTTGGCTTGATCAGGAACAATCCAATATGTAGATTTCACCGTATGTGGTGGAGCCCATAGTGAGGCATCATTCAACGCCATTCTAATGGATACACAGAAACAAATAATGTAGTTAAGGTTTGTGATTTGTGTTGTGTCCCCCTCATACTCACAGATCGTAAAGCATGCTAATGAGACACATTATGGCTCCCTGCAGAGGGATTGCCTCTGCTTGACCACCCCCAGAAAGAGGTCAGAGGTCAGGGTCAGCTACAGAGCAGCATTCCTGGGCTTGAAATGGATTCTGTATCCTGCTCAAGGACACTTAAGCATTAAGCAGGACAGATGCTTACCACATGAGTTCATATTCCCAAATGAACTGTCTCTATTCAGTAGTCGGCCCCGCTGTCTCGCTTTTGGCAGTAATGCTGTTTGTCACAGCTATGGTGCCTTCTCTACACTATTGATGTTCTTTTCTATTATCCATAGGGTGATTTTCAGCGCAGAATAAATGTGGGTGTGTGTATGAAGTTTGGGCTATAGTAAGGTTACTTTAATTAGCATGAATAATAGTATGAGTAATTGTCCTCTAGAATTAATATTCCATAGGTTTAAAATTTGAATGGAGAGTAAATTCTAGTTTCAGAGTCTTTGTTTCATTTCCATAGATAACTTTCATCCAGCCTGACAAGCACAAGAATATTTCTCCTCACTTTCACACTCTTCATGAGGAATCAGTCTGGGCTTGTGCTTCCTCCTTATTCTTGAAGAATAGTTTCCTAATCGGGTCAAGCCTGTCTGCTGATAATCTGACATACGCCTCTGGCTGAACTCAGTTTTAACT